>NC_056512.1:4121565-4134574 GCF_014905685.2 Nematolebias whitei
TCACACTTATCTATATTTAATTACAAACCGGAGGCTTTAGAGAAACAGTCTATAGTTTGTAACACTAATGGGATTTGACTGCTGTTCTTTAAAAACAACGTTGTGTCATTTAGGACATATGACTAAACTAATTTAAAATTTGTCCAAAGATAACACAAGTACACACAAAATACAGTTTGTAAATAAAAGTATTTATTATAAAAGTTTAAAAAAAATAAAAATCCAAGCTTACATGGCCCTGTGTGAAACCTAAACCTATTAACTGCTTGGGCCACATTTTGCAGCAACAACTGCAATCAAGCCTTTGCCAACTAGCAATAAGTTTTTTTACAGCGAATTCTGACCCACTCATCTTTGCAGAATTGTTCTAATTCAGCCACGTTGGAGGATTTTCGAGCATGGATGGCCTTTTTAAGTTCATGCTACAGCATATCCATCAGATTCAGGTCAGGACTTCGACTAGGCCACGTCAAAATCTTAATTTCGTTTTTCTTAACCCATTCAAATGTGAACTGTGTTTTGAATCATTGTCCTGCAGCAGAACTCAGGCACAGCCCCAGACAATTACATTACCACGTTTCCCTGATTGTACAATGTTCCTATTCTGAAATGCTGTTACATTTACAGCAGATGTAATTCAGTTCAATTCAGTTTTATTTATATAGCGCCAAATCACAACAGAAGATGTTTCAGGGCACTGAACAGAAACATTCACATAAAGCAAATTAGTAAAAGTTCACTATCTAAGGAAGGAAACCAGCAGATTGCGTTGAATCTTCTCTTCGTCACAATCTCCCATCCCAAGAAGGCACAAAGGCAACACTGGAAAGGAAAAACTCCCTTTTAACAGGAAGAAACCTCCAGCAGAACCAGCTCAGGACAAGTGGCCATCTGCTTCGACCGGCTGGTGGAGAGGACAGGAAGGAGAAAGAAACGAACACAGAATGGCAGGTCCAGATGTAGGTGCAGGTGAACCCCCATTGGAAGAAAGACCAAAAAAAACATGTCAAGGATAGAAATAAAAAAATACAAATACAAAACAGGTAGAGTAAGTAAAGACAGCAGCAGAGTGAAGAAATGTGGTAAATTTGCCCTCCAGCAATCTACGCCAATAGCAGCATAACTAAGTGGGCGGCTGTGGCTGAGTGGTTAGAGCAGTCGTCCTCCAATGCAAGAGATAGGAATTCAAATCCACCAGCAGTCACATGCTGAAGTGTCCCTGGGCAAGACACTGAACCCCTCATTGCCAACGCTGTGTGTCCCATTGGTGTATGAATGTGATCTAAATCACTGATTAGTCTCTTTAGAAAGATTTGTTCAATTAGCTTTGTAGAGATCTAGTATAGTTCTGTATGAATGGGTCAATGACCTTTGTTAACCTTGAGGTTTACAGCCTACGCATTTGAACAAACTCCTCCTAGGGATTTTGCTCAATTGGTTTCAAACTTAACCATTTTGTTTATAAGACATGGGGAACAAAAAGTTATCAAAACGGTGCGTTTTTGATCATGTTGAAGGGGCGGGGCCAGACCTCAAAATTTGACATCTCGCCATAAAAAACGAAAAGCTAATAGCTCCTACAAGAAAACTGTCTGAAGCATCAAACCCTCAGTGATTGTTCTACATCTGGTCAGCTGCAAGACTGAATGGTCAAATCATGGCATCACTTAAGTCACACCCACTGAGAACAAGATGTGTAAAGTATTACGTTGAATGGTCCCTATCTCACCCCTGTGACCTAATCAGCATGATAGTGTGTCCGGTGACCGAAGACATGTTGGTGTAACTTGCTCTCCAACACCAACAGTTTTCGGTGGAGCATGTGGGCGTTGCAACGTGGCGAAGTAAGACTTAACTGCATGGCCATACGTCGGGCTCTAAATTCCACAGATTTGAGCTGAGGTTCACCAAAATCAGTTTGATCGATCATTGTTCACCCCTTGAACAGGAATCCATGATAAGTGGCCAATAGCCTCCACAGCGCCCCCTAGAATATTTTAAAACTTAAGCCCCAAGCCATTTTTTGACAGGTGTACAATCCAACAATTTTCAGTGAGGTCATCTGAACAGTTTCTCTTTTTGTGCTGAAACGTTTCACCTTCCATCCAGAAGGCTTCATCAGTCAAGGAAACACACAACACAAAACTGATTCTTCCCCCTAACAGCTTACTCTAAAGTGGAACAAACCAGTTATGTTGGTGTTAAGATGGTCTCTTTAGCACAAAAAAAAGAGAAACTGTTCAGATGACCTGACTGAAAAATGTTGGATTGTATACCTGGATTATTGAGCATGGACTTTGTTGTCTTCAACCAGTTTGACATGACTGTCGACGAGGGAGAGGGCCAGCACCGGGGGAGGGGCCATGCCAAAGAGACCATATATAATACAATATATATATATATGTATGTGTGTATATATACAGGTCCTTCTAAAAAAATTCGCATATTGTGAAAAAGGTCATTATTTTCCATAATGTAATGATAAAAATGAAACTTTCATATATTTCAGATTCATTGCACACCAACTGAAATATTTCAGGTATTTAATTGTTTTAATACTGATGATTATGGCATACAGCTCATGAAAACCCAAAATGCCTGTCCCAAAAAATTAGCATATTTCATCCCACCAATGAAAGACAAGTGTTTTTAATACAAAAAACACCAACCTTCAAATAATCATGTTCAGTTATGCACTCAATACTTGGTCGGGAATCCTTTTGCATGAATGACTGCTTCAATGCGGCGTGGCATGGAGGCAATCAGCCTGTGGCACTGCTGAGGTGTTATGGAGGCCCAGGATGCTTCGATAGCGGCCTTAAGCTCATCCAGAGTGTTGGGTCTTGTGTCTCTCAACTTTCTCTTCACAATATCCCACAGGTTCTCTATGGGGTTCAGGTCAGGAGAGTTGGCAGGCCAATTGAGCACAGTAATACCATGGTCAGTAAACCAGTTACCAGTGGTTTTGGCACTGTGAGCAGGTGCCAGGTCGTGCTGAAAAATGAAATCTTCATCTCCATAAAGCTTTTCAGCAGATGGAAGCATGACGTGCTCCAAAATCTCCTGATAGCTAGCTGCATTGACCCTGCGCTTGATAAAACACAGTGGACCAACACCAGCAGATGACATGACACCCCAGTGACTGTGGAAACTTGACACTGGACCTCAAGCAATGTGAATTCTGTGTCTCCTCTCTTCCTCCAGACTCTGGGACCTTGATTTTCAAAGGAAATGCAAAATTTACTGTAATCACAGAACATAACTTTGGACCACTCAGCAGCAGTCCCAGGCGAGATGCTTCTGACGCAGTCTCTTGTTCAAGAGTGGCTTGACCTGGGGAATGTGGCACCGGTAGCCCATTTCCTGCACACGCCTGTGCACGGTGGCTCTGGATGTTTCTACTCCAGACTCAGTCCACTGCTTCCGCAGGTCCCCCAAGGTCTGGAATCGGCCCTTCTCCACAATCCTCCTCAGGGTCCGGTCACCTCTTCTCGTTGTGCAGCGTTTTCTGCCACACTTTTCCCTTCCCACAGACTTCCCACTGAGGTGCCTTGATACAGCACTCTGGGAACAGCCTATTCCTTCAGCAATTTCTTTCTGTTTCTTACCCTCTTGCTTGAGGGTGTCAATGATGGCCTTCTGGACAGCAGTCAGGTCGGCAGTCTTACCCATGATTGTGGTTTTGAGTAATGAACAAGGCTGGGAGTTTTTAAAAGCCTCAGGAATCTTTTGCAGGTGTTTAGAGTTACGTCGTTGATTCAGATGGTTAGGTTAATAGCTTGTTTAGAGAACCTTTTCATGATATGCTAATTTTTTGGGACAGGCATTTTGTGTTTTCATGAGCTGTATGCCATAATCATCAGTATTAAAACAATTAAAGACCTGAAATATTTCAGTTGGTGTGCAATGAATCTGAAATATATGAAAGTTTCATTTTTATCATTACATTATGGAAAATAATGACCTTTATCACAATATGCTAATTTTTTGAGAAGGACCTGTATGTACATATACATACATATATATACATACATATGTATATATATGTATGTATATATATGTATGTATGTATGTATATATATTTATGTATACATATATGTATGTATGTATGTATGTATGTATGTATGTATGTATGTATGTATGTATGTATGTATGTATGTATGTATGTATGTATGTATGGATGAATATATATATATATATATATGTATGTGCATATACATGTGTGTGTATGTATGTAGACCCCCAAAAAATGAGAATAACATGGAAAAGTTGTTTAACTTCCATAATTCCATTTCTTAAAGTTAATCTTTAATAGATGATAGATTCAGGGGCACAATTTCATTGATTTAAAGTATTAATTTGTTTATTTTTACATAATTTGGGCTTCCAGGTCATGAAACCCATGAAAACAGGAATTCAAAAAATTAGAATACTGTGGCGAAATGAGCCCAAATGTTGCAGGGCATGAATGTTTTAAACTAAGTGTGACACTAATCATCTACTAAACTCAAAGCACCTGCAAAGGTTTCCCCAGGTGTCATTAAATTGCTTCAGTTTGGTTGGTTGGGGCGGCTGTGGCTGAGTGGTTAGAGCAGTCGTCCTCCAACGCGAGAGTTGGGGGTTCGAATCCACCAGCAGTCACATGTCGAAGTGTCCCGGGGCAAGACACTGAACCCCTCATAGCCTCTGATGTGTGTCCCATCAGTGAATGAATGTGATAAAGCTCTGATTAGTCTCTTTAGAATGATTTGTTCAATTAGCTTTGTAGAGATCTAGTATAGAGCTGTATGAATGGGTAAATGAGGCACAGATTGTAGTGTAAAGAGCTTTGAGTATCTTGAAATAAGATAGAAAGGCGCTGTATAAGTACAGTCCATTTACCATTCAATTGTCTCAGTTCAATATGGGGAAGACTGCAGACATGACAACTGGCCAGAAGATCATCATTGATGCCCTCCATAGGATGGGTAAGACACAACAGTTCATAGCTGAGGAGGCTGGCTGTTTACAGAGTGCTGTGTCCAAGCACATCAATGGAAAGTCTAGTGGAAAGGCAAAATGTGGCAGGAGAAGATGCACCAGCAAAAGAGATGACCGTGTGCTTCAGTGGATTATCAAACAGAGAAGATCCAGAATCTGGCAGAGATCCAGAAAGAGTGGAATGAGGCGGGAGTCACAGCTTCAAAAACCACCACATTCAGACGCATCCGGGAGATGAATAGAACTGTCGGGTTCCTCGGGCCTCTTTTCAGATGAAAGTAAAGTGTGCCTTTCATTCGGAAATCAAGGTCCAGGGGTTTGGAGGAAGAAGGGTGAGGAACAGAACCCATACTGCTTCAGGTCCAGTGTGAAATATCCACAGTCGGTCATGATGTGGGGTGCAATGTTCAATGCAGGTGTTGGTAAACTCTGCTTTCTTAAATCCAAGGTCACAGCAACAGTCCAGTGCCAGAATATTTTAGAGGACTTCATGATTCCTTCTGCTGAGGATCTGTATGGAGGTGCAGATTTCATCTTCCAGCAGGACCTGGCCCCTGCCCATGCCGCTAGAAGCACCAAAACCTGGTTTGATGCCACAGTGCTTGACTGGCCAGCCAACTGGCCGGACCTAAACCCCATTGAGAATCTATGGGGTATTCTCAAGAGGAGCATGAGGGGCACCAGACCCAACAACAAAGAAGAGCTGACATCAAGCATCAAGGAAATCTGGGCTTCCATAACTCCCAGTCAATGCCACAGGCTGATTGTGTCAAAGCCACGTCACATCGAGGCAGAGATTAAGACAAAAGGATTCACAACCAAGTATTGAAGATTGACATATCGTTTTGAAAGTACCATATTTTGATTGTTGTGATCCTGATTTATTTCTTCTTTTTTTTACAAAAACTGAGTAGTAATGTGGACTGAGGTCTTCACAGTATTCTAATTTTTGGAATTCCTTTTTTCATGGGTTTCATGAGCTGGAAGCCTAAGTTATGTAAAAATAAACAAATAAATACTTGAAATTGTTTAAATTGTGAGTCGTGAACCTATCATCTATATCTATCTTTTCCATGATATTCTAATTTTTTTGGAAAGGGTCTGTATTTATATATATATAATTTTTTTTCTTTGAGCGATTAGAATAAATTATTTCACGCCCCGCCATCCAGACACAAATGAAGACTTTATGCTTTTGCCCCTGACTGTGTTTGCATGCCTGTCACCTAAAAATCATATTAACCAGAGCACAAATGTTAATGAAACTTGCAGAAAGTATTCATTATACGTACATTTACAACCGGTCAACTTTTGTAACATAACTTGTGATTTATTTCAAGGCATCATGAACAAAGTTTTAGGTAATGTTTGTGTGAGTCCGCCGACTAAATTTGCAATTAGTTTGCTTGTTTGAGTGTTGAAAACTTTTTGGGTGTTAGTTAAGTGAAATAAAATCTCATAACAAAAAAGTAACTGCATTCTAAAGAGTCCGAACATATAAAAACAGCCTGTGTTCTGCTTATTTGAGCATTTAATACATTCTCTAGTTTACTTTGTAGCTGAATAGTCTGCTCAGTTTTATCCATCCATTTTCTTTACCCGCTTATTCCATTTTGGGTCACGGGGGTCGCTGGTGCCCATGTCCAGCAATCACTGTGCGAGGGGCGGGGTACACCCTGGACAGGTCTCCAGTCCATCACAGGGCCACATAGAGACAAACGAGACAAACAACCATTCAGTCTCTCACTCACACCTAGGGACAATTTAGAGTTACCAATCAGCCTAACATGCATGTTTTTGGTCTGTGGGAGGAAACTGGAGCACCCGGAGAAAACCCACGCATGCACGGAGAGAACATGCAAACTCCACCCAGAAAGGCCCCTGGACCGGGATTTGAACCAGGGACCTGCTCGCTGAGAGGCAGCAGCTCTACCAGTTGCGCCACCGTGCTGCCAGCTGCTCAGTTTTATATTCAATTCAAATTCAAAAATACAGGAGGACCGCGAGGCCCGCCGGATCTGACAGCAAGCTGGATCTAGGTGGACTGATCGGTATCTGTGACCAGATTCTTTGGTTTCACTGCAGGAGATCCTTCCTGCCCACAGCTATCAGCATCTATAACAACTCCTGAATGAAACCAGGATGATGAGCTACGACAACACTTAATTTCCCTCTGGGATTAATAAAGTATATCCCGCCTCCAGTGAATCAAATTAAAAAGGTCTCGTAGCTACATTTGTGTATAACACCAAGCCTCTTACGGTGCCACGGCCGAGTGTACTGAAAAGAATCAGAAACAGGTGTTGTAAAGTTTAATGGCCCAAAGAACAGCAAAAGTCAAAATTATTGTTTCAGTCCTCTGATTTATTCCAGAAGCAGCAAAAACATCTACAGTTCTCACCAACATGTAGCAGCACATGGACAAGAAAAGCAACCATACTTTCAAACAAACAACAACAAAACTAACAAAAAATATATATTTAAAATCAACAACACACTGATCTGTGATTTCTGCAGGTTCTTCTCTCACATCCTGGAGCTGAAGTCCACTCTTCTGACCAAAGACCTGCTCACCTCTGACAGGGAACGACAACCTGCACACACACACACACAAGCACGTGCACACAAACACGCACACACACACGAGTTAGTCAATCATCTGTGTTTTGTTTTTTATATAAAACATATCTACATATTTACTCACGTTCCTGTTTATAACTTTGTTTATTTTTTATTCATGACAATAATATAAGGAGTAAAAATGGAGACTGAAATTTATTTACACCACCTCATGTCAAACAAACCTGAAGACGGAAAAAAACACACTGATTTATTACTTTCACCGATCTGAAATACTTCACAAAGCTTCATTACTTTACTTTATGAGCCACATGGAGCTTATTTTATTTTTATTTTCGATTCAAACTCTGATGTCTTTAGTGTCAACTCATCACTCAGATCTTTACAGGTCCTAAATGGACATGTTCTCCACAAATACAACAGAGTTAGGCCTTAAAGAAAATATCTAAAGAAACACCTAGAGTATGCACTGGGGCATCAAAAATATTTGATTGAAAAATAAATAAATAAGCAGAAATCTCAACTCATCATCATCTACTACTACAATTGCTACTATTATTACTACTATTACTACTACTACAAACTACTCACTACTCACTACAACTACTACTAGTACAAACTACTAACTACTAATTGCTAACTACTACTAATATTAACTAATTCTACTTCTACTTCTACTACTACTGCTACTACAAAATAGAAACTACTACTACGAACTACTAGTAACTACTAGTAACTATTAACTACTAGTAACTACTAACTACTAGTAACTACTAACTACTAGTAACTATTAACTACTAGGGGTGCTGAAAAAAATTGATTTTTTTTTAAATAATCTAGATTCTTAGTTCTGGCAATTCTAAATTGATTCTAAAGGCCCACATATCGATTTTAAAATGTGTTTAAGTTATCTTTTTTCAGCTCCTACTCCTGAGTATACTGCATAATGCATTACGTGTCCGCTCAGCCGCTGTAGATTTGGGCCGTGCTGGCCACCGTACAACAAGTTGTTAGCTGAGCTCCCTTTATCTGAATGGAGCATGCTAGCATGGAGGAGGGGGACAGCGTGATTCAACCCGCTTCCTCGTCTTTAAAAATCATTTCAGATTCTACAATGTTCCAGGGGAAGACAGAGCTTAACAAGAGCACGGTTGTTTGCAAGAAGTGTAAAATAAAATTATGGTACAGATTATGGTACAGTATTTCAGAAATATGACAAAATGCTTGGAAGATGAAAGCAAAAGCATCCGACCAGCAAACTCTGCAACAAACTTCAAGGCTTCCCCAAAGGCTGTGAAGATTTCCCTCTCCATCTCCTGCTGTATCACTAAGGATTTACGGATTAGGATTTTTTTTCTCTCACTGGCTCTCTAACGAGCTGTACACATTTCTTGCTGCTCCCTGTTCTCCTCCTGCTTTTCGCTCTCTGTCTGTGTATCAGAGCAGCTTCTATTTTTTACACATCTTCCGAAATGAAAATCATTGTTTTGGATCTGACCAACTGGACTTTCAACACAAATGACAAAATCTTTTCAACAAAGCGACAGGTTCCTGGAGAACCCTCATCTGCTCGGACGAGACGCATGCAGCTGGATATATCTCTGGGGGTGATGTGTCTACCTCTGCTATCGAACAAGAATGCCAGAATTGCATATAATTTATGCAACATTTATGATAACAGATTTCCTGTTTTTGGAATAGTCTGGATGCTGGTTTATCAACATACAACGAAGATGGCTGCAGCTAATTTGGCCCTCATCAGGCTGCTGCGTATGTGAAGGTTTGGTTCGTGCTTGGAGGACTCAAAATCAGCTGATTTATGAGCAAAACCGTAAGTTGGAAGTGATTTGAATTGCAGGCCACCTGCGGCTTTGGGACTCGTCAGCATGGAAACAACCTTGAAGAGTCTTGTAAGCACGGACCAGCAGCATGCACCCTAATCTGGCCATTTTGGATCTTGGAAATATCGGTAAGACTCAAAGGCAGACAAGGAAAAAAATAGTCTGCCTGAATAAGTCAATAATTGTGGTTATCTGAATATGACTCCCCTGTTCGTCTCAAAACAGGCCAACTTATCAATTTCTCCTGGGAAATGTGTAAACTAAGGAAAAGCTTTGTCGATCCCCCCCCCCCCCCCCCCCTCAATGAGGCGTGTCTCATGAACCCAGAGTAATAAGACCCGCCTCACATTCAGGAAATCCAGTTCATAGTTTGCAGCAGCTACAACGTGAGGACTGAGTTAGCAGCACTGTGGCTAACAGCTAACAAACTTTTCATCTAAACATGTCGCTGTGTGGAAGTATTTTACACTAAACAGCACAAAACAAGACAGCAACGTGCACTGTCTGCAGAGCCACAGCGCCACATTAAACTGCGTTAAAGTTAGTTTTACGATGGACATTCGAGCTCCGTGGCTTCAGTGGGGCGCTGCTCTTTGCTCAACACAAAACAGGCGACTCGATCCCGGCCAGCCGCGTCCAATCTGCCCCGCTCAGTCTGCCGTCTCTGAGGAGGGACAGACTGAGCACGGCTGACTGAAATCAGGCTGCCTGCTTCGGACTGAACCAGAAGAAGACATCGCTGAAACCATGGAGCTCAAATGTTTACAGAGAAGTTGCTAAACTTCATCATGATTAATGATCAGCCACTATCAGTTGTAGAAAATGAAGGATTTCTCTGCTTGATACTTGATACTTATCAGTACAACAGTAGACAATCATAAAAAAAAGTGAATTCAAAATTACAATAAAAATTATATATATAAATTTAAAAAAGAAACAGCTACATTATAAAGTGATGTAAAATACTTAAAATAGAACATACCTGTTGGTTTATGCCATGAAAGCAGATGTTTAAAGCCATTTAAAAATAAATTAAATTCATTTATTCATTCATTTAAAAGAAACAAAATAAACAGCAAATTCATCAAAAAGAAAACATTGAATGAAGAGTGCAGAAAGAAGAAAAAAATTCTTATCTGCCCCTTATTTAAAAAAAATAAATAAATAAATTTAAACAATCACTTAAATTAATCACTTTCATATCCACTTTAAAACTAGGAATAAAACAAACATGTTTTGTGTTGGCAGAATTTAATTCTAACTTTAAAACTTATCCAACATTAATAAAACTTACCTCAAGTTGCCTTTTTGGACATACATGCATATATTTGTACAAACTGTACTTGAGAGAAGATTATTACAGCCTCATAAAATCAATGATGATTATGATATTGGATCGGTATCGGATCGGAAGTAAAAAATAATAAATAAAAAAAAAACTGGATCGGTTCATCCCTAATCAGAACTGTGCCGGCTGACCATCATCTTATCAGGACCATGGACTATCTGTTAGTGCTTCATGGACTGCCTTGTCGTAAATGTATATATAACTTGTTCATAAATGTGCTTGCTGGCAGAGTTTTTTGATGTCTTAAATTGTGTCCTGTTAGGACAAGGTATGAAGAGATCTTTTTTGTAATGCCGTTATACTCTCCTAATTGTTTTCAGTGTGTTCTCTCCACAGACTCTTGAGCTCCTGCAGCAGAGTTAATCACGCTCAGCTGCTGGCCATCTCCCTAATTACCTCCAGGACTATATGAGGCTGCAGACTTGCTTCATCCAGTGCTGGAGCATATCTTGTTAAGGGTAGTTGTGCTCCTGGCCTTTCAAGTGTTTAGATATATTTTGAAATACTTACCTGTGTGTCTTCTTCGCTTCTGACAGACCTTGGTTTTTCCTGCGCCTCCAGTCCTGGACGTTTTATGCAAACCTGTGGATTGATCTGTACTTACCGGAGCTCAAGTTTCTCCTCGTGGACTCCAGCCAAACTACTACCCCTCCTCCCTCGACCTCCACGCTCCACCCGTGCATCGACCTCTTGCTGGAAATTGGATTTTGGGGCGGCTGTGGCTGAGTGGTTAGAGCAGTCGTCCTCCAATACGAGAGTTGGGGGTTCGAATCCACCAGCAGTCACATGCCGAAGTGTCCCTGGGCAAGACACTGAACCCCTCATAGCCTCTGATGTGTGTCCCATCAGTGTATGAATGTGACCTAAAGCACTGATTAGTCTCTTTAGAATGATTTGTTCAATTATCTTTGTAGAGATCTAGTATAGAGCTGTATGAACGGGTAGATGAGACACAGATTGTAGTGTAAAGAGCTTTGAGAATCTTGAAATAAGATAGAAAGGCGCTATATAAGTACAAACCATTTACCATTTATATCTCCATCCTGCGTCACCCCACCTGTCATTTACAGTAAGTAGAATATTATTTCCCATCCATCATATCATCTATCCTCCAACCAATAAGACACTAATCGTCTCCCCTTTTCCCATCCAGGGGTTTTCCAGTTTCAGCTCCTGTGAATACAAGACTGTTAATTATTGTTGTTATTATTAACACTGTAAAATAAATCCCCCTTCTATTTATGATCCTGAGTCTGTTGTCCTTCAGTCTGTTATTTCTGGGTACAATCCGTCAATATGACACTAATGATTTTGCCCCTTTTTTCTATCTAAAAAAATATATTCTGAAAAGAATAAGAAGGCAGTGCTTTATAGCAGCAGCTTTGTGCACTCCGCCCATCTTTTGAATGGCTGTACGGACATATTCTTGTATCTCGGTGCAATGATAATAAAAGCTTATTATGATTCTGATATATTTTTAGTGATAAGACTGAACCACAGCACTACCATGAAAGAAAAATAAAGTGGGAGAAGCTCTGATTAATGCACCAGCTCAAAAGTAACTGTTCTATGTCGTATTGGCTTCGCCCTTTAAGGCTGTCGCTGATGGGTTTATCCCGTTATGCTCAAGCATCATACTGAAAAAATTAGTCCACGCCCACCTGCTGTGTGGGCCCCACCCGATCCGTATAAGTTACATTAAGAGCGGGTAATCAGCTCCCATTTTTCTTCAGCAAGCTAATAAAAAACAACTGACCTTCAACGAGATGTCCAGCTTCAACACCATCCGCTTGTGTCCCTCCTGCAAGACCGGTTACTTGCTCAGCTTCGACCGGCATGACACCTGCGAGGGATGCCTGGGTCCCCGCCACGTCGCGCGCGCTTCCTCCTGCCGCCTCTGTGACGAGCTTCCACCGGAGGAAAGGCAGAGGAGAGCAGCCTTGTTTAAGGCTACCATCGAGGACTGCCTGTCCAAGGCGGGAGACTGCTCGCTGGACGACGCCAAGGATTTCTTCTACGCCGGCTCTCGGAGTGAATCGGATGATTCCTCTGGGACCGGTGACGTTAGCAGCAGCCCCGACACTCATTCCCTCCTGGGGAGCGCAGTGTTGGAAAGAGGGAGGCCGAGCGGATGCTCGACTCCCCCGGGGTTTCCCGCCTCAACGGCCACACCGCTCCCTGCCGTCGGCGCACTCCTCTCGGAGCTGCCCGCCATTTTCCGGGAAGCTGCTAGCGTAAAGGGGCTCTCCGTCCCCTCACC
>NC_056512.1:4134674-4141810 GCF_014905685.2 Nematolebias whitei
ATCGGATGATCTTGCGGGAAGGTTTGGCTCCACGCCGGCTCGCCGTCTTGATCCCATCTGGCCTCGTTTTCCAGCGGTGACTTCGTACTGGAACGAGGCCGCAGCCGGTCCTGGTAGGTTAAGGGCGCCCGTCTCCACTTACGCTCCCATCACCAGAGTGGAGGGGTTCACCGAGCGGGGCTATCCCTCGGTACCCCCCCTTGAGCCAAGCCTCGCGGAAGCCTTCGGAGCGAAGCTGTCCAGGTTGGAGCAGCGTCCCGTCCCTCCGGGGAAACACGACCAGGCGGTGACCGCGCTCTCCAATCGAGCCCACCAGTGTGCTTTTCAGGCGGCCGCAGCTAGCAACAACGTGGCGCTGCTAGCATTTAGCATGTCGAAGAGGCTGGAGGCCACGAACCTGCCCGAGGAGACAAAGAGCTCCCTCTGTAAGACGGCAGACGCCATCCTCAACATGTGCGCCGCTTCCACGGTTTGCACATGGATGACGTTGATCCAACGATCCACCTGGCTTCGTCACTCTCCTTCGCTGCCGGAAAAGCTGCACAAGGACCTGATGGAGGGCCCCATCACGTCGGACGCGCTGTTCGGAAGCAGCTTAAAAACAATGCTGGCGAATTCGAAGCAGTCGGAGGAGATGTCGGAAGCTGTGCGCCATCTCATCAAGCCGCACGGCTCATCCCGCCCCCCGGCCCGCTGGAGAGATCGTCGTGAGCAGAGGCAGAAACATCGGCGCTCCACGGCCACAGTAGCTTCGTCTCGCTCAGCTCCACCACCAGCCCCGCCCGTCAGAGACCACCCCTCCTCATTCCGGCAACCTGCACTTCAGCGTTTCCCCAGAGATTGCCTGCAGACGGCGCTCGGGGCAAACAAATCGCAGAGCTCACGGGGGAGAAGATTTAAAAAATGACGGTCTGCGGAGGATGTGTGTATAAATGACACAGAAGTCGAAATAAATGATTTTTCAATGATCAAAGTGTCTGTTTTTAGCCAGTCTGTAAGCTCGGATGAGCTCACAGCCGCTGCGCACACATCCTCCACACATAAAGAGCCGGTGTCCTTAAATAGAGGTTTTTTAAACTCACCGCCGCTCCAACACATGACGAGACGCTCACTCGACACTACGGTAAGCGAAATAACTCGTTATCAATCAGACCCGCACGATCATCACCCAAGCGGTGTTAAACGCGCACCCGAGCGAGGCAAGCAGCCTCCATCCAAACGGTGCTGTGTTGATGATGCACGCACAGCTGCCCGGCGCTCACCGGCTCACATCGGTATAAATGTGGGACCGCAGGCCGGGTCCAGTGGAGGTCCCCGCTCTCAGCGAAAACAACACACGCCTCACCTGAGCAAACGCGAGCGGCCGTCATCCACCGCGTCTCAGCGATGGGCAGCTCATGGTGGCATAAGCTTGAAACAGCTGAACGAACCCGGTGACGAGCCCCGCCCCCAGCGAGAGCGGCGCGCATCCCCCCAGAGAAAACGTGTGCTCCCGCGGGGCTCGCAACCTTCACTCCGACAGCACGGCGTTGATGAAGTCACGCCCTCCGCCTCTCAACGTTCGCACAACGATGTTAAACGTGCAGCCCCACGACGTCATCAGCTGGCACACGCTTCGCCTCAGCACACACCGGCCCACCCAGACATGAAGGTTGGTCCGCGATCCAGACGCAGCGCACGGGCGCGTGCAGAACAGCCCTTTCGAGGAAGCCTCACCTTGGGTCACGCGGAAAACATTTCCGCGACGCATGACGGCGGTCGAGGCGGCGGATTGGATGACATCCGTTCAAAACACGGCGCATCACTTAAACGCACGTCCACTCCACGAACGTTACGCAGAGTGGCTAAAAACATGCTGGCCGGACAGATGGATGGACAGAGTGTTATGCAAGGGTTACACGCTGCAATTTGCAACCCGACCCCCTCCGTTCGGAGGAGTTATAGAGACGGTCCTGTCATCACCAGACCATATCTCAGCCTTAAATGCAGAAGTTCAGGAGCTTCTGATAAAAGGCGTAATCTCCAGAGTTCCCAACGGAGAGGAAAACACAGGGTTTTACTCACGCTACTTCCTGGTTCCCAAATGGACCGGAGGGATGAGACCGATTCTGGATCTGTCAGCTTTCAACAAAGCGATCATGGACAGACCGTTTCACATGCTGACAACCAGAGAGCTGTTGGACAACATCCAGAGAAATGACTGGTTTGTTTCCATCGATCTAAAAGATGCTTATTTTCACATACCGATCATCCCAAAACACAGGAAATTTCTGCGTTTCGCCTTTCAGGGGATGAAGTATCAGTACAACAGGCTGCCTTTCGGGTATTCCCTCGCGCCTCGTACGTTCTCAAAGTGCGTGGAGACAACCCTGCATCCACTGCACAGAGCAGGGATGAGAATTTTGTTTTACCTGGACGACCTGCTGCTCCTGTCACACTCCAGACAGGAGGCGCTGATGCAGGCTCAGGTGCTGGCATCACACCTGTTAAATCTGGGCTTTGCCATAAATTGGAAGAAAAGCTCGATTTTCCCGGCCCAGACAATTGTTTATCTGGGAGTGGAATTAAATTCAACCACCATGAAGGCTCGTTTATCACAAACGAGAATCGACACTTTAAAAAGTCAACTCCGCCACGTAAGACCTGGCAAAGTGGTAACAGCTGTCTCCGTCATGAAGCTGTTGGGAATGATGTCATCAGCTCACACAGTGGTTCCGCTGGGTTTGTTACAAATGAGACGCCTCCAGAGGTGGTTTGCGCGTCTGCGTGTGGATCCAGTAAAACAAAAAAGACAGATGATCACTGTCCCTCCCTCCGTGAGAGCAGACCTCCGACACTGGGGAAACACCCTGGTTCTGTCAGAGGGAGTTCCCGTCAGCAGACCCACGTCACACGTGTCAGTCTTCACGGACACGTCGCTGTCAGGTTGGGGGGAGACATGCCTATCTCAAGCAGTAGGGGCGCTGTGGCCCCACCACACATCAGCCCACATCAATGTTTTGGAGTGTCGCACAGTGCTGAATGTGATTCAACACTTTGCTCCCGTGCTACAGAATCAACACGTGTTGATTCACACAGACAACATGGTGACTGCTGCGTACATAAACCGTCAGGGGGGTGTGCGTTCAGCCCAGATGTTACACATTGTGTGAAAGCTACTGTGTTGGGCTCACCAAAACCTACTCTCCATCAGAGCAGTTTACATACCCGGTGTTCTGAACAGAGGGGCAGATGTGATGTCCAGGGGCGGTCCACGTCACGCGGACAGGACCCTCCATCCAGACCTGATGGTTCAGACGTGGCAGAAGTTTGGCAAAGCAGCTGTGGACCTGTTTGCGACACGAGAGAACACTCAGTGTCAACTATGGTTTTCCCTGAGCCCGCGAGACGATCCACCGCTGGGGGTGGATGCATTTGCTCACAGCCCGTGGCCCAAAACGCTTCTGTACGCGTTTCCCCCACCTCCTCTGATTTTACGGTTCCTGAACTGAGTTCAGGAGGAGGGATTGACAGCTCTCCTGGTGGCTCCCAAGCGCGTGAACGCACCATGGTTCCCAGTCCTGCAACGTCTATTGTCGGGTCGCCCGTGGAAACTGCCGTGAAGGGAGGATGCTCTCCTTCAAGCAGGAGGAGTGATCAGGAGTCAACCAGAAATAGGCCAGCACCTGTGGGTCTGGCCGCTGAGCGGTCCCGCTTAGAGAGGATGGGTCTCCCACAGGAGGTAGTGCGCACAATCCAGGATTCACGTGCTGCATCTACCACAGCTCAGTACACATCAAAGTGGACGGCTTTTCAGCGCTGGTGTACAGAGAAAGGTTTAGAGGCCACCTCATGCCCATTAGGCGGCGTGTTGTCTTTTCTACAACAGCTGATGGATAGGAAGTTGGCATTCAGCACGATTAAAACGTACCCTGCAGCCATCTCTTCCTGCCACGAAGGGTTCGGAGACAGAACAGCTTTTAATCACCTGCTGATGAAGCGGTTTCTAAAAGGTGTACAGAGACGTAGGCCTGTTTCACGCCCACTTGTTGCACAGTGGGATTTAACGCTGGTCCTGCGAGCCCTGATCAAAGCTCCATTTGAGCCTCTGGATCAGATTTCACTTAAATTCTTGTCTCTTAAAACAGCCCTGCTGCTGGCTTTAACATCCGCTAAGAGGGTGAGTGATTTATCTGCCCTCTCTGTCGCTCCGTCATGTCTCAGAATTCAGGCTGACGGTAGTTCAGCTGATTTAAGACCAAACCCAGCTTTTATGCCTAAAACATCACAAGCTCTTTTAAATCAAGAGTGATATCGTTGGAGGGATTTTTCCCTCCCCCCCACAGATCAGAAGAAGAAGCATCTTTTCATCTTCTCTGTCCGGTGCGGGCGTTGACGTTTACATAGCGCGCACAGCTGTAATGCGTCAAACTCAACACTTGTTTGTGCATTATAGAGATGCATCTGCAGGTCGCCCATTATCCACCCAGCGCTTGTCACACTGGCTGTGTGAGGCCATTTCTGAAGCCTACAGAGCATCAAATCTAGAGCCTCCTGTCAACCTCAAAGCACACTCGACCAGGGGTATCGCATCTTCGACTGCCTTGCATAATGGTATGTCAATGCAGGACATTTGCACTGCGGCTGCATGATCAACACCCTGCTCATTTATTCGCTTTTACCTACATGATGTGACGGCTCGTTCCATGACACATTCTGTCCTTAGTGCTCTAACAGAATGAATATTGTTGTTTTTCATGGAACTCTGTTTAAGCTCACATCTGTCTGCATGCTTCACAGTGTGAGATGTTATCAGTCACAAGTTGTGTCTGTGATTTTGGTTCTATTGTCACTAATGTAGTGACATGCAGTTCATGACTATTGTTACCAATCAGTTCATTTGATCAATAATCAGTTCATTGATATTAATCTGTTTATACTGTTCAGCCATGAACCAGTTGGTTCATGCCCCCCCCCCCCCTTCTTTTCAACATCCTCTCCCCGTTGAAAATTTCCGGGGCGTTCATGTTTTGTCAGAACGCATAGTTACACAACATGCGTCTGTGCATGGCACATAATTACGCAATGCGTAGTTATGCACATGGGGAGCTGAGTGACAAGACGTTTTTTGGGCAAGCTTCCGCTTCATACTGTGTTTGAATGGACCCAGTGAGGCGAGGACCACATCCGCTTCGCCCTTAACCCATCAGCGACAGCCTTAAAGGGCGAAGCCTATACGACATAGAACGTTGGTTACGTACTGTAACCCTAGATTCTATGAGTATAGGCGTAGCCCTTTAAGCGTCGGGCCTCACTGGCTCCTGAATAGCTGAAGAAAAAAACAAGCTATTTGTGAGCCGATTACCCGCTCTTAATGTAACTTATACGGATCAGGTGGGGCCCACACAGCAGGTGGGCGTGGACTAATTTTTTCAGTATGATGCTTGCGCATAACGGGATAAACCCATCAGCGACAGCCTTAAAGGGCTACGCCTATACTCATAGAATCTGGGGTTACAGTACGTAACCAACGTTTTTTCCTCATATTATACTAAAACTTAAATAGACAAGTTATACAACAAACTTAATGTAATTTGTATTTTTAGCAGGCTGAAGAGGCCAAATGAGACACATCTCCTGGAGCCAGTTCTAAATGATACAATTTATGGTTTATAAATTATTACAGTTCAGAAGAGTTTTTGTGCAGACTTGCAAAGGTTTTGAAATTATGTTAAAGTTTTACCAAATATGAATCAATATGGTTAATACTGTCAAGTCTGTATATTTCATATTAAGTTAAGTTTTGAAAATATAGCAAATGTTAGTGCAATATGGTTAAAAAACTGTGAAGTCTGTATTTTATTTTGAGTTAAAGTTTAATGTACTATGGTAGGCTGAAATCTGTTTACTTTTGTATTTATACATTTTGAATTATTTGTCTGTGATGCTAACGGGGAAATCACGAGAGTGTGCATTTATGTGAGTAAAAGTTGGTGCATAAACTGTACTGTTGTTAAAAAAACTCATGCTCAAAGGCTTTGGAGCAGATTACAGTGAAATGTCAGCCACATTATCTGCCCTGCGAGTTCACAGTGACTTTCATCATTGTTTTTACATTCCACCGAATGCTAATGCTAACGATGCTCTGCAGGAGCTCCATGATCTCCTCATCTCGCTGCAGAACAAACTCCCTGAGGCTCTTAACGTGGTAACCGAAGACTTTAATGACGTGAATCTAAAGGTGTCAGGATTTTGTGGACAGGAACGAACCCAATGTGCAGACAGGACTCAAACTCGGCAGATTACAAAAATAAGTATTTTTAATAGTAAATAAAGAACAAAATAACAGCTGACGTGGCAGCAAAACTTACATATAAATGGAAGACTCAGAGGGAAACTCAGGGAGGACTCAGGAGAGCTCAGGGGAGACGCAGGAGAACGCAGGAGGACGCAGGAGAACGCAGAGACCCAACGAATATGACCCGACGAGGAACAAGACAGAACAGACAGCTTTTATACAAGGACAAGACAAGACGTGATTACAACAGCTGTGACGAGACAAAGGTGGCACCAATTAAACTGACGAGGAAACACCAGGGAAACACAGACACCAACAGAAACAGCAAATGGTACCATCCTTACAGTACCCCCCCCCCTCAAGGACGCCTCCAGGCGTCCCCAAAAAACCCCCCTCCCGAAGGACTTGGGTGGGTGGAGGGTGGCACTGCAAGGGTGGAGGGCCAGAGGAAACACAAGGAAGAACACAAGGACCTGAAAGAACTAAGGCAAGACACAAGCAGGAAAAAACACAAAAGAAATGAACGGTCGAGAGACCGTCCCTGGAGTCATTGTTCAGGAGGGCGGCCGGGAGGCCATCCATCACGGGACCCACGTTCAGGAGGGCGGCCGGGAGGCCGTCCATCACGGGACCCACGTTCAGGAGGGCGGCCGGGAGGCCATCCATCACGGGACTCACGTTCAGGGGGGCGGCCGGGAGGCCGTCCATCACGGGACCCACGTTCAGGGGGGCGGCCGGGAGGCCGTCCATCACGGGACCCACGTTCAGGGGGGCGGCCGGGAGGCCGTCCAACACGTAGGACCTTGGAGGCCGCAGGCGGCGTGGACGACTTGGAGGCCGCGGCAGGCGGCGTGGACGA
>NC_056512.1:4141820-4146939 GCF_014905685.2 Nematolebias whitei
GCAGGCGGCGTGGACGACTTGGAGGCCGCGGCAGGCGGCGTGGACGACTTGGAGGCCGCGTCTGGCGGCGTAGACGGCGAGGAGGCCGCGTCTGGTGGCGTAGACGGCGAGGAGGCCGCGTCTGGCGGTGTAGACGGCGAGGAGGCCGCGTCTGGCGGCGTAGACGGCGAGGAGGCCGCGTGTGGCGGCGTAGACGGCAAGGAGGCCGGACTTGGAGAGCGTCGACCCCTCTGGAGACTTGGAGAGCGTCGACCCCTCTGGAGACTTGGAGAGCGTCGACCCCTCTGGAGACTTGGATAGCGTCGACCCCTCTGGAGACTTGTAGAGCGTCGCAGATGACGTGGGAACCTGGAGAACTGCAGCGTGCAACATTGAGTGCTGGGGAGCTGCAGCTTGCATCATGGAGTCCAGGGGAGCTGCAGCGGATGACGAGGGGACCTGAGAGTTGGCAGCAGGTGACGAGGGGACCTTGGAGTTGGCTGCAGGTGACGAGGGGACCTGAGAGTTGGCTGCTGCTGACGACGGAGAGGCCTGGAGCTCTGCAGCAGACGACGGAGAGACCTGGAGCTCTGTAGCAGAGGACGGAGAGACCTGGAGCTCTGCAGCAGACGACGGAGAGACCTGTGGCTCTGCAGCAGACGACGGAGAGGCCTGGAGCTCTGCAGCAGACGACGGAGAGGCCTGGAGCTCTGCATCAGACGACGGAGAGGCCTGTGGCTCTGCAGCAGACGACGGAGAGGCCTGTGGCTCTGCAGCAGACGACGGAGAGGCCTGTGGCTCTGCAGCAGATGGCGTGGGAGCCTGGAGAGCTGCAGCGGAGGCAGAAACAGACTCCTCTGCGGTGGCGACAGGAACTGATCTTTTGCGGCGGCGGCAGCGACGGGAAACAGAAACTGATGCTGAGTCCTCTGAGGCGACAGGAGCAGGTGCACCAACGGCGAGGCACTCAGCAGGTGGATCAGCGGCGAAGATGATGGGTGCAGGAGTCAGAGGAGCAGAGGAAAGTTCAGAAGCGATGGTGGTGCCAATAGGTGCAGGATGGATTATGGGTTCAGACTGTGTATTAGTGACCTTGGGTGTGATGAGAGACCTTATTTCTATTAATAAACGGTTGTACTCTGGGATCAGAATGAGACCTGGACGTAAAACTAAAAATTCCTCCATCAGAGAAAATAAAACATCTGAGCAGTCCGGGTTATTTTTTGCAGAAGTAAATAAATCTAATAAAGTCTGGTTTATGTATGCAAAATCATGAGGTGAATATGTGACTGACGGGCAAGTGTCACTATGTGAGGATGGGGTGTCAGGTGTCGCCCCCACCGGAAACTTGGGAGGTGGGTCGGCAGAACACGCCCCCACAGAGTCACTGGGAGAATGCCCAGGAGGCACGGTCTGACTGGGTTGGACAGCCGCGGCACGATGTGACGGTGGGAGGCCGGATTCCGCCCCCACCAGGAACCTGGAAGGTGAGGCGACGGAACCCGCCCCCGTAACGTCACGTGGACCGGACTCGCCGAACTGAACAGGAGTGGACCAGAGCTCCCGCGGGACGCTGGACCTCGCCCCCACCGGAAACCTGTGAGGTGAGGCGGCGGGACCAGCTCCCACAAAAACACCGGAACCAACTCTATGATTCTGCCCAGCCGACGAAACCGGCCCGGTCGCCGCGGGCTGCCCTCGGGACCGCTTCCTACTTCCCCGGCGACGGCGGGATAGTCGGGGGACAGGAGCAAAACAGAACTCATCCTCAATTTCTTCGTCCTCCCCCGACGTCCATCCCGAGTAGCCGGGCGAGGCGGACTCAGAAGCAGGAGCCTGGTGGGTTTTCCGGTGCCGAGCTCTGTTCTCCTCGAGGACCAGGAGTGGAGAGGACAGGATTTCCACCTCCTGGTCATAATGTCCATGAGGACGGACGGGCCTGGTGCAGAACCCGCCGCACCGGATTGTAGTCGTGTACATCACGGGAGGATGAACGGAAGGCTCGGAGGGGAAAAAGAAAAAAGGTGAGTTGCCGAGAGAATCCTGCCCGCTGGGTTCTGATGTGTGGTCGGGTCGTAAAGTCAGGATTTTGTGGACAGGAACGAACCCAATGTGCAGACAGGACTCAAACTCGGCAGATTACAAAAATAAGTATTTTTAATAGTAAATAAAGAACAAAATAACAGCTGATGTGGCAGCAAAACTTACATATAAATGGAAGACTCAGAGGGAAACTCAGGGAGGACTCAGGAGAGCTCAGGGGAGACACAGGAGAACGCAAGAGGACGCAGGAGAACGCAGAGACCCAACGAATACGACCCGACGAGGAACAAGACAGAACAGAGAGCTTTTATACAAGGACAAGACAAGACGTGATTACAACAGCTGTGACGAGACAAAGGTGGCACCAATTAAACTGATGAGGAAACACCAGGGAAACACAGACACCAACAGAAACAGCAAATGGTACCATCCTTACAAAAGGACTGTCTCCTAAGTTTTTACTAGCATGTGGGCATACCAGCACGTGGAAACAACACGCTGGACCGTGTTTACACGAACGCAAAAGATGCATACAAAGCTGAACCCTTCCCCCACCTAGGATTCTCTGATCACATCTCAATCATCTTGGCCCCTGCTTACCTGCCCCCGCTGAGACGCTCCAGACCGGTACAAAAGAAAGTTAAATGTTGGATCCTGGACAGCGGCCCTGTACTGAGAGATTATTTTGATCGAACAGACTGGCAGGTTATCAGAGAAGCTGCTGAAAACGGAGGATCGCTTGATCTGGACCATACGCATCCTCATTCCTGGGTTACATTAGTACATGTACTGACACCGTCTCCACCATAAGATATGTTAAAAGCTGGCCAAACAGAAAACCTTGGCTGAATGCAGAGGTGCGCACCCTGCTGGAAGCCAGGAACACTGCCTTCAGGTCTGGAAAATCACAGGAGCTGAGAAAGAGAAGGAAAGAGCTGATTGCTAGTATTAAGAGGGCCAAGGCTACATATGCACAGAGGATCGAAGGTCAATTCACCTCACAAGACCCATGGAGCATGTGGAGGGGCATTAAGTGCATAACATATTTTAAAGGAAGGCGCGAACAATGCTCCAAAGACCCATCTCTGCCTGATGCCCTCAAGAAGTTCTATGCACGCTTTGAAGACCCGAACAGACCACCCAGCACCTGACTCACCTCACCACCGGATGAAGAGCATCTCAGCGTGACCTCAGCAGAAGTAAGGAGTACTTTCAGGAGGATTAATCTGCACAAGGCAACCGGCTCAGACAACATTCCCAGAAAAGTGTTGAAAGAATGTGCCGATCAGCTCTGCGAGGTGTTGGCAGACATTTTTAACACCTCACTTACCCTGGAGACAGTTCTCATCTGCCTGAAGATTGCCACCATCATCCCAGTCCCAAAAAGCTTTACAGTGACTGGTCTGAATGACTATCGGCCAGTGGCCCTTGCCTCAATAGTCGCTAAATGCTTTGAAAAACTGGTCATGACCCACATCAAAACAACCATTAACATCAACGAGGACCCTCATCAGTATGCATACCGTGAGAACCGATCAAAAGAGGATGCCATCTCCTCTGTGGTCCACACTACGCTCAACCACCTGGAGCAGAAAGACTCTTACGTCCGTATGCTCTTTGTGGACTTCACATCTGCCTTCAACACCATGATCCCCCAAACCCTGATGGACAAACTATTCACACTAGGACTAAGCCCCTCCATTTGCAACTGGGTACTAGACTTCTTAACAAACAGACCACAGTAAGTGAGGATCTACAACTTCTCCTCCTCTACCATAACCCTCAGCACTGGCTATCCTCAGGGATGTGTGTTGAGCCCTCTCCTGTTTACTCTGCTCACGTATGATTGTGCAGCTACCCATCCAGGGTGTCACATTGTAAAGTTTTCAGATGCTACAGCGGTGGTGGGATGTATCACAAACAATGATGAGTCCAGCTACAGGCAGGAGGTGGAATACCTGGAAAGCTGGTGCAAAGAGAATAATCTTCACATCAGTGTGAAGAAGTCAAAGGAGATGATCATGGACTTCAGAAGGAACAAACACACCTATTTCTCTGCATGTTTCGTCTCATAATGCTCACTCAAATTGTCATCCTTAAACCGCAATCTGTTCTCCACAAACTACTAAACACACAGCACTACCTCCAA
Organism: Nematolebias whitei; assembly: GCF_014905685.2. Lineage (NCBI taxonomy): Eukaryota > Metazoa > Chordata > Actinopteri > Cyprinodontiformes > Rivulidae > Nematolebias > Nematolebias whitei. Next base: position 4,145,992 of record NC_056512.1, read on the forward strand.
CTTCAGTAAATACATTTTTCACAGTCAATTCACTTCAACACTTGCTTTTGTCAAGGACGGACGTCTTTTCCTCCTGTTCCACTCTGCTTTGCTTTTGCTCTGTCCTGTCTGTGAAACTGCTTTGAGCCTCTCTTCTACAATTCTTCCGAATCATAATTATGGACTTGTATTTGGCCAGTTGGTCCCTCAACACAATTGATAACATTTCTTCAAAGAGAAAACAGGCTTTAGGCAAGCCGATTTGCCCTGTAGGCATGCACGCAGCTGGATATCTCATCGACACGGAAGACTTGATGACGTGTCTATCACTGCTGTCATTTGTGGATTTTAAGGGCACATATATAATTGGATTTATGATAACTGGTTCCTGCTTTTTGGATTCGTCTGGTTCTTGGTTTATCTACAATCAAGGAAGTCGTGAGCAGCAAATTTGGACCCGATCAGGTTGCTTGTCTTATGATGGCTTGGTTCATGCCTCGAGCATCCAGACTCAAATGCTTTTGGCAGAATGGATCAAATCTTGGGGATTATTCTCAGGCACGGTCCATTGTAGTTGCCATTTAATTTGAGTGTTTCGGAACTGAGTGGACTGGCACAGACTGAAAGTAGATGTCATTAAAGTTCTGCCTGTCCCCAAAACAATCGTGTTTATCTGAATTCAGCTCCCTGACTGGCCTTGACAGGCCATCTTATCTCAATATGCCTGGAAGTTTTGTAAACCTGAAGCTCTGCCCCTCCCTCCCCTCCTTCTTCCATGGACTTTTCGGAGGGGTTCAGCTGAATAAACATTCTGTCGTCATTTCAGGACTCTTTGGATCCATCCTCGGCACCCCCCCGAGTGTGTACAGATCTCACCAGAGGGAAATATTTGAACTGAGTGGTTTTATCTGAACTCTGCAGTGCCTGTGTGTGTTGTCTCTGGACATACTCACTGTCCTTGCGTAACAC
>NC_056512.1:4147039-4168226 GCF_014905685.2 Nematolebias whitei
CCCCCCCCCCCCCCCCCCCCGCGCGCGCGCATAATGTCGGCATCATTATGTGCTAGTGTGTGAGATTTTTTTCATTATCACGCTGTTGACCTTCAACCAGAGATTAACAGCGTGTTAGGAATTTTTTTGTCTCCAAACCCTATGTGTTATTTTTCACCACTTTTATTGTCTGTCCAAACAGGTCTCACTTGTAAATGAGTCTTCGAGGCTCAGTGTGACTTATCTGTTTAAATAAAGGTTGAATGAACTAATTATTTTTTTGTTGAAAACCATGCACTCTGCATCTACCGTAGTCGCTGTTCCACAAGCCGTTACTTTTGTCTCACACTTTGTACCACGCGGTTTATATGCAGGTGTCTTATTTATGTATTTTTTTTCACAATTTTCAAAATGTATATGTTTATATTTTATTTTGAAGGACTTTCGTCTGTCTCTTGGTAGCTTCTTGCCACTGACTAGCATTTTCCTTTGACGGAGTGGTGCGCTAGTGGCTCCCAGCACCCCGTCCCTCATGGGGACAGTCGTTTGTGACACAGAGAGAATGCCCTCAGGTAATTCAATGTACAAAGCCTTTTGCTCATGGTTTCCAATACCCAACCATAACTTTATCCACTCTGTCATCATGTGACCAGAAGTCTAATCTGAATGACCAACGAGGTTACCCTTGAGGACCATCCCCTAAAATAGACGTGAATTAATTTCTTCAAATCGTTCCCGTGTTGTTTATTGTATTTTGCGCTTCATGCACAGATCTGTTAATTTGTTCAGCGATAATGGAAAATGCACAGAGAATTTCTTATGATGCAGCTTTCATGTTAAAAGCGATCAATGCACTGTCGAGGAGGAAACGCCTTGCAGCCCGTAAGCTGCATCAACGTGTGTCGATGGTCGGGCATTGGAGACACAAAGCAGTCAAGTCTGGTACGTTTTAATAAAAGTTTTTTTTAATTATTTGAGTGTGACATCTTTCGGTGTCGGTAAATATACATTTAAATACCGGGATCTCATTTTAAAGTCACATCCGAACACGAAGCGGAGAAACAGAAGGGGTCTTTCACCCTTCCCTTTTGCATGAGAAAGACGGTGTGGAGCGGTGGACAAGTCGTCAGATTTATTTTTAAAGCAGTCAGTCAGTCAGACTGGTACACATTTAAATTGTTAGAAGTTAAGTTTTGCTGGAAGCCCGGTCTGGTCTACTCTGACTCATAACCTGGTTCAGAACAGATCATACTGTCTCATCTGCTCACAATAAGCGATCCCAGGGTCAACACCCGATAAGGCGTCATTTTTGTTTACTTGCTTCCAACACAGATAGATTTGCACAACACCCATTATCCACCATCAGAAACAGATAAGAGCAATGATGTCACACAGTCACCCCACTGATATGCTCTGCCGCCGCTTCCGGGTTAAGACGGGTTGGACGGATGCCTCAGCGCTGAGCTTGTACTTTTTCTTGCCTTATTGACATTAAATGGTAAATAGAATTTACTTCTCTTGATTTGATTGAATTTGTGTGAGTTTCCTTTCCACCTGGGAACAAAAGAACCGGAACGTGCCATGGTTGGACGGCTGACAAAACTGTGCTGTGACCCGGCAAAAAAGGTAAAAAAAAAGCTTTCAGTGTATGGTAAATATGTGTTTAAATACAAGTATCTCATTTAAGCTTAAACAGGGGCATTAAACAGAACAGCGGAGACAACCAGAGGGGAAAAAAGGACTGGGAGGGAGGGGCTGTTCCCCATTCCTTCCTCCCTGCTGTTCATATGAACAGTGCTGAGGAGAAATCACATCAAATTTATTTAGAAAGTACATTTAAAAACAGCAGTTAACAAAAGTGTTTACCAGTTATAATCAATGGTACTAATTTAATGAATATTTACCGCCTTCTTCTGGTACTATTTGACTTCCGGTAACATGACCTCGATAAGACTTGGTAAAATTTACTGGTAAATAATTTTTAAATACTTTCAGTTACGTGGGTGTTTGGCACTCTTCTGTCCAGTGATTATGCTTAGATAGTTGTGTTCATTTTGAATGTATAATGCTTATAACTATGATTCAGACAGCAAAGCTTCGTGACGATCTTGCAGTCTGAGCGAGTGTTGAAAGCAAGCTATATTCTGTGAAACACCATCTGCTGGCTGATTCTTGTACTACAACAAGAAACCTGCACACAGCAGGAGCAGTCTGGAGGACACAGATCCTGACAATGAACAGTGGATGCCTGCTGCTAAAGAAACAGAACGTCTTATTTATGTACAAAATTATGATTTATCTTATATTTAATAAATACGGCTTAGAGACAGGTGCGTTCTAAAGCCCAACAATTACGATACTTTTAATTTTTTAGCATGAGGTGACATTTTTGAGGGCTAACGTTGTCTTGTGACCTGCTCGTGACAATTCCATCATGTACATTGCGTATGTCATGATTTACGTATTGTATAATTTGTCAGACTGCCTTCTCCGGAATGAACAAAAGTAACAGACCGCTGAAGCCCCGGAGCTCGAATGTCCATCATAAAACTAACTTTACCGCGGTTTAATGTGGCGCTGTGGCTCTGCAGACATTGCACGTTGCTGTCTTGTTTTGTGGTGTTTCTAGTGTAAAATACTTCCACACAGCGGAAATGTTTCGATGAAAAGTTTGTTAGCTGTTAGCCACAGTGCTGCTAAGTCAGTCCTCATGTTGTAGCTGGCTGCAAACTATGAAATGGATTTCCTGAATGTGAGGCGGGTCTTATTACTCTGGACTCATGAGACACGCCTCCGTTCAGGAAATCCATTCCATAGCTTGAAGCCAACGTGCAGCGCAACCACAAACATGCATCGTGGATCGGAAATATCGGCAGGTTGGATCGGAAAATCCGATACGTAAAATATGCTGATAAAATTTGAAAATATGTTTATTTTGTAATTCCCCTTACAGGGGCCGGTCAGAGTCAACCAAAGGGCCGCATGTGACCCTGGGGCCGTACAATGCCCAGGTCTGCATTAGACCATAGTTTTTCACTGATTAACTTTTCAAGAGAAATGAAGCATTGTTTCAGTGAGTTGCAGGGCTACCAGATAACATTTGTCCACATCTGTTTCTGTGTTACCTGACAAAGCCATAGCCAGTTGCAGCTCCTGTCTTAGAAGTTCCAGAAGCTCAGTTACTCCTTCTTCTCCCTGCTCACACACACACACACACAAAAATACTTGGTTTCATTTTAAACCATCTCTTTGAAACATGAAACTATTAGAACAAGTTAGCTGAAGACGAGGCTCTCTTGAAAAATCAGAGAGGAACCTCACCTGACAGGCGAGGGCCCAGAGCACGGGGCGGCCGATGAATACAGCTTTGGCTCCAAGAGCCAAGGCCTTCAGGATATCCGTCCCTCGCCTCACTCCTCCATCCAGGTAGACCTCACAACGACCTTGAACTGCCTTCACCACCTCCTCCAGTACATCCAGCTGTATGCACACGCACACAAACATACACAGGCACGCACACACACACACACACACACACACACACACACACACACACACACACACAGAGTTCAAAACACATTAATGGGTTCTACAAGCTCTTTATTCACATTTATTTAGTCAGATGTTTTAAACCAGCCACTAGGGAGCACAAGCCAGTGTATCTCTTGTGCCGGTCCCAAGCCCAGGTAAATGGTGAGGGTTGTGTCAGGAAGGGCATTCGACATAAAACACTGCCAAAACTATAATGCGAGTTCATAAAAGCAAAACCATACCGGATCGATCAAGGTCCAGGTTAGCAACGACGGCCACTGGTGCTGTTGACAAACAGGGTGCCAGCGGAAATTGTGCTACTGTTAGTCTAAGACCACGAGGAGGGAAACATGTCAGGAGACAGAGGGAGAAGAGAAAAGTCAAGAATGTAGGATGGAGGGTTGCAACTCTAAATGTGGGGACAATGATAGGCAAAGGTAGAAAGCTGGCTGACATGATGCAGAGAAGGAAGGTAGATGTTTTTTGTCCAAGAGACCAAGTGGAAGGGCAGCAAGGCTCGCAGCATTGGAGCAGGGCTGGTGTGGATAGAAAGAGAAACGGAGTTGGGGTGGTGATGTAAGAGGCTGGCAAATAATGTAGTTGAAGTGAAAAGAGTGTAAGATAGGGTGATGTCCCTGAAGGTAGAAGAAGATGGTCTGACGCTAAACGTTGTCAGTGGTTATGCTCCACAGGTTGGATGTGATGTGGAGGAGAAAGATACATTTTGGAAAGATCTGGATGAGGTGATAAAGAGTATTCCCAGGGAGGAGAGAGTGGTGATCTGCCAGTAAGCACATTTATGAACACGTTCCGTCTGCATTTCACAACGAGGTGGTCCATGAAGCACTAACAGATAGTCCATTGTCCTAATAAGATGATGGTCAGCCAGCACAGTTCTGATAAGCTTTCACAGAAGTTGAGGAGGGGGGTTGCGATAGATGAAGCTTTTCCTTAGTTTACACATTTCCCAGGAGAATTTGATATGTCAGCCTGTTTTCGAGGCCAACTGAGGAGTCAGATTTACAAAAAAGTTGGGACACTAAACAAATTGTGAATAAAAACTGAATGCAATGATGTGGAGTTGGCAAATGTCAATATTTTATTTGTAATATAACATAGATGACAGATCAAAAGTTTAATCTGAGTAAATGTAACATTTTTAAGGAAAAATATGTTGATTCAAAAGTTCACAGTGTCAACAAATCCCAAAAAAGTTGGGACAAGTAGCAATAAGTGGCTGGAAAAAGGAAATTGAGCATATAACGAACTGCTGGAAGACCAATTAACACTATTTAGGTCAATTGACAACATGATTGGTATAAAAAGAGCTTCTCAGAGTGTCGTGTCTCTCAGAAGCCAAGATGGTAAGAGGATCATCAATTCTACCATTGTTGTGCAGAAAGATAGTGCAGCAATACCAGAATGGTGTTACCCAGCGTAAAATAGCAAAGACTTTTAAGTTATCATCATCAATTGTGCATAACATCATCAAAATATTCAGAGAATCTGGAACCAATCGCTGTGCGTAAGGGTCAAGGCCGTAAAACTCTACTGGATGCACGTGATCTCCGGGCCCTTAAACGTCACTGCACCTCAAACAGGAATGCCACTGTCAAAGAAATAACAGAATGGGCTCAGGAATACTTCCAGAAAGCATTGTCAGTGAACAAAATCCACCGTGCCATCCGCCGTTGCCAGCTGAAACTCTACAGTGCGAAGAGGAAGCCATTTCTAAGCAAGCTCAGATGTTTGCACTGGGCCAGGGGTCATTTAAAATGGAGTGTGGCAAAATGGAAGACTGTTCTGTGGTCAGATGAGTCACGATTTGAAGTTCTTTATGGAACACTGGGACACCATGTCATCCAGACCAGAGAGGACAAGGATAGCCCAAGTTGTTATCAACGCTCTGTTCAGAAGCCTGCATCACTGATGGTATGGGGTTACATGAGCGCTTGTGGCATGGGCAGCTTGCATGTCTTGAAAGGCACCATTAATGCAGAGAACTATATTCAGGTTCTAGGACAACATATGCTCCCATCTAGACGTCATCTCTTTCAGGGAAGACCCTGCATTTTTCTACAAGATAATGCCAGACCACATTCTGCAGCAATCACAACATCATGGCTATGTAGGAGAAGGATCCGGGTACTGAAATGGCCAGGCTGCAGTCCAGATCTTAGAGAACATTTGGCGCATCATAAAGAGGAAGAAGGCCCAAGACGATTGAACAGTTAGAGGTCTGTATTAGACATGAATGGGAGAGCGTTCCTATTTCTAAACTTGAGAAACTGGTCTCCTCTGTCCCCAGACGTCTGTTGAGTGTTGGAAGAAGATGGGGGGATGCCACACAGTGGTAAAAATGGACTTGTCCCAACTTTTTTGGGATTTGTTGACGCCATGAAATTTGGAAACAACAGATTGTTCCCTTAAAATGATACATTCTCTCAGTTTAAACTTTTGACCTGTGATTTGTGTTCTATTCTGAATAAAATATTAGATGTTGGCACCTCCACATCATTGCATTCAATTTTTATTCACAATTTGTTTAGTGCCACAACTTTTTTGGAATCCGGTTTGTAGATAAGATAAGCCACATTTGTTCATTTTTTCAGGTAGACTATTTTTCTTGTCAGCCTCGAGTCTTACTGATACTTTCAAGATCCAAAATGGCCAGATTAGAGTGCATTCTACTGGTCCGTGCTTACGAGCAGGGACCAGTATACCAACATACCAAGGTTGTTTTGTGCTGGCGAGTCCCAAAGCTGCAAGTGGCCTGCGTTTCACAAATCTCTTCCATCTTACGGTTTAGCTCGTAAATCAGTTGATTTTGAATCCTCAAAGCACGAACCAAACCTTCACATAGGCAGCAGCCTGACCAGGCCAGATTAGCTGCGGTTGTCTCCTTTGTATGTTGATAAACCAGAAACCAGACAATTCCAAATACAGGAAACCTGCTATCATAAATCCAATTAAATGCAATTTTGGCATCCTCGATTGACAGCAGAGATACACACATCACATTCCACTTTTCCAGAGATACATCCAGCTGCATGCATATCATCCGAGCAGACATAAGGGTTCTCCAGGACTCTGTCGCTTTGGTGAAAAAATTTTGTCATTTGCGTTGAAAGTCCAGTTGGTCAGATTCAAAACAATAGTTTTCATTTCGGAAGATGTGTAAAAATAGGAGCTCAGATACACAGGCAGAGAGCAAAAAAAGCAGGAGGAGAACAGGGAGAGGGAAGAGAATGTGTGTGCCTCATACCAGAGCGAGTGAGGGAAAAAAACACTTCCAAAAGAGAGAGAAGCATAGAGTGACCTTTGGAATGGAATTCCTTTATTGTCATTATACACAAGTACAATGAGGTTGAGAGCCACTCCTTTTTTAAGTCAAGTCAAGTCAACTTTATTTATAGAGCACATTTAAAACAGAACCTGTTATCAAAGTGCTTAACAACAACAACAACAACAACAACAACAACAACAACAACAACAATCAATGAGAGTAAAATTAAAGACACATACATATATATATATATATATATATATATATATATATATATATATATATATATATATATATACACAATGCACTAATAATAATAACTGAAGAATTAAATAAAAGTATTTAAAACAGAGGGTCACAGATTAAAAAAAACACTAGATCAATTTACACTGTGTGAAATGCCTGCAAGAACAGATGTGTTTTAAGCAGGGATTTGAAGTAAGGAAGGGAGGTGGCCTGCCTGATGTTGGGGGGCAGGTTGTTCCAGAGTTTGGGACCCATGACTGAAAAAACCTGATCTCCTCTAAGCTTTTCAGTGCAAACATGTTTAAAAACATACCTAAAAAGATAAAAAAATATAATGCAATATAGATATAGCACTATGAAAGTAAAAATAAAAGTTATTTCACAATTATATAAATTTGAATATTGTACATTATGAATATTAGTAAGGTAATTAAGAGGTAAGGTAATTAAGAGTATGAAATGTCAGTAGTGTTGCACAATAGAAGTCCAGGGGTTTGGGAGGTTAGACTATTAAATCAGTGCATATGTGAGTTCAGTGTGGTGATGGCTTTTGGGAAAAAACAGTTCTTGAATCTGTTTGGTCTTATTCTGATGCAACTGTAGCACTTCCCAGAAGGTAACAAGTCAAACAGTTCAAAACCCGGGTGAGAACTGTCCTTAATTATGCTTTCTGCTCTGTTGAGGCAGCGTGATGTGTAAATGTCCATCAGGGAGGGGAGAGGGCAACCAATTATCTTTTGTGCTGTCTTGACTACTCTCTGAAGCCTCTCCCTGTCAGCCAGGGTGCAGCTGCCGTACCATACTGAGATACAGTATGTCAGCAGGCTCTCGATGGACGAGCGTTAGAAGGTCAATAGCAATTTGTTGTTCAGGTTGTGCTTCCTAAGGACTCTCAAGAAGTGTAGTCTCTGCTGAGCCTTCTTGATGACGGCTGTGGTGTTCTCTTTCCAGTTAAAGTCAGCGGGGATAAGGACACTGAAAAACCAGAAAGTGTGAACCCTCTTCATGCACTCACCATTGATGTAAAGGGGGACTAGGTTGGTGCTGTGCTTTCTGAAATCGATAATCATCTCTTTGGTTTTTTGATGTTCAGAGCCAGATTTTTCCTCTGAGCACCAGGTCGCTAGCTCCAGAATCTCCTGTCTGTAGACTCTCTTCTCCCTTAGAGATTAGTCCGACCACTGCGGTGTCATCGGCAAATTTGACGATGAGGTTGTTGTTGTGGACCGTGCTGTAGGCGTGGGTGTAGAGACAGTACAGCAGGGGGCTCAGCACACAGCCCTGTGGGGAGCCAGTGCTCAGCGTACAAGTGGAGGAGAGGTGGGTGTCAAGTCTTACAGATTAAGGTCGATTGGTTAGGAAATTTTTTATCCAGGCACATGTGGTGGGGGGGAGGCCGAGATTGTCCAATATATTTATAAGAATGGCTGGAATGATTGTATTAAAGGCCAAGCTGTAATCCACAAACAACATTCAAACATAGCTGTGCTGCTGTTCCAGGTGGCTCAGCGCAGTGTGGAGAGCTACTGCAGTAGCATCCTCTGTGGACCTGTTGGTGCGATATGCAAACTGGTTGGGGGTCAAAGTTTGGAGGGAGATAGTCCTTGATGTGCTGGAGAACCAGTCTCTTGAAGCACTTCATGATTACCGGAGTGAGAGCCACCGGTCAGTAATCATTCAGGCTGGTGATAGTAGATTTTTTTTCAGCACTGGGATGATAGTTGCCGATTTCAAGCAGGGAGGGATGATTGCCTGGTCCAGGGAAAGACTGAAAATTCTGGTGAAAGTATGGGGCGAGCTGGAGGGCACATGCTCTTAGCACCTTGCCAGGTACTTCCTTCGGGCCAGTAGCTTTCCTGGGGTTCAATGATTGGAGCGAACGTCTAACATCATGCTCTCGTACAGTGAATGGAGTGGTGCAGTAACCAGGTGGATGTGGGGGCCGAGCTGGATCAGATGAGTGCTGCTGTGGTACTTCAAAGCGTGCAAAGAAGCAGCTCCTCTGCTAGTGATGCACCCAGGTCTTCTGTTGTCACATCACAGCCTCTATAGTTTGTGATGTTTTTTATGCACTTCCACACCTCCCGTGAGTTGTTACTGGACAGATGGGACTCTATACTCTTTTTATAGTCAATCTTTGCAGGTTTTTATTCCCTTATTCAGCTTGGCTCGAGCGGCTCGGTACAAAGCTCTGTCACCTGACCTGAAGGCAGTATCACGGGCTCTGAGGAGTGTGCGGACCTGGCTGGTCATCCACAGTTTCTGGTTGGGGTAAACTCGAATGTTTTTGTCCATAGTCACATTTCCAATGCAGAACTTGATGTAGTCCAGTACCGTTCCTGTGTATGTTTCCATCTCCTGATGTTCAAGTAAGTCCCAGTCAATTTGTTCAAAACAATCCTTTAGTTCTCCTGATGCATGCTCAACGTCCTGTAGTCCTGTCCTGTAGTTCATTACCAGTTCAGGTTGTAACAGTTTTTGTGATAGGCCTTTGGGAGTACAGTCTTCAGGTTAGCCTAACTGAAATCTCCTGCAATTAGATGAACGCCGTCAGGATGTGCCCTCTGCTGTTCATTTATGGTGTTCAGCAGGAGAGAGAGCGCCGTATTTACATTGGCGTCAGGTGGTAAATACACAGCAGTAATTAACACTACTGTTAGCTCTCTTGATAGAAAAAAAATATCGGCATCTCACAGATATGTACTCGAGGTCTGGGGAACAGTAATTGACTATAATTGTCCCATTGTTACACCAGCTCTCATGCACGTAAATACAGAGCCCCCCACCCCTGCTCTTACCGGAGTCCTCAGTCCTGTCCCAGCATAGCAAAGTGCGGCCTGCTAGCTGCATGATAGCATTGGGTATCCTGGAGTGAGTCAAGGTTTTGGTGATCATCAGAACACAGCAGTCACAAACATAGCGATTATCAACGAGTTGTAATTTCAAGTAATCCGTTTTATGCACCAGGGATCTAGCATTGCAGAGATAAAGGCTCGGTAGAGGAGGATTGTGAGGTTGTGATTTTAGCCTTAACATAATGCCAGATCTGCAGTCTCGATTCTGTTTCCTCTCTCTTATCTGTCTGTGCCGTCTCCTAGGCCTGACAACGATCCATAGGGAGCCCGGTGATCTTGCTATTTCATCTGGGATGTTAAGAGTGTAATAAAATTCACTCGAAACAGATATTTGGTGCTACTCACCCATGTCCAAAAGGGTCTGGTGTCCATAGTTGATGTTTGCAAACTTGGCAATGCAAACACAAAAGAGAAGGACATTCAACATTAAACAACATTAAATAACATTAAAAAGTACTGAAAGGGAGAGCTGTGAGCCGCTGCAACCATGCGTGCCGCCATTTTGTTAGAGAGGTAAATCTTATATACTGTAATAGTGAAGGCAGGAGTATGCAGGTAGGCTACATTCTGTGTAGAAGAAGAAACCTGAGGGAGATTGGGGACTGTAAGGTTGAAGCAGGGAAGAGCGTGGCCAGACAGCATATGGCTGTGTGTAGAATGTTTGTTGCTGTGAAGAAGAGAAAAAGAGTTAAATCAGAAAAGAAAACCAAATGGTGGAAGCTGAAGAAGGAAGAATGTTGTGAGAAAATCAGAGAGGAGCTGTTAAAGGCTCTGGGTGGTAAGAAAGAGTTTCCAAGTGACTGAGCTACTACAGCAACAGTAATTAGAGAGACAGGTATGAAGATACTTGGTGTGTCATCTGGACATAGAATAGATGATAAGGAAACTTGGTGGTAGAATAATGAAATGCAGGAAGCTATTCGAAGAAAGAAGTTACCCAAGAAGAAATATAACAGAAAGAACTGAAGAGAGGAGACAGGAATGCAAGTAGATGCAATGTAGAGCAAAGAGGGAGGTGGCAAAGGCAAAGCAGAAGGTGTATGATGTGTTGTATGGGAGGATGGACACTAAAGAGGATGAGAAGGACTTGTACAAATTGGCGAGAGTGAGGGATCAGGCTTGAAAGGATGTGCAGCAGGTTAGGCTTGTTAAATATAGGAATGGTAATATTCATTCAGCAGGATTTTCAGCAAGAAACATTCACACTTGTATTTTCACAGGAAATGCAATATCTCTAGTTAAAAATAGGAATGGTAATGTTCAAACAAGTAAGGAGAGTGTGACGGGAAGATGGAAGGAGTAGTTTGAGGAGCTAATGAATGAAGCTGCTTTCTCTGTTGGTGACGTTGCACGTTCGTGGTGAGACATATTGTGTCACTTCCTGTTTGTCTGTTGGTAGCTTGAGTGAATTGTTTGCTCGAGTCGTCTCTGTTTTCTGGATTTATCTGTCTTTTGCACAGTTTTTCATTCTAGTTGTCAATAAAAGTCACTTGGTGGAAGCAGTCTGTTCCTCATGAGCAGGCATGACTTGGACCTGTGTGCTCGTCCGGGCCTGCTAAGCTGATTGGAAACAGATGCTGGGAGCACACACTTACACAAGCACACATGCACATACACACACATGCAGTCACGCTTGGACACACAGGCAGGCAGAGAGAGGAACCGAGGAGCAGAAGACGACTTTTCTTTCTAATAAAATTGTCAGTTCTCAGATGAATAAAAATGATGTTTATTATAATCAAAAAACAAGTAAATAATCAAGTGATACTATAACCTTTGTGATTTTAAAGAGTATTCTGTTTTAAGTTTGTTCATGATGTTAGAAATTTAGGAAAAGAACACTGTGTTCTCAGAAATGTTTCAGAAGTATGTTGTGAGTGCAAAAGTTACACAAGCAGAAGTATTTTGCAATGACAAGGCCTTGAAAAACGGCTCTGAGCAGACCAGAAAAAGCAACTCAGAATTACTCAGGCATATTCGAATGAGTTACACCCAGATTTTAATATAAATGAGGAATGATAACAAATTCTCATAGACATGCCTGTAAATCGGCACTAAGCCCAGCCCAAAAAAGGTTGGGTTTGTACCAGTGGCATGATCTTTTTGGAAGTGTCAGTCAAAACCTCACCCTGTAAAAACAGATGACTCTGTGAAACCGAGGCTGTTGGGACCACCGACTCGTGGGGATGTAACGAACAAGACTGTTTGTGCCACCGGACGCGTGTGGGATATAAGACAAGTGTTTGGACGGTTCCAGCTGAAAGAAGATCGGGGGCGAATCTGTTGGAATAAGCTTCATTTGGAGTTATTTTTCTACCTTCAGCCCGGATTATATGCCTAACCCCTATTCTTCAAATTCAGATCAGCTGTGAGGACCAGAAATGGCCCGCATTCAAGAGCGAATGGGGAAATTTGCTCGTTGCTGAATTGGACTTTGGAGGAATTCCACCAAGAGATAACAAAATGGTAAGGAGACGTTTCACCAAAATTGTCCTTCATAAAACCTTATTTCAAATTAAGGCGTTAGCACATGAATTGGCCGGCATAAAGATCAGTTATATTATAAATCTGGTTGCTCAGAGTTGTAGAAAGGTTGTCATTGTAGCGAGAGATAATGTATTGGGTCAGGTGAAGAGTGTGGGTAAACTGTGTGAGTTCTGGTGTGCCTGAGTGAGTCAGTGCGAGGCCGGCCAGGAGAAAGACATCTGAGGCCGAACAGACTGAAGTCCACAAGCTATCCTCAAGCCCTCCACAGGGGCAGAAATCTACCTTGCCCAGGAAAGGTCAACAACTGGAAAATGACTAAGGAATTAGTATAATTCATTATGTAACCTTTTTGTAATCAAATGTAATCATTACTGTGCATACCGCTGTTCCCCTGCAAAATCATTGATTAAAGCAAAGCAAAACGTAAAATTCTGTATTCTTATTTCAACACCCCTTTGTTCATGGAAGTGGAAGACTTGGTTTAGAGAAACAACAGAAGCACGGGAGGTTTTAAAAGGTTTCCTAGCTTTGATTATAAAACAACATCCAAGAGTCTTATGCCTAGATTCTAAGCAAAGCCAGATTGGATAACAATTGCAACGCTAAACCATGAGATGAGCTACCGTTAACTTGTGCTTCCTCGTCTGCTAAACATCCCCACTCATGCTGCTAGGTCGAGCGAGGCACGAGGTGAGACTTTGGGTGTGGTGCAAGGATCGTAGGTAGTTAACAGTCTGGGTGAATTATCTCAATACAGCCTTAGACTAAGAACTGTCCTGGGAAACAGCTGCGGGTAATACCTGAGCCTTGGGATTAGTTCAGAGACCCGTTAGAGGAGAAGGCTGCGGTGAGGGCGTGGCACGTGTCCTGTGTTTAACTCACTCGGGTAAGCAAAACAAGTTCAAAAACACACTTAGTACAGCTGTTTTCTACTGTTGGATAGTGCTTAAAACACCTTTTATCTTTCAATACTTCTAAGATTTTATTGGTGTATTTGGCTCTGCTGGCTTTGCTAGCTCTTGCTAGTATTAGTTTAGCATGGCTGCTGCTTCTCTCCCTGCTTCCTCTGTTCTCACTTGTTCCATGTGTCAGATGTTTAGCTACTCCTCTGCTTCCTTTAGTGGTAATGATACATGTAACAAATGTAGTCTTATGGTAGCTTTGGAGGAGAGGCTGGAGTGCTAAGGCTAAGCCCCCAGTTCACCACCATCCCATTCACGTTGCTAATCGATTTTCCTCGCTCAGTGACACACCTGCTGAGAAACAGACCCTGGTTATTGGAAGCTCCATAGTCCGAAACGTGGCTTTAGGGACTCCAGCGGCCATAGTTAAATGCATTCGGGGGACCAGAGCGGGCGACATAGAATCATATTTGGAACTGCTAACTAAGGCTAAGGCTAAATACAGTAAGATTGTTATTCAAGTCGGCAGTAATGACACCCGGTTATGCTAATCGGTGGTCACTAAAATTAATGTTGCTTCGGTGTGTGACTTTGCTAAAACCATGTTGGACTCTGTAGTTTTCTCTGGCCCCCTCCCCAACCTGACCAGCGATGACATGTTTAGCCATATGTCGTCGTTTAACCGCTGGGTTCCAGGTGGTGTTCTGACAACGATGTGGGCTACATAGATAACTGGAGTTCTTTCTGGGGAAAACCTGGTCTGATGCGGAGAGATGGCATCCATCCCACTTTGGACGGAGCCGCTCTTCTTTCTAGAAATATGGCTGATTTTGTTTATCCCCCAAATTATTGACAACCCAGGGTCCAGTCCAGGAAGCAGAGTTGTAGTCCTCCACCCCTCTCTGCTGCTTCTCCTCTGTTACCCACCCACACCCCCATTGAAACAGTGTCAACTCGCCCACGGCTCAAATTAAATAAACCAAAAATCAGCTCTAAAAATATAAACCATAAAAATCTGATTAAAATAAACACAGTTACTTTACCAGAGCAAAATCATATAATCATTAAATGTGGATTATTGAACATCAGATCTCTTTCCTCTAAATCCCTGTTAGTTAATGAACTGATAACTGATCATCATATTGATTTATTGTGTCTGACAGAAACTTGGCTACAACAGGAGGATTTTGTTAGTATAAATGAATCCACTCCTGTTAATTGTTTAAATTTTCATGTTCCTAGAACAAGTGGCCGAGGTGGAGGAGTAGCTTCTATTTTTCAGTCAGGATTATTGATTAATGCCAAACCAGTTATTAGTTATGATTCATTTGAATCACTGTCCCTCAGTCTTTCTCATCCAAAATGGAAATCAGAAAAGCCACTTTTACTAGTTGTTATATATCGTCCACCAGGAGCTTACTCTCAGTTTTTGTCTGAGTTCTCAGAATTATTAACTGACTTTTTATTAAATACTGATAAAACCATCATAATGGGTGATTTCAATATTCATGTAGATGTTGAAAGTGATAGTTTAAGCATAGCCTTTAATAATTTAATAGACTCATTTAGTTTTACCCAAAACGTCCGCACATCTACTCATTCTTATCATCACACTCTTGATTTAGTTCTGACCTATGGTATAGAGATTAAGGACTTGGTAATAGTTCTTCAAAATCCTATTCTGTCCGACCATTTTTTAATAACCTTTGAGTTTACAATAAATGACTACACAGTCACTGAGAGTAAATTTCATCTCAGCAGGTTCTTATCAGAAAATGCTGTAACCAAATTTAAACAATTTCTTCCATCATTGTTTTCCTCTGTCTTGCAGAGAAATGCATCAGAGAACAGAGACTTAGATCATCTAGTTGATCATCTTACAACTTCAATGCAAACTTCACTTGATAAAATTGCTCCACTGAAAAAGAAAGTAATCAATCAGAGGAAACTGGCTCCTTGGTTCAATTCTGAGTTACGTACTTTAAAGCAGGCATCTAGAAACCAGGAGAGAAAATGGCGCTCTACTAATGTTGAAGAATTTTATTTAACTTGGAAAGATAGTCTGCTAACATATAAAAAAGCTCTCCGTAAAGCTAGAACTTTATATTACTCATCTTTAATAGAGGAGAATAAAAATAACCCTAGGTTTCTGTTTAGTACTATTGCTAGACTAATTAAAAGTCCCATTTCTGTTGAACCATGTATCCCTACAACTATAAGTAGTGATGACTTCATGAGATTCTTTATAAATAAAATTATTTCAATTAGAGAGAAAATTCAAACCATCCTTCCTTCTACTATCTCTAGTCCCCTGTCAAATGAGACAACTTTAAAAATTTCACTAGAGCCTGATTTATGTTTGGACAGTTTTTGTCCTGTTGAGCTCTGAATTGTCAAAAATAATAACCTCATCCAAACCATCCACATGCCTGCTAGATCCCATCCCAACCAGACTGTTTAAAGAGGTATTTCCCCTAATTAATGTCCACATTTTGGATCTACTTAACTTGTCTTTAATGAATGGTTATGTACCACAGCGCTTTAAGGTTGCTGTAATTAAACCTTTACTTAAGAAGTCTGACCTTGATTCAGAAATTCTGGCCAACTATAGACCTATATCTAATCTAACTTTTATCTCAAAAATTCTAGAGAAAATAGTTGCAGGTCAGTTGTGTGAACATCTACAAAGAAATAATCTGTTTGAAGAGTTTCAGTCAGGGTTTAGAGCTCATCATAGCACAGAAACAGCACTAGTAAAAGTCACTAATGATATTCTCATGGCCTCAGACAATGGACTTGTGTCTATACTGGTCCTGTTAGACCTCAGTGCTGCATTTGATACAGTTGATCACAATATTTTACTACAGAGGCTTGAATATGATGTTGGGATTACAGGAACAGATCTAAAATGGTTTAAATCATATCTTTCTGATAGATTCCAGTTTGTAAATGTAAATAATAAATCTTCTTCATACACCAAAGTTAGTCATGGAGTTCCTCAGGGCTCAGTGCTTGGGCCAATACTCTTTACTTTATATATGCTTCCATTAGGTAAAGTTATTAAACAGCATGGGATAAATTTTCATTGTTATGCTGATGACACACAATTATATTTGTCCATTAAACCCAATGAATCCAATCAGCTACTTAGACTACAAACATGTCTTAAAGATATAAAAACCTGGATGACCCTTAATTTTCTCCTGTTGAACACAGACAAGACTGAGGTTTTGTTTTTTGGACCTGAGTTACGGGCTGTTCAGTCCCTTTACAAGCGGTGTGAGAGTTTTGTTTACATTTCTGGTAGTAAATCAGACCCATTCAGGGTGGGAGTTGGACTCCACCAGGGCTGCACGTTGTCACCGATTCTGTTCATAACTTTTATGGACAGAATTTCTCTATGCAGCCAAGGTACGGATGGTTTCCAGTTTGGTGGCCTCAGGATTCCATCTCTGCTCTTTGCAGATGATGTTGTCCTGTTGGCGTCATCGTGCTGTGATTTTCAGCTCTCACTGGAGCAGTTCGCAGCCGAGTGTGAAGTGGCTGGGATGGGAATCAGCACCTCCAAATCTGAAGCCATGATCCTCAACCGGAAAAGGGTGGATTGCTCTCTCCAGGTCGAGGGTGAGGTTCTGCCTCAAGTGGAGGAGTTCAAGTATCTCTGGGTTTTGTTCACGAGTGAGGGAAGATAGATTGGTGCAGCATCTGCAGTATTGCGGACTCTGTACCGGACCATTGTGGTGAAGAGAGAGCTGAGCTCTAAGGCAAAGCTCTCTGTTTACCGGTCGGTCTACAAAGTACGTTCCTACCCTCACCTATGGTCATGAGCTCTGGGTAGTGACCGAAAGAATGAGGTTGTGGATACAGGCAGTTGAAACAAGTTTTCTCCGCAGGGTAGCTGGACTCTCCATTAGTGACAGGGTGAGAAGTTCAGTTGTCCGGGAGAGACTTGGAGTAGAATTGCTGCTCCTCCATGTCAGAAGGAGCCAGTTGATGTGGTTCGGGCATCTGGTAAGGATGCCCCCTGGGCGCCTCTCTAGGGAGGTGCTTCGGGTATGTCCAACTGGTAGGAGACACCGGGGAAGATCCAGGACACGCTGGAGAGAATATGTCTCTCGGTTGGCCTGGGAACACCTTGGAGTCCACCCAGAAGAGTTGGAAGAGGTGGCTGTGAAAAAAAGATGTCTGGGCCTCCCTGCTCGAGCTGCTGCCCCCACGACCCAACTATGGAATAAGCGGAAGATGATGGATGGATGGAGCGATTGATCATTTTCCCTGATAAATTCTTCACATGAAGAATAACCTGCTCATTTTATGTTGTTTATTTAACCATACGGTCCACAAAATTTACATATTTGAATCCAGTGATGTTAATTTAAGCATGTATGTTTTAATAAAGGGGTTATAAGCTACGGTGTAATGTTAGAAATGTGTCTTTTCGTAATAACTCAGTAAATCTGGTAATGCTCAGATGTCCCAGCTTTTCACCAGCCTTGAATGCAGCATTACTCTTGTGAATCTGGAGCAGCAAGAGTCTCCAAAGTCACATTAACAGGCAAGTTGAGCCGTGCGCTCATGTCGACTGATTCGTCCACAGCAGGTGATTTGTGCACGTGTATTTAACCATTTTATGTGCAGAATATTCCTACTTGTGCAAACTGAAATTAGTACATTTGAAAAACTTTTCATGCTTTTGTGACTCTTGTGGCATGCTTGGGAGACTACTTTTGAAACTAATTTATCTTCATACACATTCTTCTATTGACAGTATGACACACACACACACACACACACACTTACACACACTGACCGTTGCAGGAACCCCATCAAGTTGTCGAGCTCCGTGATTGGACACCAGGATGCCACTGACCCCATAATTAACAGCCTTAGCAGCATCTTCACCTGCAGTGTTAAGAAACAAGTTTTAAATGTTGAATTAGTCACCAATATTTTACTATTTGAACATCTGTTACAAATTTTACAACTAAATGTCTGTGTGGCACTTCTAATGCAAGACCATCGTCCTACTGGTCTCACAAAATAAAACACCATCCCAACAGTTTTTTTTCTTCTTCTTCTGGCGGCTCCCTTCTTCAGGGTTGCCACAGCGAACTAAGTCGCAGGAAGACTTGGCTTTTTCTTAATTTTTTATTTTTTAATGCCGGATGGCCTTCCTGACACAACCACAGACCACAGAGCTACCACAGCCCTCTGTGTGGAGCAGAGAGCTGCCCTCGGGGGCGTCCGGGGAAGTGATGGTGGGGGTTGAGGGCCTTGTTCAAGGGCCCAGAGTGGAGCAAATGAGGATGGAGGCAGGTGTGACTGCTTCACTTATCCCACCCACATTTTGATGTTGTCGGTACCGGGAGTTGAACCAGCGATCTTCTGATCACAGACTCACCTTCTGTAACCTCTGCGCCATCACTCCCATCATCCCAACAGTAGCATTTAGAATCATACACTTACTGCCCACTGCACTGTTTTAACAATCAGCTCATGGGTCTTTCATAAGGCAGCAACTCAACGTCTTTATGCTTGTAGATGTGGTGAAGACGGGCTGAAGGTCAAATCAGACAGCAAAACAAAAGGAAAGTGATTTTAGTGATTTTGAACGTTCTTATTGGTCTGAATATTTGATCTGCTGCAATTATTACACACAATCATTTCTAAGGTTTACAGAAGATGGTCAGAGATCAGAGAATAATGGGCTGGAGATGGAAGCAGGGCAACAAGAGCTCAATCAATCATTTGTTTCTTCTGAGGTCTGAAGACACCGTGTCCGAACCCAAAATAACCTTTGGGGTGTGGTGGAACAGGAAACTGGCATCATGGATGTGCAATGGAGAAGGGAGTACTTACTACTGGTTTAAAATGGGGCACCAGATAGAAACGATTAATCAACAAGATTCAGATTACTTCATTTTACCCCTTTTGTTTATCAGATCTCAAAAGCCGAGGACTGAATCCATTTATTTCAGGGAAATTTCATTATTTTACCAAAAGTAGATATACCAATGTTGCCTTTTGACATTTCAATACAAATTTAAATAAATAAAATAAAATAAAATAAAAAATCAGCACAACAAAAATAAAATTAACACTAAAAATCTAAGAACAATATTCTGAGTTTTAGCATCAAGTGAATAAATGTGAAAAATTCAAACTTGTTTTAAAGTTTTATTCACTTAATGACAAAAAAAAAATCACTGTGATGCCACTTTAATTGGGGATATGTGACTTATCTGTGCTGCTGATTATCCATGCTGCTGATCTCTTGCCTTTATGCTGCTGTATTCATGCTCGGGCTGCTGTTTTAATGATTTACTTTATTAATGTTTAGCGTACATTGTAGAGGTTTAGCGTTGGTTTAGCGTATATCTTAGATCCTTGTATACTGTTTCTTTTAATACTTTACATTTTATGCTATTTTTGGGTGTAACTGGGACCTTCAGTACACTTTTTCGTTCCACCTCATGTACCACATGTGTTGCGAATGACAATAAAGATATTTGAACTTGACAAGTACAGCATTGACAGCAAGACTTAACCCTTTATCATCTGAAATAATACACTGATTATAACTTTATCTAAAATATAAACATCTTTTGAACAGGGTGTTTCAATTAGGATCTGTTTAGGTTTTACACATGCATGACTTTGGATCATGTAGACCAGGGCTATTCAACTAAATTGCTCAGGGGGCCACAGTTACTGAAAGCCAAGAGCTCAGGGGACAGACATCCAGCAGTTATTGTCATCAAATAAGTTTGTTTTATGGTTGAAAATCTAGTTTTATTTCAAAATGAACCTATTGGTGGGCCACATTTGGTCCCCAGGCCTCCAGTTGAATAGCCCTGATTTAGACCATTTTTTATAAAAGTTAACTTTGTAATTTAGGTCAGGAAACTGTTGATAATTCTGTCAGATTAGTTGAGGAAAGATCATATTAGAAGGGAGCATTTTGTAAATCAATTTGTGTCAGCCTAAAGTACGATTGCTCATCAGTATTATTGGTTTCCTCTTCAGGTGCCTTACTGGCTGTGTGGCCAGCTGTTTCTCCGTCTTTGGATGAATCCTGAGAGGTTGATGGGACCTCAGCAGAATGACAGTGACGAGGCAGGTTGGGGCCAACATCTGATGATGGTCAGCATTTCGTCCAAGGTCACCTGAGGTCGCTGTGATGGCTTTGATGGTTCTGGAGCATTCAGCAAAGAACTGGAGCTGCATCTATGAACAATCTATGCTTTCCTGATGGAAGATGGAAATCCAAGATGGAAATCAGCAATGAGTTTAGAGAAGCAAACTATTTAAGACAGCAGCCACGCTGAGCATCCCAGCAACTTTCATAAAAACAACAGATTGTGCAATGCTCTGAGAAATTACACAAAACCAACAAAAGAAGCCTGGCATTGAAGCCGGGGTGATGCAAAGTGTACACAACACTCTGTCCAGGGATGATGCACATGTGAATTAAGTTTCATTAAATTATCTTGAGCAGAGCAGGAGTTAAGCACGAGATCAGAAGAAGCTGACTGACAGATTCCATAATGCACCTGCCTTTTGATGGGCGTATATTTAAAACTGTACCTTTTTCTTGAACTACACAAGCTTCAGTTAGAAAGTTAAAGATTAAATTTAATGCCAATACAAATAAAAACAAACTGAAATCATTTGTTTAGAAAGGTGTCATTGTTTCAGGAAGTTTGGACCCATGAATGTTGACTTTTCTAAACGAAATGCTGACATAGCAAGCAAAATCTACTTCGAAAAGTTGGAAGACAATCACCAGAAACGCAAGGAACACAGCACGCCAAACTGGACGTAGGAATGGTGCTAACTGAGAGAGAGTGACAGGTGGCACAGAGGAACACAGAGGAACACAGAGGAACACAGAGGAACAC
>NC_056512.1:4168236-4174685 GCF_014905685.2 Nematolebias whitei
AACACGGAGGAACACGGAGGAACACAGAGGAACACGGAGGAACACAGGGAAACTGGGAAAGTGATCACATCAAAGCACAAGTCACTTACTGTAAA
This sequence comes from Nematolebias whitei, assembly GCF_014905685.2. Lineage (NCBI taxonomy): Eukaryota > Metazoa > Chordata > Actinopteri > Cyprinodontiformes > Rivulidae > Nematolebias > Nematolebias whitei. Next base: position 4,168,332 of record NC_056512.1, read on the forward strand.
TAAGCACATGAATGTGCAGAGGTTAGAGAAGGTGGGCCTGTGATCGGAAGATCACCGGTTCAAGCCCCAATACCGACAATGTGAAAAAATGTGGGTGGGGTAGGTGAAGCACCCACACCTGTCCCCACCCTCATTTGCCCAACTCTGGGCCCTTGAGCAAGGCCCTTCACCCCCCACCATGTGCTCCTCCGGGTGTACTAGATAGCAGCTCTCTGCTCCACACAGAGGCTGTGGTAGCTCGGTGGTCCGTGGTTGCGTCAGGAAGGACATCCAGCGTAAAAAATAACTTCCAAGTCTTTGTGCGACTTAGTTCGCTGTGGCGACCCCTGAAGGAGCAGCCCAAAGAAAAAAAACATGAATCACAAAACATGAATGAACCTTATAAAGTACTGTGAAGAAACCTAACAAAACCATCCCTCAAAGGGCTGCCTCGAGATGACTCACAAAATAGAACCAAACAAAACTCTATCCTGACTCAGGTGGGAGGAGTGAGGACAGACAGAAGCATTAAAACTAAATTTTAAAAAACCAGGCAAAAACCCAGAGCAATAAATAAACACAAGGAGGTCAAAAGCTAACAGGTGTGTCGCACAGGAGACTACAGACGGGAGGAACTGCAGGAACTTCTGAGACTCTTACTGCAAGTTGTGTTGAGACTGGGGCGGCTGTGGCTGAGTGGTTAGAGCAGTCGTCCTCCAATGGGAGAGTTGGTGGTTCGATTCCACCAGGAGTCACATGCTGAAGTGTCCCTGAGCAAGACACTGAACCCCTCATTGTCTCTGATGTGTGTCCCATCAGTGTATGAATGTGATAAAGCTCTGATTAGTCTCTATGTCTATATGAATATTTTGAATAAAGTAGAAGTGATTTCCTGCATTTTGGTGTATTATGACGGGTTGTTAAACATCTACATTTACCTACGTTTGTAAACACTCGCATCCTCCCCCTCCCCTTACTTGACGGTTCCGAGACAGATCTCTGCTAAATTCACTGTCTGACTCCACATGTGAAACCTCCAGGCACTCACTCCCAAAACTCTTTTAGGGGCAGAGATTTTTTTAAGCATACAGGTGGAAATCCTTCACTTGAAAGGGCAGATGATCGTATGTGATATTAAGAAGTTGTGTTGTGTCGTCTGTTGTGCTTAAAATGAGTGTTTATGTAATTATTTTCAGCTTAACAACAAAAAAGGTTAAATGGTGTCATCTGGACCAGTTTCTTTAAGTGAAGAAACGTTTTGTCCCCCATCCAGAGGACTTATTCAGTCTATGGCCTGCCAACCAGATCTGTCCCATAGGTAGCCTTCACTGCTGTGTTTCAAGGCAACCTCTTGTTGGAAAACAATACAACTTTATTTATAAAGCACTTTAAAACCAACACCGGTGACCAAAGTGCTGCTCACTAACATACAAGCATAAAAACCATAAAATCAACAAATACCATAAAAGTATTTAACTGCCAAATCATAAAACAGCAAACAGTAAAAACAATAAAAACAAATAAATTAAAAATAGTAAAACCAACATTTCAAACTGAGTTAAATCCAAAGAGAAAAAAGTGTCCAGAGAAGCTTTAAAAACAGGAAGTGATGATGTCAAAGGTAGTTCGTTCCACGGTTTAGGGGCAGTGACTGAGAACACTGGATCACCTTCAGCCTCCTGTTAAGAGTTTGGAACAACCAACAGCAGCTGATCTGCTGACCTGAGAGAGCGTGAGAGAACAACAGCTGGAGCAGGTCAGACAGATACTGTGGGGTGAGACCATGAAGACATTTGAAAACAAATAAAAGAACCTTAAAATCAATCCGGAAACCAACTGGGAGCCAATGTAGTGATTCTAAAACAGGGGTGATGTGCTCTAGTTTTCTGGTACCAGTTAAAAGGCGAGCAGTAGCGTTCTGAACCAGCTGAAGTCGAGTCAGTAATGACTGGCTCAGACTGACATAAAGTGAATTACAGTAGTCCAGATGAGTTGTAATGAAATCATGGATTAAAATCTCAAAATGATGATGTGACAGAAATGATTTGACCATGGCCAGTTGTCTCCATCCATCCATCCATTATCTTTTACCCGCTTCTTCCATTTTGGGTCATGGGGGTCGCTGGTGTCCATGTCCAGCAATCACTGTGCGAGGGGCGGGGGACACCCTGGACAGGTCTCCAGTCCATCACAGGGACACATAGAGACAAACGAGACAAACAACCATTCACTCTCTCACTCACACCTAGGGACAATTTAGAGTTACCAATCAGCCTAACATGCATGTTTTTGGTCTGTGGGAGGAAACCGGAGCACCCGGAGAAAACCCACGCATGCACGGAGAGAACATGCAAACTCCACCCAGAAAGGCCCCTGGACCGGGATTTGAACCAGGGACCTGCTCGCTGAGAGGCAGCAGCTCTACCAGTTGTGCCACCGTGCTGCAGGTGCCAGTTGTCTCAAGTGATAAAAGCTGGACTTGATCACTGATTTAATCTGTGCATCTAGTTTAAAATCATTGTCCAGCCCCACACCCAGGTTAGTTGCTGTCTCAGTCAGATGTTTGGTTAAAGGACCCAGATCAACATGGACTTTGGAACCATCAATGGGTCTAAACAACAAGACCTCGGTCTTTTTCTCATTAAAATGTAAAAGCGTCTGTGACATCCATGCTCTGACTTCTGACATACATTCCAGGAGATAGTTCACAGAGTCCTGTTTATCTTGTTTTAATGGCACATAAATTTGGCTGTCATCAGCGTAAAAATGAAAAGTAATCAAACTGGCAACACGGTGGCACAACTGGTAGAGCTGCTGCCTCTCAGCAAGCAGGTTGCCCCGGTTCAAATCCTGGTCCAGGGGGCCTTTCTGTGTGGAGGTTGCATGTTCTCTCTGTGCAGGCGTGGGTTTCCTCCTACAGACCAAAACATGCACGTTAGGCTGATTGGTAACTAAATTAGGGACATAAGTCCCTAGGTGAGAATGAGAGAGTGAATGGTTGTTTGTCTCATTTGTCTCTATGTGTCCCTGTGATGGACTGGAGACCAGTCCCCGCCTCTCACACAGTGATGGCTGGACATGGGCACCAACGACCCCCGCGACCCAAACAGGAAGAAGCGAGTAAAGATAATGGATGGAAGGATGGATAAATAAACCTAATAAAAATTGATAAAACATAAAAAACACAGATCCTGACAAAGGATCACCAGATGATGATATTAATAATAATAATAATTCAAAAACAATACTTCTGGGACAATGTTTTTGGGCAGATGAGATCAAAGTTAGAATGTTTACCCATAGTTCACAGTGCCATGTTTGGGGAAACCCAACCCACATATCAGCACAAACATCTTAAACCAGCTGTACAGCATGATGGTGGAGGTGTGATGGTTTGGGCTTGCTTTGCAGCCACAGGACTGAAGCACCATGCAGTTATTGAGTCGACTGAACTCTTCTGTAGATTCCAGAACTAAACGAGTCCGTCTGTCTGGCAGTTGAATATAGAACCAAACTGGGTCATGATGCAACCGGACAATGACCCCAAACACAGCAGCTAATCTACAAAAAAACAAGTGTTGCAATTGTCCAATCAAAGTCCAGATGTAAACTTGAGTGAACTGCTGTGGTGGGACCTTAAGAGAGCTAAGCAAAAAGCTCAATGGACTGAAGCAACGCTGGAAAAAGAGTGGGCCAAAGTTCATTTTTAACTAAAGATTGGTTGACGAGAAATAACTTGAAGAAAATATCCAGCAAAGTTAAATGAAGTTCTCTGGACGGTTTCTTCTTGTTGAAACTTTTTGTCTTTCATCCGAAGATGAAAATATATTTCTTCAAGTTATGTCTGATATCAAAGTTTGTAGAAGTTATAGAATCATGGAGTGGAGATCTGTTTTTACTCAACGTCTAGATTTTTTTGGTTAGTATTGGTTAAAAAAAACATGAAAATAAAAATGCCACAGTGCATTCTGTCACATGGCATCAGTCAAATCTCAGTTTCATGGTTCTTTCACTACATTACATTACAGATTGTAGCATTTATGAAGTGAGATGGAGGAGGAAGGTTGACATTTTCTCCACTCCACTTCTTTATTTATTTAGTACTCGTTAAATTGGGGCACTAGCTAGTCAGTATACTGACACGGTCACAGACACGGTCCTTAGAGGCTAACAAGACGGCTAATGCTTTAGCCGTGTTGTTCCACAGCTGAGACTGGGACTGTGTCTTTAACGATATGATAAGCTGCTAATTTATTAATGCCGTGGCGCCACCTCTCACTGTTCCTCTCATAAGGCACAGCACGGCTAAAAGAGTTTTGTACTGTGGTTTGTTTCAGGGAAGGAGGCTGAAGTCTGTCGGAGCTGCAGCTGCAGTTTTACACACGCTTACTAACATCATGAAGGTGGCACAGCTGAAGAGGGTTATTATTTAATATATGTAAATACATTTCTAAAAAATAACTTTAATATAAATAAATACATTAATTTTTAGACATTTATTTTGTAGTTACAGCTGTTGTTAATAAATGTGTCTGTGTGACAACTGGGACAAAGCTTTGACTCAGAAATGTATTTTTGTTGTTACTTTATAGAACAAAAAAAAATCGAGATATATATCGTATATTGTAATTTATCTTAGAATATTGAAATATTCATTTTGGTCCATATCGCCCAGCCCTATCTGTAAGTCTTGCTCAGATAGCAGTCTGAGGAAGTCTCTTGGATGAGAGACGAAACGTTTCTAGATTTTTTTGCTTTGTGTTGTTTTTTGTTTTTTTGAATGTCCAGAGGACCAGATTGAACAGTTTTGGATTTTTCTACCTGGATTATTGAGCATGCATCAGAATTCCTTGAGAATGTTTACGGATCTCACCGAAGGGAATTGGTGGATTATTCCATCCTTATCAGAACTCCTACAGTGCCCTCGAGAGTGTCCTTGAACATCATCACCGCTCTCATCATCTCTCCTCCTTTGCGGAATGTCTGTCACTATGTGCTTGTATGTGCAAGATGTTTTTTCAATAGTAGTAGGATCGGGAGCACCGGGACATTTCCCGGTGGCCTGCCTCGGTCAGTGCCCACTGAGGGACTGGACTAAAGGCTCGGTTCGGGTCGCACTTTATTATTGTCAATAAACAAGTCGCTCTTGTGCCGGACTCACAGGTGTCACTGAAGCTCCCCTGCCCCTCTCTTCTCAAGCTGTGTCTGTCACAGAGCTGAGTGAAGCTGACAGACCACCCACGTGAAAAATTCCAGCAGCGGTTAGTGCTTCCTTTAGACAGAGACGCACACTTGTGCGCCCGCCCCATGGACTTGCATACATGACGTTTATATGTTTGCGTGCAGTGCACGCATCTCTGGGTCAGAATGGAGCGAGAGAGACAGCCAAAGAAGAGGAAAGGTGGAGCAGAGAGAGAGAGGATGAAAAAGAGGAGCACTGATGCAGCAAAGTGCAGTAAATTTGTGTTTGTTCGTGGAGCAGATAAGACAAACACTTGTGGTGAAAAGTGAAAACTCTGGCATAACCTGTCTGCACAGCTTAATGAGGTTAGTTCCACTTTGAGGGACATAACTGGGCACAAACTGATTTAATAAAACAAATGTTTTAATTTTTTACAAAGGATATTGCAAAATTTATAATTTAACTATATTATCTCTTTTTTCAGATTCTATTTGTTAACCATTGAATAGGATCTGAAAACAAAGCTTAATGCTGAAATGTCAAGGAATTCAGATTTTTAGCTATCTAAAAAAGTTAAGTCAGGTCCTCTGGAAGGATAAAAAATAAATCAAAAAGTTGTTGAAATGTTTCATCTTTAATCTAAAAGATATTGTCAGTCTGAGGAGCTGCAACAAACTCAGTTTCAAATAGACTCTTCTCATAGTGGATCAACCAGTTTGTTGTTGACATCCAGAACCAGCTGTTCACATGATCAAGGAGGACCATCAGCCTAACAACCGATCATTAGTACTCTGATGGCCGCTTGCTACTCACAGGGGCTGAGTGATACTAGCAATAGACCCTTTTCACATGACGTCAGACAACTTCCGTTCTGACTCGACGCAGTGGATCAGTACTTCCGGGTCTATTCTCCCTCGGGAGACCTGTCTGGAAACTTCACAGAATTTCATTCCTTCAACCTTTATTTACAGAGGTTATATTACAAGATATAGCACAAGGTAAGATAAATAAAAACAGTATTTGTGTGTTAGTTAGCTGTGGTAACGTTATCCATCATTATCAATTTACCATTCTGTAACTGTGTAAGGAAACAGCCTCCAATTGTAAAGTAAGCTAGCTAGCAGCTAACAGGTAGCTAAACTCTACACTGCTGCTGCCTGTCAGTGCTGTAAACATTTTAATGTTACAGCACT
>NC_056512.1:4179685-4186843 GCF_014905685.2 Nematolebias whitei
CTTATCCACAAAGTCCATGGTGTTCTGTATGTGGTGTTCTGAGCTGCCAACTAAAGGGATGAGTACAGACGCCAGATATTTGGAAACATTGTAAGTGACAGAGTTAATCATACTAACAATAGGTCTTAAAGGTACACCTTGTTTGTGGATTTTAGGTAAACCATACAGACTAGGTGTGGCCTCCCCTGGGTACAGTCTGTGGTACAGAAAAAGGTCAATAGCCTTGTCCTGCTCCAAAATTTTCAGGCAATCTATCAATTTCTTCTTGTAACCACTTCCTGGATCTCTTTTCAGAGGTTCATAAGTGTTTAAGTCACTAAGGAGTGTCATAACTTTCTCATGATAGTCTTTCTGGTTCAAAATCACTGTGCACCTTCCTTTGTCTGCTGGGAGAATGATGATGTTTTTGTCCTTGCTAAGAGTGGTGAGTGCGTCCCTCTCCTCTCTACTGATGTTGGAAGGTGGTGGTTTGGCGTTGCTGAGGCAGGCTGAAACTTTGATTCTGAGCTGTTCTGCTTCACCCTCTTTCATTTTGTTGTTGCGGATGGCTGATTCTGTGGCTGTGATCATCTCCACCAGAGGAATTGTACTTGGTGCAACCGCAAAGTTCAGCCCCTGGCAAGAATCTCTGTCTCCGGCTGGGTGAGCTGTCTGTCAGATAAATTCTTCACCCACTTTTCTGTCTCCCTGGCATGTAATTGACTACTGGAGTGTTGTCCTACACTGAATGTGTTGTTATTGGAATAGTGATGGTGTTGATGAGTTATTAGTAAGTTAAACTTGTTTTGTTGTCGAGTCTTGGACTTGACATGCTGTGCTAAGCGTGCCTGATCTGTACAGTCCATCACTTGCTGAAGTGTGGTCTGATCTAGACACATAGTTAGTTTCTGTTTAATGTGCTCTTCTTTGGCCTTCAAGGCCTCAATAGTAAAATTGGTCTGTCTCACCCGTTCATTCAGCAGCTGGGTCTGTGCCTTCTGAAGGATCTTGCTTGCCCGGTGCCCGCTGACCGAAGATTTTAGTTCCAGGCTCTTGGGAATGATGCCACTTTGTCGACATCTGAGGTTGAATCGCAAATGGTTCCTGTAGTAATAGATAAAGTTAAACATTTTAATGTTACAGCACTGACAGGCAGCAGCAGTGTAGAGTTTAGCTACCTGTTGCTGCTAGCTAGCTTACTTTACAATCAGAGACTGTTTCCTTACACAGTTACAGAATGGTAAACTGATAATGATGGATAACATTACCACAACTAACTAACACACAAATACTGTTTTTATTAACGTTAATATAGCTAGTAAACCTTTAAACATTAGAGCACTGACAGCCCATGTTGTATATTTTAGCTACTGTGGCTAAAGTTGCTGCAATGATGAATAACGTTACCACAGCTAACAAACACGTAAATACTGTTTTTATTAACCTTACCTTGTGCTATATCTTGTAATATAACCTCTGTAAATAAAGGTTGAAGGAATGAAATTCCGTGGTTTCCAGACAGGTCTCCCGAGGGAGAATAGACCCGGAAGTACTGATCAACATCGAGTCAGAACGGAAGTTGTCTTGACGTCATGTGAAAAGGGTCTATACCAGCATTGTAAGAGAGGGACAGTTGAATATGGAGGCCTCTGCATCTGTTTAATGATGGACGATTTCTATGCACAAAAATGGCTTCCTTCACTCCTCTCTCAAACCAACGTTCCTCTCTATCATTGAACATCTTTATCCCTGAAAGAGTAACCTCTGGCCTGGAGATGAATGTAGACCACAGAGTCCTGGCCTGATGATGTTGCTCTTCTGTGCTGGGCCAAAGAGCAACATCATCAGGCCAGGACTTGTTATATGAACATAGCCAATACATATAGTCAATTAGTGAAAATGAGTAGATGAGAAATTATGACATGTAATTCAGACACGTGTTACCCTGAGCGTTTAGAGAGTGGAATACAGTTTATTCTATTTCAAAGACTAATCAAAGTTGGGGAAGATGTAAAAGATGATAAAGGCCAGAGGCCAACTCCCAGTTATAAACAGGAAGTACTACATGTTCATCTGTACAAAGGTAACTGCAGGTACATCCTCCATTATTTGTCATAATTACATTGTACACATAATGGTTGAATTTAAGGTTAATGCTTAAAGCTAGATGTTTTGTTTTGTGTTTTATACGTAGACATGTTGTAACTTCTGGTTGCATAAGTTTAGTCTTTGTATGTTATGATCAGTTAAAACTAAACTGATTTTGTACAAAGTGTGTACTGTAAAATTTACACTCTTACATATTGAATTTCACAGTGAGTCCTTGCCCTGTGTCGCTCTGTAACATGAAAACATCTATTGCAGTAACTATTTGAAGTTATTAGTAGCTTAGAATTTATTATTTTATTTTTTGCCTGTCTTCTTTGCCTTAATGTTGTCTGATAAGACAGAAATGCCTCACTTAACACTGAGCTTCACTACCTCCACCATTACAGCTATCTCTGTTTTTCTGAGGTTGTTCACCCTGGGTTACATTTCCTCGTGGGCGGAGAGATCTTACCATTCACATAAAATATTTGATAATGTTCTTATAGAAACAATTCCTGAATGTTGTTCATACTGTACAGCTGGGTAAGGTTACAGTAGACCTAGCCCATTACTGGAGTTTTAATTGGGTACTTTAAGCTACTAATAAACATGATGGATGATGATCATATTGCTTTATGCTAGGCCATTGGTAAGAAGGAGTGATTATTATTATTGTTTCATATTGGCTGGTGATTTTTTCTCTAAAAGTTAACTTAGGCTACACTATGTTTTTTAGACTGTGGCTAGGATGTGTGAGAGAAGTGGAGTGTGCTCTATTCACACAAGGAGAGATGTTGGTCAGGTTACCTCTTGTTGTGTTATTAACTCTAAAATAGTTATTGAATCAAGTGTTTACTTGTGCAGGTAAAACTAGATGTTAAACAACCAATTAAAATACACCAGAATGCAGGAAATGGCATCTTCTTTACTCAAAATTTTCTGGGGGAGGACCCCCAGATTCCCCCCCCCCCCCCCCCACCCCATCACATTACAAATGATTCTGATGATTCTGATGCTAATGGCCACCATGCTGCTAAACAAGTATACATATGGGCATCATATGGTGTTCAAAGTGCACTTAAGTCAGTCTTTGAAGTTTGTGCTAAGGTGGCCTGAGATGGTATCAAATTCCTGGCCTGGATTATTGTCCCAGTCCATCCCTGAATATTAGTCTTTCTCAGCCAAGAAGAAAGAGTTTGATAGGATTTTTTTTGCCTCCAATTCTTACGTGTCCAGTTTCACTACTTTTTTGTCTGTCTAAACAGATATCACTTGTAAATGAGTCTTTGAGGCTCAATGCGATTTATCAGTCTAAATAAAGGTTGAATTGAATTGGATATATAAACCTGTCTGGCCTGGAAGCACCCTGAGATCTGCTAGGATGACCTGCAGAGTGCCAGTGCAGAGCAGGAGGTCTGGGTTTCCCTTCTGTACCAGTTGCCTCCCCAATTCCATCACAGATAAGTGGAAGAAGATATCAGAGATTTCCCCTTTTGAAGAACAACAAATTATCGTTTGGATTTGTTTTCTCAGTTTGTGTGTTATTACCATTCAGTACTCCTTTTACAACCACAGGTAGGTGTGTGTGCCTCCTCAGCCAGGTGATGTGGTCCCAGCTGAGAGCTGGCTCTATGGCATTCGCAACATAAACAGCCAAACCGCTATCGCTGCCATAGTTGTCCTCAGAGAAGGCCAGGGAGGCTGTAGAGAAGTTTGACATCCTGGTTGAGAGAATGCGCACGCACACACACACACACACACACACACACACACACACACACCCACACACACACCCACACACACACACCCACACACACACAAAATAAGGAGTTAAAAGAGGCATCTGTGTACGCAGTATCAACTGACCGGTGGATTGCATCTGTTGTTAGGCCCTACCTCAGATGGGGGGGCATTTTAAAGCGATTGCGCACGTCATCCAGCCTCTTTCCCAAGTATGGTGTATCCACTGTAACAAAGATGGCCTTGTAACCCGCCTTCTCTGCCCGTCGTACCAAAGACAGTGTGAGTTCCTGGTCTTTGTAGATGTAAAGCTGCATCCAAAGAAGCCCCTCACTGCCTGGTGATGTGGTCATTGCTGCCATCACTTCTTCTATACTGGAGGTGGCCCAGGAGCTCAGCATCATTCCTGTTCCTGCTGCTTTGCACGCTGTGACATACAACAGGGGGAAGATGATGGTGGAACATGTTCTTTAAAAAAAAGTCTCCTAAAAACCTTGACATGAGATCATGTAAGGACTGGTGTTTTGGAATGAATACAAATCACTTAACATCGTCTTAGATTGTAAAGTGATAGAGTTGTAGTTGCTTTTGTCAAACCTTGAAATAAACATGCAGTTTCATGCAAATCAGAGATACTTCTGCTAGAACATGGAATATGTTTTGTTTGTTTTTTTTCCTCCCAGGCTCTCATCGAGGTGGCTGCTTCTGTCATCCCTCCCCCGTTTTTCCTTCTTCCTGCTCTGCTCTCTGTGTGTCTGAAGTGCCTGGTTCACATCTCCCGAACATAAATTAAGAAGATTATGGATTTGGTATCGTGGACGTTCAACTCTATTGATAAGATTTTTTCATCAAAGTGACAAGGTCCTGGAGAACCGGTGTGTCCAGCTGAGAATCACGCTGTGGGGTACGTTATGGATTCGTGGGGAGTGTGGCAGATGATGTGTCTCTCAGTTCTGTCTCAGGAGGATGTTGAAGACGTTTACATATTTGGAATTATGATAGCAGGGACTCTGCTTTTTGGCATCGGCGGGGCTCTGTTTTATCGACTTTTGAAGCAGACAGCAGCAGCAGTTTTGGCCATGGAAAAGCTTCCGAGTCAGTGTGAAGGTTTGGTCCGTGCAGTAGGAACTTTAAATCATCTGGTTTACGAGCATAACCGTAAGGTGGAGGCGATTTATGAGAATCACAGGCCATCTGCGGCTTCTGGGACTCGTCAGTGTGGTGGGTTCGACCTTGAAGGAGACTCATAGCATGGATCAGTGGAATGGAATCCCACAATTAGGCATTTTCAGAACCAGAACGCCCAGATGGACTCAAGGCTGAAGAAAAAAGTAATCTCTGCCTGAAGAAAAAACAAGAATCAAGCTTATCTAAATCTGACTCCCGACGGCCTCGGAGACAGGCCAACTATCAAATTTCTCCTGGGACATGGGTAACCAAGGACAAAAGCTTCATCTATCGCACCCGCCGCCCTCAACACCACCCCCCCCCAACCCCCCCCGGCCCTGAGAACTTTCTGTGCAAGCTTATCAGAACTGCTGGCTGAAACAACATCTTCAGAAATTGTGGCTGATCTGAAAAAAACGCTCATGGACAAATCTCAACACCTCAATGTCAAATGCAAATGTAATCATGTTTTAATTGTGCTTGCTGGTAGAGTTTTTTTGATGTCTCAAATCGTGTCCTGATAGACAAGATGTGAAAGATCTTTTTTTTGTAATACCACTATCTACCCTCATGTTTCTCCCCCTTTTCCTATCTAAGATTATTATCTGATAAGGATAAGAAGGCCACGCTTTCTATAGTTGCAGCTTCGAGCACTCCGCCCATCTTCCGGATGACTGTACGTACATATTCGCGTTGTATCTCGGTGCAATGCCAATAAAGTTTATTCTGATTCTGATGTGTTGTGGATGACTCTCACCTACTACCACACCAATTGTAGCTCAATTTCTGTCAGATTGGCTAGGAAAAAGTGATTTTTTTTTAGTTTGCCTTTTTGTTCATCCATCCATCCACCTGTCTGTCCATCCATCCATCCATCCATCCATCCATCCATCCATCCATCCATCATCTTCTGCTTGTTCCAAAGTCAGGTCTCGGGGGCAGACCTGGGTCTAACAGGCATGGAGGCCCAAACGTCTCTCCACAGCTACCTCTTCTAGCTCTTCTGGGAGGATTCCAAGGTGTTCCCAGACCCACTGGGAGAGTCTCTTCAGTGTGTCCTTGGTCTTTCCTGATGCATGCTCAATAATCCAGGTAGAAAAATCTAAAAAAGTTTAATCTGGTCCTCTGGACATTTTTTTGAATGTCCAGAGGACCAGATTTAACTTTTTTAGGTCCTTGGTCTTTGTTTCTCCCACAGAAATCTTTGAATAAAGTAGATGCAATTTTCTGCATTTTGGTGTATTTTAATGGGTTGTTAAACATCTACGTTTACCTACATTTGTAAACACTCCACTTCTGTCAAGCATCCTACCCCCCGCCCTTACTTGACGATTCCAAGCAGACTCTTCTCCACTGAATTCACTGTCAGACTCCAAATGTGAAACCTCCAGGTGCCTCCTCCGTCTGTTCATGGCCGCTGCCTTTGAGCTCCTGCCCACGTCCGACTGCCTGGTTAGCTCGGTCCGCACTCACCCCCACCACTCTTTTAGGGTCGGAGGTTTTTTTAAAGGTAGAGGCAAAAATGCTTATTTGAAGAGGCAGCTGGTATGTGATACAATTCATCCATTCAACTTTTATTTATACTGTCTAAATAAAGGTTGAATGAATAAAGGTTAGTTCCCATCAAGCCACAAGTAGGGCATTAACAGAGTACTCAAGTAATCTACACATCGATTGCTAGGACATCTATTGAGGTTAAAAATGTAACGTCGAGTATCCGTACTGACGTCATAATATGTGACCACCGTATGACCGTAGGGGGCGGTGTTGCACTGTTGCAGGCCACAGAATATGGTGTAACACCAGGTCCAATTCACCGAACCAGAACCAGCTTCCTCTGACCTTGTTTCACAAACAAAAAGCAAAAAATATTAATCTCTAAACCTATAAAAAAATCTATAAACATATTAATCTCTAAAACTAAATTTAATGCGCACCACAGCTGGCGGTGGTGCGGGGTGGTCGACACCCCCCCACACACACACACACACTGTTTTAAGTTTAGTTTTTGCCGTTGTAATGAACTAGGCCTCGACCTCAACCTGTCTCTGAAGACCTTCATGGGACAGGAACTGTTATTTCATTGATTTTAATCCAGAAATACAAATTAGCTCATCCAGAGACTTTCTAATTGTACCCTGAATTAATCAATTGAAAGAACACTCTTCTTTTTATATTATCATT
>NC_056512.1:4186853-4210062 GCF_014905685.2 Nematolebias whitei
TTATTAGTAAAGCGTGCCAAGTTTTATTTATCAGAACCAGATCAGCGTATCAAGTGTACGTTTTGATGTTACATTTTGATTCTGTTAAATAAATGACTGCATTTATTCTGATGGGTCAAAGAAAATTAACGTCTCCTGTCACTGATTAAACAATACTCACAGTTATCTCGGTCACATGGCATTAATTTAACTCGAAAAAGAAAGAACCCGTTATATTTAAATAATTAATTAGTAGTGAAGGTACAGTGAAGCTGTCCCTTGACATACTACATTCAGTGGCCCGAACGTGTTTTGAATAACATAAATACTGGCCCGTGTGTCCACAGTTAAGCTGTACCCCACTTTTACTACACTGTGCTGCATATTTCTTCACATTTGCAGATTAATAATAATAACTAATAGTTTAGTTTTTCCTGTGACTTATTTGCAGTATGATAAATGGTAGGAGCATAATATACGCTCCCAATGTTTTGTTGGTCTTTTTTTGTAAATAATTACCTTTTTTTGCGGTTTTATTTATTTATTAATTTTTGTATCTTGAGATCTATGACGTCATCAAACACTCGAGTTCTACTCGGGTTTTATTATGTTAATGTCCAGTTTAAAAATTATATACTCGTTCAACCCCTTGCCACAAGGACTCATTTACAAGAGAGGCCGGTTAAGAAGTCGTAAGTGGCTGTTGTGTTTAAAGTTTGTGTTTATTTATTTAACCTTTATTTACGCAGATAAATTACATTGAGCCTCGAAGACTCATTTACAAGTGTGACTTGTTTAGACAGACAAAAAGTAAAAGTCACTTCACTTCCGGCAAGCTGATGGACGGCAGCTCCCTCTGGCTTTTCTGCAGTCTTTTATCATCAAACTGCCCCTTTTTTTGAACCGGACTAAAGTTGGTCCCCCTTCCAACCGAATTCGGTGTTCAGTGACTCAGAGAGCCAGATGGGACCGTCCAAAAATATATTTTGGTCCAGGACCGGCCGCTCCCACCCCACCGGTCACTCTGAGCGCACCCTGCCAGCCAGGTGACCCCTCGAGCTGGGGAGTCATCGCACGAAGGTCCTGTGTTTTTTCTCTCTCTCTTTGGACCCCAACAAACTTCTCATCTGGGCCTTTGTGGTTCTACCTGGTTCCGACAAGAATCGCCGGGTGGTATTTCGCTGGTTTTCTGCTGGACTGGCACTCGTGGTGTCTTCATTGGTGTGGTTGTAGTGTACCTGTGTCCCCCGAACTGAACCAGAACCAAACCGATTTGGCTGTGGGGGACTTCGCCTTTAACAGAGCCGGTCTCAGCTTCAGTGAGCAGCCCGTTACTTTTAATGAAGGACTGTCCACCTCTGTGGAATCGCTGTGTTTTGCCTGGAGGAGACACTCTGATGCTTTGAAGCGCCTCCGGAACCGGACCGGAGCAGAACCGGGCAGGGACAACTTCAGCCTCTTCGTCTCTCATGCTGTGGAGCGCTGGAGCCGGACTGGAGCAGAACAGGACTGGACCAGTGATGACTTCAGCCTCTCCGGTCAGTCTTGTAGTTTTCACCGGGGGTGCCTCTCGTGCTGTGGGGTGCAGAGGTGACGTGTAGAGAAGCGGAGGAGCAGCACTGGGTGGTGCTCGAGAGAAGTTCTGAGTTTGCATCAGAGTTGCTTCAGGCCTCAATCCAAACGCACCTGGATAATAATTATTTTTATTCCAGATCACGCTGTTGTCCTCTGTTAACCTGAAATGAGCTAGGACCATGCCTTTCATTTCAGGAGGATTTTCTGGCAGCTCGCTCTGCTATTTGCTGCAAATTATCTGTTTCTGCCTGTTGATTCTGGACCCAGGTCCCGTTTCTCATGGGGGCATCCATCCATCTTCACAGGGGGGGCGGAGCCCCCCTCAACCCTACTCAAACTGCAGTTGGGCCACCTCGTTGGGTTTGTTTGCCCATTTGATTTGTGACGCTTTACAGTCTGAGACTTTTCTGTACCATTCATATTATTGTCATTATTTTCAGATCTCAGACTATCTGGAGTAACTGAATCTTGTTAATACACCTGAATCTGCCCATCACTGCAACTTTCACTGTTTTTGGGTTCTGAATGATCACATCTTCATTAATGTTTCTCATGGTTCAATTATGAGGTCTAATTGTCACGCTGTTAACTCCTGTAATTACACATCAGTCACGAAAAACTCAAGAAAATGTCTGATAATAATGTTGTTATTGTTCTCAGGGATTCAGCCCAATCCTGGACCCCCCACTAATTACAGCACACCAAATGACTTTAAAAACATGTCAGGACTTCATTTTATGCATGTAAAGTCAAGTCAAGTCAAGTCAAGTCAGATTTATTTATAGAGCACATTTAAAACAGAAACTGTTACCAAAGTGCTTAACAAAAATATCACATCATCAGATAAAAAGTAGCAAGATATATTTACAGCACATGGAATAAAAATATAAAACCAAAAACAATTAGAAACAATGAAATACTAAATCAGATCACGTTGTGTCAAAAGTCAAGGAAATAATAACAAAAAGCATAAACTCAGTCTGAAACAATGAAATACTAAATCAGATCAGATGACCTTGTGTTAAATAAGAATAATAACAAAAGCATAAACAGAATCAGCATCAATGAAAAACCAGATCTAAAGCTGATCACCCTGTGTTAAATGTCAATGAGTATAGGTGTGTTTTTAGGAGAGATTTAAAGGCAGAGACTGAGGTGGCCTGTCGAATGTTGATGGGCAGATTGTTCCAGAGTTTAGGGCCCACGACTGAGAACGCTCGATCTCCTCTGAGCTTCAGCCTGGTTTTTGGTACGGCCAAAAGCAGCTGGTCTGATGATCTCAAAGCCCGAGAAGGAGTATAAGGAAGAAGAAGGTCGGAGAGGTATGATGGTGCAAGGCCGTTAATGCACTTGAATGTCAGCAGGAGAATTTTAAAATCAACTCTGACACGTACAGGAAGCCAGTGAAGAGAGGATAGAACCGGAGTAATGTGCTCAAACCTGTGAGTTCCTGTTAAAAGCCGAGCTGCAGCATTTTGTACGAGCTGGAGACGTGAGAGTGAAGCCTGACTAACCCCAACATAAAGTGAGTTACAGTAGTCCAGCCGGGTTGTAATAAATGCATGGACTAGTTTTTCAAGGTCGAATCTGGACAGAACAGACTTTAGCTTTGCTATCTGCCTTAGCTGAAAGAAGCTCTTTTGTAGAACAGAGTTGATCTGTTTATTAAACTTAAAGTCCGAGTCTAACACTACCCCGAGATTGGTAACCAACTGCTTTAGATGAGGCTGAAGGGAGTGCAGGTTTACAGGATCAGTGACAGTGGCAGAGCTTGGGTTAAACACAATGACCTCAGTCTTCTGATCATTAAAGCTCAAGAAGTTTGCAGCCATCCAAGTCTTGATATCATCAAGACATTTTAGCAAAGGGAGGATGGAGCAAGAACTGTTTGGTTTTAAAGGTAGATAGATCTGAGAGTCATCGGCGTAACAGTGAAACGAAATACCATGTTTCCTCAGGATTGACCCCAAGGGGAGCAGATACAATGAGAACAGAAGGGGTCCAAGAATGGAGCCTTGTGGGACCCCACAGGAAAGAGGGACAGAAGCAGATAAATGATTGCCAAAGTTAACACAAAAACTCCTGTCACCCAGATAAGAACGGAACCATTCTAGCGCCACCCCTGTAATCCCAACCCAGTGTTCTAGCCGTGACATAAGGATGCTGTGATCAACAGTGTCGAATGCAGCGGTAAGGTCGAGGAGTACCAGGATCACAGACTGACCAGAGTCATTCGCTAGCAGAATGTCATTACAGACCCTTACTAAAGCTGTCTCGGTGCTGTGCAGTTGTTTAAATCCTGACTGAAAAATCTCAAAAATTCCATTTACATTCAAAAACTTGGTTAGTTGACTAAAAACTATTTTCTCCAAGATTTTAGAAATAAATGGAAGTTTTGAGATTGGCCTGAAGTTAGAACAAGCTGCAGGGTCGAGTCCGGGTTTTTTAATGAATGGAGTTACCACTGCATGTTTTAAAACATCGGGGACCACACCTGTAGCCAAACTGCTGTTAATAATGGCAAGAACAGAGGGTCCAGTTGACGGTAGAACCTGTTTAAAAAATGCAGCAGGGATGGGATCAGCAGGGGAGCCTGAGGGCTTCATGTGATCAACGACCTCATTTAAAATTGAGAGTGAGATGGGGTCAAAGTGACTGAAGACTGCTGAGCAGGGGACAAGAACTGAAGGGTCGGCTGTGGAGTGTGGAATTGATGACCTGATCGACTCCACCTTTTCAGCAAAATGCCTGACAAACTTATTACAGGTGTCGACAGAGGCCTCAATGGTGGCAGACTGAGGCACGTTTAGAATGGTGTTAATGGTGCTGAAAAGAACACGGGGGTTGTGACTGTTTAAGTTGATAATGTTTGAGAAATATTTGTTTTTCTCCTGTTTAACGGTGGTCTCATAGGCTTTCCAACATGTTTTTAACATCTCAAAAGACACCTGAAGTTTATCTTTTTTCCATCGACGTTCAGCTCTTCTGCACAAGCGTCTTGCCTCTCTTGTGGTCTCATTTACCCAAGGGTGGGGCATGCGTTTTCGATTCCTGAGCTTTAACGGGGCGACTGAGTCCAGGATCTGTACACACGCCTCCTGATGCTGAGAAAGCAACTCCTTTGTAGTAAGACCCGCAGAGAGTTCAGAGTCTGAAACAGAATTACCAGCAAAGATGGAAGAGAAGAGTTTGGCGGTGGAAGGGTTAAAAATCCTACAGGGCTTGGGTGTGGGGGGAGGTGCAGGTTCACAAATCAATGAGGTGTTGAATAAAACCGGTTTGTGGTCGGAACAAACAGTGTCACCAATTTCTAAATCAGAAACAGACAAACCATGTGTTAAAACTAAGTCTAGAGTGTGGCCCTGCTGGTGAGTCGGACCAACAACACTCTGAACAAAGTTCAAGGACTGGATGAGGTCTAGAAAGTCCTGAGCTAATGGTTTATCTGGGCAGCACACGTGGATATTAAAGTCACCTAAAATCACAACCCGATCATATTGGAGCAGAATACCAGTTAGAAAGTCAGATAGTTCATTTAAAAACTGTTTATGGTATCCGGGGGGTCTGTAAAAAATAGCACACAGAACTGGGTTGGAGCGGCCCAGCTCACAACAGAGCAGTTCAAAACTTGAATAATTAACTGAACCATGGAGCTGTCTGCAGTGCAAATGTTTCTTAAAAACAGCCAATAATCCTCCACCACGACCAATTGTCCTTGGAGCATTGAAAAAAGAACAATCCAGAGGCAGTAATTCCAGAAAAACACTGAACTCACCAGGGCAGATCCAAGTCTCAGTGATGAAAAGAAAGTCCAGTTGGTTGCAGCAGAAAAAGTCGTTCAAAATAAAAGTTTTATTAGCCAGTGATCTGGCATTTATCAGGGCCATCCTCGTAGAATCCACCACAGGAGGAGATGATTGCAGTGTCCAGTCCAGCGGCCTCAGATTTGCAGAGATAGATGCGCGCCTCCGGCAGGAAACCCAGCCGCGCACGGGCCCAGTGTGATGATGGGACCCCGACAGCGGGACCAGACAGCGCACCACAGGATCTGTACAGCGCCAGGAGCGGAGGTGGAAACGCTCACCATCAGCTGGAGAGGATGTTTCAGAGGCAGCCAGCTGGGCTTTCAGTTTCACCAGCCGGCCAGCGCGTTTTCCACGGCGTCTGGAGCGACGTCTCCGGGGAGGCAGGTGCGCGCCCCGCTGCAGGTAAGCAGGCACGTCCGCCAGCAGCGGGGGGACAGGGGGGGGTCCAGAGTTACGCTCATAATGATCAAAATAAGCGACATTGGTGCCACAAGGTCGAAGATCCAAAAGTTGTTTTCGGTCATACACCAGCAGAGCGTTGATGTCACAGATGAGAAATGAAAAAAACACCAAAAATACAAACACCATCAGCAGAGGTGGATTGCAAGCCATGTACACAGGCGCCATCTTACCGGAAGTTCAGATGTAAACACACGTAGCCTTCTGAGAAAACTTGATGCCTTGAAAATTCTGGTCAGTTCTTCTGGGGCAGATGTAATCTTCATCTCTGAAACCTGGTTCAACAAATCTGTACTGAATAATGACTTGGTAATCAATGGATTTAACATCTACCGCTGTGATCATCAAAAAAAGGGGGGGTGGAGTCACTATTTACATCAAAAATTCTCTGGTTGCTAGTCCTGTGTCTTCTAAAACAACTCCAAACCAGTTTGAAGCCTTAAGTGTAAACATCACCTTGAATGGAGGCCAGATCTTATCTGTAGTGGGTTGTTATTGTCCCCCCTCAGCAACACCTGAGGCTCTGTCCTCCCTGATGGAATTCCTTGGAAACATAAAATTCAAAGAGATTTTTTTGGCAGGAGACTTCAACATTGAGTGGGATAAGTCGACCCCCCCTCTGTGATAAATTCAAGGAATGTTGCCTGTCTCTCAATCTTACCCAATTGATCAACTCTCCCACTAGACCAAACAAAAACCGTCCTGAAAAATCCTCCATCTTAGACCTGTTTCTAACAAATATGCCTCACAAATTCCCTGGTACAGGTGTATTCACTGACATTTTGAGTGATCATTGTGTGACAGCGGCTCTCAGAGACATTAAACTTCCACCTTCTAAGCCCAGATTAATTAAAAAAAGGGGTCTGAAACATTTTTGTGAACAGTCATTCTTCTGGGATCTGTCTCACTTTGACTGGCATCGTATTCTATTAACTAATGACGTGAACTCCGCTTGGAACTATTTTCATAATAGTTCCATTTATTTTGTGAACAAACATGCTCCTTTTCATCAGTTCAGAATAAAGGGATGAGACAGCCCCTGGTTTACTCCTGAGCTAGCTGACCTCCTGCACAGGAGAGATCATCTTTGGGCTGCAGCAAGAAAATCTGACTCAGACACTGATTGGTTGAGTTTTCGTCAGCTGAGGAATAAATGCACAACTGCTGTCAAAGCAGCAAAACACAATTATTTCTTATCTCAGACCTCCAAAAATCTAAATGACCCAACAGATTCTGGAAAACCATCAAATCTCTCTCAGGCACCCCCCAATCATCTGACCTCCCATCACAACTTCTCATTAACTCTGTTCCTGTGTCAAATAAGCACGAGATCCTGAACTGTTTCAACAAACATTTTGTTGCTTCTGGTTCTTTATTTGACACAGTTACTAATGGAAAATCAGCCACTTCACTTAATAACCAAACTTCTACAAATCAAATCCCTCCTACAAGTCAATCCTCAGTTAAACACAGCTTCTCTTTTTCTCCATTCTCAGTCAGTGAGGTTATTAACTGTTAAAAGTAGGGGTGCACCGATTTCAATTTTCTGGCCGATCACCGATTTTTAGAAAGTCTGATCTGCCGATTCCGATTTTTTTTTTTTATACATGTATAAGTGACACTGTCAGATGTTATAAGGTCACAATGCACCTTCAATTTTCCATTCTTATTTTATTGTAAAATCCTAGAAACAATACAAACTTGTTGTTTTAACTTGTCATGAGGTAGTATTCTGAAATATAAATGAAGTTAACACAATTGTTGTTAAAACTATAAAATTACCCCCCCACCCCAAAAAAAAAAAAAAATCAGTTCCTTTAACTCTTTCTCTTGTTACATTTTAAAAAGCAAAACTTAAAAAAAAGATAATGCAGCATCTGTAACATTTTCAAGTCAGTAGGTAATAATCAGAAATAACAGTGGCACAGGTAAGTTAGTTCTCACAGACTTATTCCAGTCACTTTCATTAGTGGCAGGTTTTTCTTGATGAACAAAAGCATTTCTGCTTTGTCACCAGACAGGCGACTTCTTTTCTCATCTACTACATGTCCAGCCAAGCTAAACAGGCGCTCGCTTTCAACGCTTGTTCATGGGGCAGAGAGATAGGTTCGGGCAAGTATAGCAAGATGAGGGAAACGATTTTCATTGCGCCTCCAGTAGACCAATGGGTCCTGGCTCCTTTCGACAGGAACCTCCGATAAGTAGTTCTGTACCTGCATAGCTGAAGGGCTGGCCAGCTGTTGCTCCTGTTCAATGTTCTCCTTTAAGAGAACATTGAACAGGAGCAACAGTAGTCTACGCCTTTTGGCTGCAGGTTCATCTATATCAGGAGGTCCCACTTCAGAGGATGTTCCTGCAGCAGGTGTGCATCTGGTCTCCCCCTCTGCAAGTTTGGTCAAAAGGAGCAGTTTCACGTCATCTTTCACCTCTGCTGAGAAGTAGCGATTCTTGTACCTTGTTTTGCATAAACAAAGAAAGATGGGTCAATCATTGTTTTAAATACATTAACGATTTTTATGACTTGCATTTAAATAAAGAAATGCATTTCAATCAAGAAATTTTTATTTTTAATTTAATTTAAATGTTTGTTGAAATATAGTGGTACACTAAAATTAATTATGGCTAAAATAGAATATTAATAGTTACTTGCCTTGGATCCAGAACAGTGGCCAAGCTGTACAGGGGCTCATGCTCAATGTTGCTGAATCTTCTCACAACAGCCTCCAGCAGCGTAGCTTTGGCTGTACCCACGCCACGGTCTGTGCTCGCTTGCCTCTCCAAAATTCACTTGAGTGCAGTGATGGCTGGGATGACATCTGCTGCTGTAGCTGTTGATGAGCTAATCTCCTTTGTGAGTTCCTCAAAAGGTGCAAGAATGGTGAGCACATTGTCCAGTAGCTCCCACTGGTGTGCAGTGAGTGTGGCTGGTAACTCATGCTCAGCAGCATACTCGCTAATAGCACGTCTCTGCTCCAACAGCGACTGCAGCATGTAGACTGTGCTGCTCCACCTCGTTGAAACGTCTTGCTGTAATCGTTTCCTGGGTTGACCTAACTGTGTCTGTATGTCATAAAGTCGGGAATAGGCAAGTGATGAATGCTTAAAATGTCCAACAATTCTCCTTCCTGTTGCCACCATGTCTGTGATGCTGCGCTGCGCCAGCTGTCCCTCATTTACAACCAGTTGCAGTGTGTGTGCCAGGCAGGGTAAACTTTTCAGGTTGATATCATCCAGCGCTTTGGCCATATTACGAGCATTATCCCGTAAAACAACGTGAACTCTTCCATTATCGATTTCCCAGTGATTCAGCATCGCCTTAAACTCTGCTGATAAATTGGCCGCAGTGCGAGACCCTGCCATTTCTTTACAGTTTAAGAGTAATTGATGACGTTCGAACTGTTCGTCAATCCACTGTGCAGTAAAACTTAACATGGACATTAAACTTACATCAGAAGTCCAGATGTCTGTTGTAAAGCTGAGTGTATTTGTATCAGCTTTTAGCAGGCTGCGGGTGTCTCTTGAAACTTGGCTGAACAACTCCGGTAATGCAACATCAGAAAAATATTTCAGACTCGGCATATTATATCGTGGGCACACGTGCTGCATCAAGTTTCTAAAACCTTTGTCCTCAACGACTGAAAATGGCTGGTTGTCTAATGCCACGAACTCCATCACTTTCCTCGTGGTAGCTTTGCTCTTTTTGTTGCTCATAAAAGCTAACAGCGACCCACCGACTGTCTCTTTGTTAGCGCTAGCTTTAGCATTAGTCTTAGCCTTAGCTTGGTTGCTCTCTTCAAACGTTGCATACTTGGCTGCATGGTGATTTCTTAAATGGCGAACGAGGTTTGTTGTATTAACGGTTTTGGTTGTGGCTCCACCATGACTTACTTCGGCTTTACACGAAATGTAAATTGCGATCTTTGGCTCATTTTCTTTAACTACGTAGTACTTCCAAACCGACGACATGGCTGCTCCGAGTGACCTCACCTGTGACTGTGACTACTGTTAACGCATGTGCAGACGTGACCTGATGGGCGGGTCTGTTAGTCAGCCCTCTCTCACAGCAGAAAAAAAGGGAACAGCAGCTGATTTTCAGAACTTTGCGGAGGCAGATACGATCGGTGGATAAAATCGGCTTCTCGTTTGAAGATCGGCCGATTGCCAATCTCCCTAAATTAAAGAAATTGGGGCCGACCAATAAGCCGGCCAATTTATATGCACCCCTAGTTAAAAGATCTTGATCCTAAAAAATCTGCAGGTCCAGATGAATTTCCACATTATTTCTTAAGGCTGGCTGCTCATATCATCACAGTGCCTGTGACCCATATCTTCAATCTCTCCATAAGACAAAACTCCATCCTAGACACTTGAAAACAGCCTTTGTTCTTCCTTTGCTGAAGGGAGGTGACCCCACCTCACTGAACAACTATCGACCAATCTCTAAACTCTGCATTTTAGCCAAGGTTCTAGAAAAACTGATAAACTCTCAAATCAAAAATTACCTGGACTCATTTAACATCTTACCTCGCCTTCAATCTGGTTTCAGGAAACAACACAGCAAAACCACTGCTTCACTGAAGGTTCTTAATGATGTTGTTGAAGCTCTGGATGCTAAGGATTATTGTGCTGCACTTTTCTAAGACCTGTCTAAAGCTTTAGACATTGTGGATCATAACATCTTGTGTCATAAACTCTCAGAAATCGGTTTCTCAGAACGCACCATTGGTTGGTTCTCTAACTATCTTTCAGACCGAAGGCAATGTGTTCTACATAATGGTACTTCCTCCAGTTATTTAACAGTCAACAATGGTGTACCACAAGGCTCAGTCTTAGGACCCACCCTCTTTACAATCTACATACATAACGTAGGTAAAAACATCCCTAATGCATCCATACATTTCTATGCTGATGACACAGTTGTTTATTGTCGAGCTAAAACTGTTGCTAAGGCTTTCCAGCTTTTGAATTCTGCATTCAACAACATCCAGACAGATTTGTTCCGCCTCAAACATGTCCTAAATGCCGACAAAACCAAAGGGATGCTTTTTTCAAATAGGAAGTTGGTCCCAGCAGTTCTTCCTCCGATTATATCCTCAAATGGTGTCCCCATTGAGTTTGTTGTTTCCTATAAATATTTGGGTATCTTGGTCGACTCACATCTCTCTTTTAAGCTCCATGTGGAAAACTTGGTAAAGAAACTGAAAGTTAAACTGGGTTTCTTTTTCAGAAACAAGTCCTGTCTAACCCTGAATGCTAGAAAACACCTTGTATCTGTGACTTTCCTTCCCTCCATTGATTATGGTGACATTATTTACATGAATGCTCCTACAAGAACCCTGCAGATGTTGGATGCTGCAGATGTTGGATGCTGTCTATCATGGTGCACTAAGATTCATAACTGGCTGTCATTATCGTACCCACCACTGCACCCAGTATTCACTGGTTAACTGGACATCATTAACTTCACGCAGACTCTCTCACTGGTACATTTTCATCTTTGAATCACTTCTTGGTCTGCTGCCTTCATACATCTCCTCCTACATGTCTCTGCGTGAGTGCAGCTACAGCGTGCGCTCTCAGGACATTATTACCTGCAGTGTTCCCTCAGTGAGGACTGAACTAGACAAGAGGGCCTTCTCCTACTCTGCTCCTGTTTCCTGGAATATCTTACAAAAAGATTTGAAGCTCTCGACCTTGACCTCTCTAAGTGTCTTTAAGAATCTGTTGTACTCCTGGCAGGGACCAATGAAAACATGTTCCTGTTTTTAGTTTTCTACATTCGCCTTAGAATCTAGCTGTTTTTTTTGTTGTTACCTTTTCCTTTTTTAGCCATCCTATTTGTAAAAAAAAACAAAAAAAAAAAACAACCTGCAGTATGACTTTTTATAACAGTCTATTGTTGTTGCTGTTGTCCATTGTTGTCATCTTTCTTTGTTGAAATCAGGTATCTCTTGTAAATGAGTCCTCGAGGCTCAATGGGATTTACCTGTCTAGATAAATGTTGATTGATTTCCAGCAAAGTCTGAGTTGCATTTAAACAGGAATTAAATTAATTTATTACATCTACTCAAATGTGTGTAATTAATTAGCTAGATAGCAGCTAGATAAGCTCATCAATAAGGCCAGCTCTGTGCTTGGACGCCCCCTCCACCCAGTGCAGGTGGTGGGAGACAGAAGGACTCCAGCTAAAATAACATCATTGCTGGACAACATCTCCCACCCCATGAAGCTGTTGCTGAACTGAGAGCTCGTTCAGTGACAGATTCCTGCATCTTAAATGTACAAAGGAGCGTTACCGCAGGTCCTTCCTCCCAGCAGCTGTTAGACTCTACAACCATCACTGCTCCAACAAACTCAATAAGGATTAAATACATGCTGACCTCTGCTGAAACACACACTCTGCCCATAGTACTGTACTGTCAATAGTCTGTCCTTATCAATGTTCCAACACATATTGAACAATATTATTGATATTGTTTATCTTATTTCTTTATATATTGTTTTTAACATTTAGGAACTTTTGTGTGAATCTTTTTATTGGTTGCTGCCGCTGTTACACTTGAATTTCTCATTAGTGGGACAATAAAGGCTGTTTCTATTCTATTATATTCTAATTATATATGTATATATTAGGGTTGTAACGGTACGCTAAAATCACATTTCAGTTCGGTTCATTTTCGGTACAAAAAAAGGCCAAAATAAAGACTTACAAAATGTTTATTTTGAAAATATGCCAAGTAAACAATACATTTATATAAAAATAAATAAACGCGACCCATTTGGATGATGTTTTAAATAAACGGCACTCTTTAAATCCATCCATCATCTTTTACCCACTTCTTCCATTTTGGGTCACGGGGGTCGCCGGTGTCCATGTCCGGCAGTCATTATGCGAGGGGTGGGGTACACCTTGGACAGGTAGCAAGTCCATCACAGGGACATAGAGACAAACAACCATTCACTATCTCACCTAGGGACAATTTAGAGTTACCAATCAACATAAAATGCATGTTTTTGGTCTGTGGGAGGAAACTGGAGTACCTGGAGAAAACCCACGCATGCACGGAGAGAACATGTAAACTCCACCCAGAAAGGCCCCTGGACTGGGATTTGAACCGGGACCTGCTCACTGAGAGGCAGCAGCTCTACCAGTTGCACCACCATGCTGCCCGCACTTTTTACAAAAAATAAACTATACTAACAATAATAAAAATCATAATAAATACAATAAGTCAGAACCAGAACAGTAAGCAGCAACAGACCATTTATGATCTAACTTATCAAGTTTTAAGTTTTTGGCCAAAAAGACCAACTTGTCCACATTTTCTGTCAAAAGCACAGATCTAGTTGCAGTGACATGATCTCCATACTCTCACTAGCAACAGCAGCAGGAATAAAGAGGTAGAGCTTTGTTAATTTTGAAGTGTTTGTCCTCATTGTCTTTCCACCCAAGAAGAGAGTCAGCTTCAAGGGAAGGGCACCCTGAAGCTCTATACGCACAACTTCTTGTTGGACCTGCTCCAGAAGGGAGCCAGCTTTGGTAAACCAGGGTCAGAGCACCAAGGCCCTCGCCTTTGGCCACTACCCATGGCATCATGCACTCAATTCATATGGCCCCTCCTGCAGTTAGTGGATCCACAGGAAGGCAAACCCATGTTGCTCATTTGGGCTGAGCCTGACAGGACCCCATGGGTAGAGATGTCCAGTCACCAGGCGCTCGCCGATGAGCCCCTCTCCCAGGCCTGGCTCCAGGGTGGGGCCCTGGTAACCCACATCCAGGACATCAAGCTCTTTTTTTTTTTTTTTGGTTCATGCATTTGTGTTGAATCGCTCTTTGTCTGGCCTGTCACCTAAGATCAATCTGCCTTGGGAGATCCTACCAGGGACAATTGCAACTGGCCCAACAGCATAGCTCCTAGGATCATTCAGGCGCATAGACTCCTCCACCACAGTGGCGATTCAAGGAGGAGTTTTTTGTTTAATATGTAAAAATTAGTTAGACATATTAATATTGGTTTTACTGGCAATTTATGCTGCAATAACTAAATGTCCTTAATGTGTGATGTTGCCCAGTGCCAGAATGACTGCACCCAATGATGCACATCAACGTCTGATGCTCATCTGTACACTTCTGTCTGTGGGTCATATTCTGTAGACATTGAAAACATTTAATGGTAGGAAATAAATATGGAATTCCAAGGCCTGCATTTTGTATTCCCAGATTTGTATATTTGTAGGTGAGTGTTTGTGCATGTGTGTGTGTGTGTGTGCGCGCGCGTGCATGCAGGAACCTCTTGCTGTAGCCGTCTCTCCCGCAGGATGAGCCATCCTCTGCATTGCTGTGGCTCCAACACAAAGAGGCATGCTGAGCTTCTGTCCCAGCACAGTTACAGACAGGTCCACAGTAGACACATCCCTCATCACGCGAGGGAGGAGATACCACCTAAAGACACACGCACACACACAATTTCATAAAACGGTTAAGTAAAATGGCCGCACACACCAGTCTATTGTTTTGCTCTCTCTGGCCATTCATAAATCACAGATGTGAGTTTTCAGAAATGAAGCGGGCCTCCCAGAACCAAATGAAGTCACAATAGAAGTCATCTCAGGGCACTGAACAGAAACATTCATATACATTAAAAAACAAGTTAACACTAAATGTGTGACAGTTTCCTCCCTTGTGTCATTTACTGAACATGATTTAACTCGCTTTAGTGATCCTCTTTGTGGTTAACTATTTTTTTTTAACTACTTGAGTTGTCTGTCATCAATAATAATAAATCTGTTTAGGTTTGTTTCATCCCCTGGTTAGGCTAAAACTGTTCCTAAAGCTAAAAGAAGCAGAACACTACACTTGCTAAAAACTAAATGTAGTAAAATGCTAACTACAAGCTACGCAAGAAGCTATATGCACATATATACTGTAAATAATGTATAGCGCTCTGCGGGAGCTGCATGATAATTTCAGCTCGCTGCAAAGCAAACACCTTGAGGCTCTTTACGTGGTAGCTGGAGACTTTAATCACGTGAATCTAAAAGACTGCCTGCCAAGATTTTACTAGCATGTGGCCGTGGTGGCTCATCATTAGGGAGTGCTCGGATGCCACCCACCCACTGGAACCACTCACCATTTTACATTGAAGACTTAAAAATAAATAAATAAAAATGAAATAATAAAATAAAAATATTTTGAAATGTATGCATTTTTTTGTTATGTAAGGTAGATATTTTATAGTCAATGATGAGTTAAGTTGTTTCTTTCAAAAACGTTGTCTGATGGCGATGTATCTCCGGCCCCTGGGGGTGCAATAATCTAGTCCATAGACTCTCGTTAAAAATTGCACATGCGCAGTTATTTCAATTCGTTACAAGAGATAGGAATAATCTGGGTGTAGATATCTGCGCTCGGGGGCACGGTAGAACGCGAACTGTACCGATCAGCACCGATCGTGTGCTGCCGATCCTGGAACAGATTTTTTTTTGTCTGGGAACAGATCGTACTGCAATGACACTCTCAACCAGGCTGGCTGTAGATAGGCTTTAAGTCAGAGGTCAATCGGTCGGTCTGGATTCGGATCAAGTGATGGTTCTGTCCGGACCCAACAGAACACCGGACTGGGCCACCCCTTTGCTTGCTGCATCAAGCTCACTGGCTGTGTGCGACTCTGCTGTTGTTGCTATAACTTTGGCGAGATCTACAATCAGCAAAATTTAAAAGTATTCAATCATCTACTCGATGGTGAGTTGCCTTTTTGTTTTAAGATACTGTTAGGTGCGTTAGTAGCTGTTTTAACACTGCAGTAAAAATCACAACACTTATAATGCAAGACTCCATAGAGCTAACGGCTGATTTGGCTAGCGTTTTACCCTGGTCAATATGATCTTCCCAACCATGTATTTAATACGTTAATAAAGTTCCTCAGTAAGTAAGCCGAATAAAAGGCCATAACTGTAGTAATTAAAAGACATCTTAGTTGAATTTATTTGAAGTATTTTAAGGTATTTTTGTTAATTTTTGAATATCCACTCCAGCGGCAGTGGTGGTTTAGTACTGTTTAGTACTGACTCGGTTTGAATTAAAATATACCTGTAGCTACATATTTTTGAACCTGTTGCACAACTGTTATTTCAAATGAATGTTTGATACCTTTGCTAGCCTTAAAGCTAACTGATTTTGAGTAATCATTTTGAAAATGTGCCTTAATTGATATATGAAGTCAAATGTTTATGAAATATAGCATTTATTGAATATGTTTGTTATTTATAAAGGTTACAAACCATTTAAGCTAAAGCTAATTTAATTTATTTGACTATGTACTTAATATATGTTTTTGACATTTTAGGTCAGGATTTTTTGTCACCCCTGTTAACAACGTTCTACAGTTGATGGCGAGCTACCACCTGACCACATTATGGTAAGAAATTGACCTCTTTGTTGACTGCTTTTAGCCTTAGTGTGTGTATACCAGAGTCAGAGATTCTTGTCATACGCACCACATGTGGTGCATGTGGTGGAACGAAATTGTGTACACAGGGTCCCAGTTACATCCAACAAAAGTATAAAATATAAAAGAAAAACAGTAATAAGATCTAAGATATGAACTAAGAAAAACAATAACTAAAATATGCTAAGCACTAGTAGTACAAAAACAAAATGCTGAACAGCAGCACGAACATGAGTCTGTATGAGCAGATGAGTACAAATGAACATAGCAACATGATGTGATATGCTGGTGAAGATTCTCAGTCATCCAGGACATGATAAATTCAAAAAACATTCAATACAAAAACAACTGGACTTTCTGTTACAAATAAAGTCCAGTTGTTTTTGTATTGAATGTTTTTTTTTTTTTACATGATGTGATTTTCTCACAGTGATTATTCTAGTTAGAGAATCATGAGTCTAACAGCCTCAGGGTAGAAGCTGTTCCTCAGTCTAGTGGTTCTACACTTAATGCTCTTCAACCTCCTACCTGAGGGGAGAGGGGCAAAAAGTGTGTGCTGGGTGAGTGGGGTCCTTCAAGATGTAGGTGGCCCTCTTCCTGCATCTGGAGGTGTAGATGTCTGTGATGGTGGGGAGGCTGACTCCAACAGACTTCTGTGCAGCCTTCACCACTCTCTGCAAAGCTTTTCTCTAGGGTTTCTGGGGTCTTGTCTTACATGTTATGTTTTCCCTCATGTTTGCCTGTCACCCCTCAGCTTTTCTCCTCCTGTGTTCCAGCACTGTCACACCTGTGTCTAATTCTAATCACCGCAGGTGTCACTCATTTCACCTTGTTAGTGTCTGTATATATTCAGCCCCTAGGTGTTATGTCTTGGTCTCTGGATTGTCCTTGTCCTAAGGCTTCATGACCTGTCTCTCCTCATGTCCTCCTTTAAGTAAGTTAGCTGCCCCGTCAGCATTTTGTTTTGTTTATTTAATTAATAAACTATTATACTTATTTACTGGAGCTGTCACGATCCTCAGTGTTGGAACCCAATTGCAGAGAGGCGAGCGAGGCAGGAGTTCAAAAACAAAAACAATTTATTCTTTAACAACAAAACAAAAGGCTGTCGGTGCAGCAAAACTTACTTGGGCGGATAGGATCAGAAACTAGGCAGAGCAGATAATCAGGTGGACAAGAAACAGACAAGACAGAAGAGGACTGAGATGTCTGTAAACACAGAACAATCACCGGACAAGGAGTGAAGGAGAGAAAGGCTTTTTATGAGACAGAGGGAGAGTGAGTAACGAGAGCACCTGGGCAGGTGGCTGATGAGGGACAGGTGTGAATGATAAAGATTGAGTGGAGAGGCAGACTGAGGAGTGAGTGGAGAATAACAGAATCAGATAAACAGAAAATCACACACAGAGCAGAACAACAAAAACATAAAGAGCAGACAGAGACAGAACCTGTCAAACAAAACTCAGAATGCAATTAAAGTGACACATTTACAAAGCACCTTGAAAAGGAAGGAAATGATTTAGTTTGTGGGATAACAGGACCAGATACACAAAAACAGAAAACACACAAAGAGCAGAGGCTTAGGCAGATGGGGGGGCAGCGGGGGCCGCTGACCGTGATAGGAGCCTCATTCGTCTTCCTGCACTTTGGGTTCTACACACGGAAGCCGATCATGATAGAATCCAGAGACCAGACCGAACCCAGCAGGAAGATCACTCTTTTTGAGTTCCTGGCCCGCGAAGCAGCAAAAACTGCTCGGCGTGAGGAGGAGGAGAGGAAAAAGATTTTGTACCTAGGTACGCGCCTGGCTTTTAAAACTGGGTCTTTTGCCTCACCACCTCACCTTTCTTCACCTTCTCACGGAGCGTTAGCTCCTCGCAACCCACCTCCTCCCAACCACCTCCTGCTTTCCTGGAGCGGTCTTCAAAGGAAGGGGGGCAGTCTGCTCGGACTCACCGCAGGAGGAACGGGTGGGGGAACTGAACCGGCTCCACCGAACTCCAGCACGTCCCTCCTCAGATGCAACCCATTCCATGCCCGTGTGTTTCCCTTCTTGGGGGGGGAGGACGTCACACCTGTCGCTAGGGGGAAGGAAGCCGTACACCCCTGTGAACCTGTCGCCGGGATGAGGAAGCCGTACACCCCTGCGTACCTGTCGCTGGGAGGGAGGAACCCTGTAGCCCCAGCGATCTCTGGGGGAGGATGATCGCTGTGGAGGATGTCATCTCCAAGTACACCAGGGCTGACAACTCTGACAGCTCGCCTGAGATGTGGGAGCAGTTCCGGCGGGCATGGATGGAGAGGCGCATGCTGCGTCGCTTCTGCTGGCTCCTGCCCATCCTGGTTCTCCTCTCAGCTCACCTCCAGCTGATCTCTATCCCACACCTCCAGCTGTACCTGTGTGGTCTTCCATGCCAGCAGCTTCAGCAATGGACCCGCTGGTCTCCGCACCAGCCCAGGACCCGCTGGTCTCCGCACCAGCCCTGGACTCGCTGGTCTCCGCACCAGCCCTGGACTCACTGGTCTCCGCACCAGCCCTGGACTCGCTGGTCTCCGCACCAGCCCTGGACTCGCTGGTCTCTGCCTCAGCACCTGAAACGCTGGTTCCCGCACCAGCTCCTACCATGCTGGGTTCCGTCTCAGCACCTGAAACGCTGGTTCCCGCACCAGCTCCTACCTCGCTGGGTCACGTACCAGCACCTAAGCTGGTCTCTGCACCAGCTCCTACCTTGCTGGGTCCCGTACCAGCACCAAGGCTGGTCTCTGCACCAGCTCCTACCTCGCTGGTTCCCGTACCAGCACCAAGGCTGGTTCCTGTGCCAGCAGCAAGGCTGGTTCCCGTGCCAGTACCAAGGCTGGTTCCCGTGCCAGCACCAAGGCTGATTACCGTGCCAGCACCAAGACTGGTTCCCGTGCCAGCACCAAGAATGGTTCCCGTACCAGCACCTGAGGTTCTCAAGGCCCTCGCTCCTCCAGAGGCCCTCGCTCCTCCAGAGGCCCTCGCTCCTCCAGAGGTCCTCTCTCCTCCAGAGGTCCTCGCTCATCTTGAGGTCTTCACTCCAGAGGTCCTCGCTCATCCAGAGGTCTTCGCTCCCGAGATCCTCGCTCATCCAGAGGTCTTCGCTCCCGAGGTCCTCGCTTATCCAGAGGTCTTCACTTCCGAGGCCCTCGCTCATCCAAAGGTCTTCGCTGCAGAGGCCCTCGCTCATCCTCAGATCTTTGTTCCAGAGGTCCTCGCTCATCCAGAGGTCTTCGCTCCAGATGTCTTCGCTCCCGAGGCTCTCGCTCTTCCAGAGGTCCTCGCTCATCCAGAGGTCTTCGCTCCCGAGGCCCTCGCTCATCCACAGGTCTTCGCTCGAGAGGCCCTCGCTCTTCCAGAGGTCCTCACTTGTCCAGAAGTCCTCGCTCGTCCTGAGGTCTTCGCTCGTCCTGAGGTCTTCGCTCGAGAGGCCCTCGCTCATCCTGAGGTCTTCGCTCGTCCAGAAGTCCTCGCTCATCCTGAGGTCTTCGCTCCCGAGGCCCTCGCTCGTCCTGAGGTCTTCGCTCGTCCTGAGGTCTTTGCTCGTCCTGAGGTCCTCGCTTGAGAGGCCCTTGCTCGTCCTGAGGTCTTTGCTCGTCCTGAGGTCTTTGCTCGTCCTGAGGTCTTTGCTTGTCCTGAGGTCCTCGCTTGAGAGGCCCTCGCTCATCCTGAGGTCTTCGCTCCAGAGGTCCTCGCTCACCCTCCAGAGGTCCTCGCTCACCCTCCAGAGGTCCTCGCTCACCCTCCAGAGGTCCTCGCTGGTCCTGAGGTCCTCGCTCATCCCCCAGAGGTCCTTGCCTATCAACCCGCAGCTGTCCCAGGGGTCTCCTCACCTGCAGTTGTGGTCTCCCCACTGGCCATAAATGGGTGGTCTCCTGGCCGCCCGCCAGACCTCTGGCCTGCTGATGGATGGTCGTCAGGTCGCCCCCCGGATCCTCTGTCCTGCTGTGGAAGGTCTCCTGACCGCTCACCTTGACTCAGGGGTGTTTAGGGTTTCTGTGTTTTCCCAGGTTCCTACCTGTCGGCTTTTCATTTGTTCCTTCTGTGCTCTACTTTTGTCCTTTGGTGCTCTCCTTTGGGCTTTCAGGGGCCATCCCTTGAGAGGGGGGTCCTGTAGGGTTTCTGGGTCTTGTCTTACAAGTTGTGTTTTCCCTCATGTTTGCCTGTCATCCCTGAGCTTTTCTCCTCCTGTGTTCCAGCACTGTCGCACCTGTGTCTAATTCTAATCACCGCAGGTGTCACTCATTTCACCTTGTTAGTGTCTGTATACAGGTCCTTCTCAAAAACTAAGCATATTGTGATAAAGGTCATTATTTTCCATAATGTAATGATAAAAATGAAACTTTCATATATTTCAGATTCATTGCACACCAACTGAAATATTTCAGGTCTTTAATTGTTTTAATACTGATGATTAAGGCATATAGCTCATGAAAACCCAAAATGCCTATCCAAAAAGATTAGCATATTTCATCCCACCAATGAAAGACAAGTGTTTTTAATACAAAAAACGCCAACCTTCAAATAATCATGTTCAGTTATGCACTCAATACTTGGTCGGGAATCCTTTTGCATGAATGACTGCTTCAGTGCGGCGTGGCATGGAGGCAATCAGCCTGTGGCACTGCTGAGGTGTTATGGAGGCCCAGGATGCTTCGATAGCGGCCTTAAGCTCATCCAGAGTGTTGGGTCTTGCGTCTCTCAACTTTCTCTTCACAATATCCCACAGGTTCTCTATGGGGTTCAGGTCAGGAGAGTTGGCAGGCCAAATGAGCACAGTAATACCATGGTCAGTAAACCATTTACCAGTGGTTTTGGCACTGTGAGCAGGTGCCAGGTCGTGCTGAAAAATGAAATCTTCATCTCCATAAAGCTTTTCAGCAGATGGAAGCATGAAGTGCTCCAAAATCTCCTTATAGCTAGCTGCATTGACCCTGCCCTTGATAAAACACAGTGAACCAACACCAGCAGCTGACATGGCACCCCAGACCATCACTGACTGTGGGTGCTTCACACTGGACTTCTGGCATTTTGGCATTTCCTTCTCCCCAGTCTTCCTCCAGACTCTGGCACCTTGATTTCCGAATGACATGCAAAATTTGCTTTCATCCGAAAAAAGTACTTTTGACCACTGAGCAACAGTCCAGTGCTGCTTCTCTGTAGCCCAGGTCAGGCGCTTCTGCCGCTGTTTCTGGTTCAAAAGTGGCTTGACCTGGGGAATGCGGCAACTGTAGCCCATTTCCTGCACACGCCTGTGCGCAGTGGCTCTGGATGTTTCTACTCCAGACTCAGTTCACTGCTTCCGCAGGTCCCCCAAGGTTTGGAATCGGCCCTTCTCCACAATCCTCCTCAGGGTCCAGTCACCTCTTCTCGTTGTGCAGCGTTTTCTGCCACACTTTTCCCTTCCCACAGACTTCCCACTGAGGTGCCTTGATACAGCACTCTGGGAACAGCCTATTCATTCAGCAATTTCTTTCTGTGTCTTACCCTCTTGCTTGAGGGTGTCAGTGATGGCCTTCTGGACAGCAGTAAGGTTGGCAGTCTTACCTATGATTGCGGTTTTGAGTAATGAACAAGGCTGGGAGTTTTTAAAAGCCTCAGGAATCTTTTGCAGGTGTTTAGAGTTACGTCGTTGATTCAGATGGTTAGGTTAATAGCTTGTTTAGAGAAGCTTTTCATGATATGCTAATTTTTTGGGACAGGCATTTTGGGTTTTCATGAGCTGTATGCCATAATCATCAGTATTAAAACAATTAAAGACCTGAAATATTTCAGTTGGTGTGCAATGAATCTGAAATATATGAAAGTTTAATTTTTATCATTACATTATGTAAAATAATGACCTTTATCACAATATGCTAATTTTTTGAGAAGGACCTGTATTTGAACACCTGTGAAATTCAATGTTAATATTTGGTACAGTAGCCTTTGTGTGCAATTACAGAGGTCAAAGGTTTCATGTAGTTCTTCACCAGGTTTACTGCAACAGATTTTTGGCCCATTCCTCCACACAGATCTTCTCTAGATCATCCAGGTTTCTAGGCTGTCGCTGAAAAACAGAGTTTGAGCTCTCTCCAAAGATTTTCTATAGGGTTCAGGTCTGGAGACTGGCTAGGCCACTCCAGAACCTTTATATGCTTCTTACGGAGCCACTCCTTGGTTCTCCTAGCTGTGTGCTGCAGGTCATTGTCATGTTGGAAGACCCAGCCACGACCCATTTTCAATGCTATAACTGAGGGAAGGAGGTTGTTCTCCAAAATCTCACAATACATGGCCCCGGTCATCCTCTTCTTAATACAGTGCAGTCGTCCTGTCCCATGTGCAGAAAAACACCCCCAAAGCATGATGCTTCCACCCCCATGCTTTACAGTAGGGATGGTGTTTTTGGGATGGTACTCATCATTCTTTGTCCTCCAAACACGGCGAGTGGAATTAAGACCAAAAAGTTATATCTTGGTCTCATCTGACCACATAATTTTCTCCCATGACTCCTCTGGATCACCCAAATGGTCCTGGGCAAACTTAAGACGGGCCTGGACGTTTGCTGATTTAAGCAAGGGAACCTTCTGTGCCATGCATGATTTTAAACTATGACCTCTTAGTGTATTACCCATAGTAACCTTGGAAACAGTGGTGCCAGCTCTCTTCAGGTCATTGACCAGCTCCTCCCGTGTAGTTCTGGGCTGATTCCTCACCTTTCTTAGGATCATTGATACGCCACGAGGTGAGATCTTGCATGAGCCTGACAGTCATGTTTAGCTTCTTCCATTTTCTAATAATTGCTCCAACAGTTGATCTTTTTTCACCAAGCTGCTTGGCAATTGCCCCGTAGCCCTTTCCAGCCTTGTGGAGGTCTACAATTTTGTCTCCGGTGTCTTTGGACAGCTCTTTGGTCTTAGCCATGTTAGTAGTTGGAGTCTTAC
>NC_056512.1:4220062-4221020 GCF_014905685.2 Nematolebias whitei
TGTCACTGTGGAGCACTTGGGTACAGGGACAATAGTGGTGGACTTAAATCAGGTGAGGACAACTGTCATTGACAGTGAGGTGTTGAAGATGTCCGCCATCACCTCAGACAGCTGTTATGTGCAGTCCTTCAGCCCTGGAATGTTGTCGGGGCCTGCAGCCTTACAGGGGCTGATTCCCCAGAGGGTCTTTTTAATATTTGCTGTGGTCACATACAGGGGCGTGTCACCCGGTGGTGGTATAACTCTAGTGCTGGGTGGGGGCAGGGGAAGGATGTTAGGATCCTCAAAGTGAGCATAGAACTTACTGAGTGCATCTGGTAATGAGGTGTCCCTTGGGTATTGTGCATCCCTGATGTTGTAGTTCATAATGCACTTGATACCCTTCCACATGTGCCGGGGGTCGTTGGTGATGAAGTGACCCTGAATTTTCTGGGTGTATGTGGCTTTGGCCCTTGCAATGCCTGCAGTCAGTCTTTTCCTCGCCTCTCAGAGTGCTGATGCCTCACCTGTCCTGAACGTAGCATCACTAGCTTTTAGCAGAGCCCTCACCCCAGCATTCAGCCAGGGTTTCCAGAGTGTCCGTCAATTTCACGTGATTAAAGTCCCCCACAACCACGTAAAACGCCTCCGGGTGCTTTACCTGCAGTGAGTTAATGGTGTCATACAGCCCCTTTGATCAGGGCTGGCCCAAGCCTCCATGGGGCCCTAAGCAACATTTGGTTTGGGGCCCTCTATTTCTGCTAATAATGTGGATTACTGCAATCACTTGTCAGATGAGCAGATCATTCACCCACCTAACATTAACTCACTGCAACTCTGACAGCCCTGTTGGGGGGCTCTGAAGACCTGTTTTTTATTTCTGCATGTATAGAGTGAGCGCATGCACACGCACGCACACACACACACACACGCACACACACACACACACACACACACACACACACACACACACACACAC
>NC_056512.1:4221030-4232851 GCF_014905685.2 Nematolebias whitei
CACACACACACACACACACACACACACACACACACACACACACACACACACACACACACACACACACACACACACACACACACACACACACACACACACATATTTACATACATACATACATATATCCATTGATCAATCTATCCATTATCTTCCGCTTATTCCGAAGTCGTCAGGGGCAGCAGATTGAGCAGGGAGGCCCAGACATCTCTTCCAACTCTTCTGGGAGGATTCCAAGGCATTCCCAGGCCAACCTAGAGACTTAAGTCTCTCCAGTAGCAAGTGCTGGGTCTTCCTTGGGGTCTCCTCCCAGTTGGACATGTCCGAACCACCTCAACTGGCTCCTCTCTGCGTGGAGGAGTATATATATATATATATATATATATATATATAAAATTGTAAAAAAAAAAATCTCAACTTTAGAATGAAATTGTGTGTAATAGATTCAACACTGTTCAGTAAGGTCATCTGGACAGTTCCTTTTTTTTGTTGAGAGACAAAACAAAGGAACTGTCCAGATGACCTGACTGAAGATTGTTGGATTTTTTTTCATTCAATTCAACCTTTATTTAGACAGGTAAATCCCATTGAGCCTCGAGGACTCATTTACAAGAGAGACCTGATTTCAACAAAGAATGATGACAACAATGGCCAACAGCGACAACAATAAACAGTTACAAAAAGTCATACTCCAGTTTTTTTTTATTAAACAAATAGGATGGCAAAAAAAGGTAACAAAAAAACAGCTAGATTCTAAGGCGAATGTAGAAAATTATAAACAGGAACATGTCTGCATTGGTCCCTGCCAGGAGTCCAACAGATTCTTAAAGCCACTAAGAGAGGTCAAGGTCGAGAGCTTCAAATGTTTTTGTAAGATATTCCAGGAAACAGGAGCAGAGTAGGAGAAGGCCCTCTTGCCTAGTTCAGTCCTCATTGAGGGAACACTGCAGGTAATAATGTCCTGAGAGCGCACACTGTAGCTGCACTCACGCAGAGACATGTAGGAGGAGATGTATGAAGGCAGCAGACCAAGAAGTGATTTAAAGATGAAAATGTACCAGTGAGAGAGTCTGCGTGAAGTTAATGATGTCCAGTTAACCAGTGAATACAGGGTGCAGTGGTGGGTACGATAATCACAGCCAGTTATGAATCTTAGTGCACCATGATAGACAGCATTCAACATCTGCAGGGTTCTTGTAGGAGCGTTCATGTAAATAATGTCACTATAATCAATGGAGGGAAGGAAAGTCACAGATACAAGGCGTTTCCTAGCATTCAGGGTTAGACAGGATCTGTTTCTGAAAAAGAAACCCAGTTTAACTTTCGGTTTCTTTACCAAGTTTTCCACATGAAGCTTAAAAGAGAGATGCGAGTTGATCAAGTGTAGTGGTGTCAGGGTCAGCTTTCTGACCCTTTCACTACTAATTATTTAAATATAACGGGTTCTCTCTTTTTCGAGTTAAATTAAGGCCATGTGATGAGATAACTGTGAGGATTGTTTAAATCAGTGACATGAGACGTTAATTTCCTTTGACCCATCAGAATAAATGTGGTCATTTATTTAACAGAATCAAAATTTAACATCAAACATGTACAAGTGATTAGCTGATCTGGTTCTGATTAATAAAACTTGGCACGTTTTACTTAATTAGACAACGAGACATTTCTGAAGGCATTAAGATTACTGGCAAAATAGAAGAGTTTTAAAGGAAGGAATGAAGAGAAAAGATGGGTTTAGGGGGGGTGTTTGTTCGGACAGCAAAATGGCACGCTCCTTTCAACACCAGCTCAAAACCTCCGGTACACTTGGCGCGTCACGACTCGTTACCTTTGCAGAAATTAATTGGCTCTGGTGCCGGGTCCATTTCAACGCTACCTTCCAGTGTCTCCGGTAAGAGCACCTGGCCATCGTCAGAAGTCGTGTCGCTTACTCCGTTCAACAAACACGCTCATCTCCCGGGTGGATTCACAGCAAGCTGTCAGTCCGGCAGAGTTTCCACTCAGATGTGGGAGAATCCATCAAAGACTCAGAAGACTGAGTTCAAGACTTGAAGACTTCACCAGAGACTGAGTAGTTCCAGGAAGTATGGACTTTTAAAGAGTTTTTACTTCCGGTCACCTCTGGACTTCCTGATTGGTTGAAACAACCAACAGGGGGTGGTTCTAGTGATGTCAGAGGGTCACTACAAGTCAAGAGGACAGCAGGAATGTTTTAGGAACTTTTAGTACAGACAGAAGAAATGTTTTGAAGAAGTGAGAGCAAGCAGGTGCCAGTGTTTCTTATTTACTGTCTGCTAGGTTTAAAAACAATACAGCCTGTTCTAAAAACTTCTTTCTGACTGTCTCTGACTTTCGACCGACATCACTACTTCTCATTCAGACAGAAGATCAAAATGCATAATTACTTTGTAAATAGACATTTAACTTGATGTCTAATTTAAATGAGGATTAAAAAATAATCATTAATACAGTTTCACAGTTGATTTAAAATGAGTGGTTCAACATTTAGAAATGATATGAACTAAACACACTTTTGATTTATCAAGATATTGTAAAATAGTAATGATAATATAAAAAGAAGAGTGTTCTTTCAATCGATTACTTCAGGATACAATTAGACAGTCTCTGGATGAACTAATTTGTATTTCTGGATTCAAATCAATGTAAGTTCCTGTCCCATGAAGGTCTTCAAAGGGCAGGTTTTGGTCGGAGGCCGAGTTCACTACACAAGATACCCAAATATTTATAGGAATCAACAAACTCAATCGGGACACCATTTGAGGATAAAATCGGAGGAAGAACTGCTGGGACCAACTTCCTATTTGAAAAAAGCATCCCTTTGGTTTTGTCAGCATTTAGGACAAGTTTGAGGCGGAACAAATCTGTCTGGATGTTGTTGAATGCAGATTTCAAAAGCTGGAAAGCCTTAGCAACAGTTGTAGCTTGACAATAAACAACTGTGTCATCAGCATAGAAATGTATGGATGCATTAGGGATGTTTTTACCTACATTATGTATGTAGATTGTAAAGAGGGTGGGTCTTAAGACTGAGCCTTGTGGTACACCATTGTGGACTGTTAAATAACTGGAGGAAGTACCATTATGTTGAACACATTACCTCCGGTCTGAGAGATAGTTAGAGAACCAACCAATGGTGTGTTCTGAGAAACCGATTTCTGAGAGTTTATGACACAACGGGCGGCTGTGGCTGAGTGGTTAGAGCAGTCGTCCTCCAATGCGAGAGTTGGGGGTTCGAATCCACCAGCAGTCACATGCCGAAGTGTCCCTGGGCAAGACACTGAACCCCTCATAGCCTCTGATGTGTGTCCATCAGTGAATGAATGTGATCTAAAAGCACTGATTAGTCTCATTAGAATGATTTGTTCAATTAGCTTTGTAGAGATCTAGTAGAGTGCTGTATGAATGGGTAAATGATGACACAGATTGTGTTGTAAAGCGCTTTGAGTATCTTGAAATAAGATAGAAAGGCGCTATATAAGTACAGTCCATTTACCATTCCATTACAAGATGTTATGATCCACAGTGTCAAAAGCTTTGGACAGGTCTAAGAAATGTGCAGCACAATAATCCTTAACATCCAGTGCTTCAACGATGTCATTAAGAACCTTCAGTGAAGCCGTGGTTGTGCTGTGATCACTCAAAATATTAGCGAATATACCTGTACCAAGGAATTTGTGAGGCATATTTGTTAGAAACAGGTCTAAGATGGAGGATTTTTCAGGATGGGTTTTGTTTAATCTTGTCAGAGAGTTGATCAATTGGGTAAGATTGAGAGTCAGGCAACATTCCTTGAATTTATCACAGAGGGGGGTTGACTTACCCCAGTCAATGTTGAAGTCTCCTGCCAAAAAGATATCTTTGAATTTTAAATTACCAAGGAATTCCATCAGGATGGGCAGAGCCTCAGGTGTTGCTGAGGGAGGATGATAACAACATACTACAGATAAAATCTGGCCTCCATTCAAAGTGATGTTTACAGCTATGGCATCAATTTGGTTAGGAATTGTTTTAGAAGACACAAGACTAGCAACCAGAGAATCTCTGATGTAAACAGCGACTCCCCCCCCCCT
The DNA here is from genome assembly GCF_014905685.2 of Nematolebias whitei. Lineage (NCBI taxonomy): Eukaryota > Metazoa > Chordata > Actinopteri > Cyprinodontiformes > Rivulidae > Nematolebias > Nematolebias whitei. The sequence continues at coordinate 4,225,119 of NC_056512.1, forward strand.
TTTTTTTTTGACAATCACAGCGATAGATGTTAAATCCATTGATTGCCAGGACATTATTCATTACAGATTTGTTGAGCCAAGTTTCAGAGATAAAGATTACATCTGACCCAGAAGAACTGACCAGAATTTTCGAGGAATCAAGTTTTTTCAGAAGGCTACGAGCGTTTACATGCAGAAAATGAAGATCAGACACGTTCTTAAAGTCATTTGGTGTGCTGTAATTAGTGGGGGGGGTCCAGGGTTGGGCTGAATCCCTAAGAGCAGTAACAACATTATTATCAGACATTTTCTTGAGTTTTTCGTGAATGATGTGTAATTACAGGAGTTAACAGTGTGACAATTAGCCCCCATAATCGAACCATGAGAAACATTAATGAAGACGCGATCATCCAGAACCCAAAAACAGTGAAAGTTGCATTGATGGGCAGATCCAGGTGTATTAACAAGATTCAGTGACTCCAGTGCATTACTTTACCTGGATTAGTGAGCATGAACTTTGATGTAATAGAATGGAAAATCAGAGGGGTTTGTGTTCTCCAGGTCAGGACATTAACTAGTTTAGAGCAGTAAGTTGATTTATTAGGCCCGAGCAGCTAAGCGCTGCAAAGGCCTATTGTAATCGCTCTTTTCAGGCCCGAGCTGCAATTTTTTCCGCCAAACGAACGGCTGTTTTGGGGGCCTTAACATATCCCAAAAGTCACCAAATTTGGCAGACACATCAGGACTGGTGAAAAATGACGTATTTTAAGAGCGTGGCAAAAATCGCAAAGGAAACGGCTCAAGAGCGCCACCTGGAAATTTTCAAAATACCCTCCGCATTAACCTTAGTTTGTCGTAGAAACATGAAATTTGGTACACTTGTCCAATTCCCCAAGATGCACAGAAAATCCTCTGGCACCAACGTTGTACGATAAACAGGAAGTCGGTCATTTTGGAATGTCGTCCCAATTTTCATACCTTTTTGGCAGTTTACAGCATACGCATTTGAATGAACTCCTCCTAGGGGTTTCGCTCAATCAGTTTCAAACTTGGCCATTTTGGTCAAAAGGCATGGGGGACGAAAATTATCAAAAAGGTGCAAACCAAAGCATGCTGAAGGGGTGGGGCCAGACCCCAAAGTTTGACATCTCGCCATGAAAAACGAAACGCTAATAGCTCCTAGAAGAAAACTGTCTGAGACATAAAACCTTCAGTGATTGATCCACATACAGTCCCCTGCAAGACTGAATGGTCAAATCATGACATAACTTAAGCCACGCCCCCTGACAAGAGGAAGTATAAAGTTTTACCTTTAACAGTCCCTATCTGACCCCTGTCACCTGATCAGCATAATAGTGTGTTCAGTGACCGAAGACATGCTGGTGTAACTTGCTTTCCAACACTGACAGTTTTGGGTGCAGCATGTGGGCGTAGCGACGTGGCGAAGTAAGACGTAACGCCGTCGCCATACGTTTGGCTCTAAATTACACAGATTTGAACCGAGGTTCACCAAAATCAGTATGAACTATCATTATTCACCCCTTGAACAAGAAGCCATGATAATTGCCCCATAGCCTCCACAGCGCCCCCTAGAATATTTTAAAACATTAGCCCCAAGCCATTTTTGGACCAATTATTCTGAAAATTGGTGAATGTATTGTCTCAGGACCTATGAAAAAGTATCTTGGAGCCCTGGTCCAAAACCAACAGGAAGTCGGCCATTTTGGGTCAAAGGGTCATTTTTGGGCATTTCTAATGGCAAATTTTAACAAACTCCTCCTAGGGATTTGGAGTGATTGCCTTCAAACTTGGTTAATATGCCCTTAACACATTGGTGAGTAAAAGTTATCAAAAGCTTGCATTTCGTTTATGTTAAAGGGGCGTGGCCAGTCCTCAAAGTTGCGCTTCATGCCATAAATTTCCAAACGCTATAACTTTCATATTGAAAGACCGAAATGCACAAAATGTGTCATGACTCATCCCTGTTGGATGCCTGACGATCCACTGTGGTCATATTTTGACACCATCAAAGCCCTGCCCCCTCAGAACAGGAAGTCTCTTTTTTTTACTTGGAATGCTCCCTCTTTGACACCGTTGACCTAATCAGGAAGATCCTGTGTTAGAAGACAGATAAGATGGTCTGACTTGATTTAAAGTGCAAACTGTTTTTGATGGAGGATGTGGGCATGTCGGCGTGGCGAATCAAGAAGTGACGCCGTTGTAATACGTTTGGCTCTAAAATACACAGATTTCAGCCGAGCTGCACCAAAATCACTATGATCAATCATTATCCACCCCTTGAACAAGTATCCATGATAAGTGGCCAATAGCCTCCACAGCGCCACCTACATTATTCCTACAGTTATAGCTCAGTGATACATCATCCAATCTGCACCAAATTTATTGTGCGTTATCAGTGTGCACTTCTAGACACATTGCTATTGTTGTTTAACATATGACTCTAGTGTGCCCCTAGATTCTTCCAACAGTTATATCTCAATGATACATCATCCAATATGTACCAGATTTATTGTGCCTGATCAATGAGCACTTGTAGACACATTGCTATTGTTCTTTAACATTTGACTCAAGTGCGCCCCTTAGATTCTTCCAACAGTTATATCTCAGTGATACATCAAACGATCTGCACGAGATTTTTGGTGCGTCATTAGTGAGCACTTCTACACACATGGGAACTGTTGTTTTACTTTTGACTCCAGTGCGCCTCCTATATTATTCAAACTGTTACATCTCAATGATACATCATCCGATCTGTACCAGATTTTTTGTGCGTCATTAGTATTGATCTTAAGATCAACATAATCAGGCCAGGACTCTGCGGTCTACACTCATCTCCAGGCCAGTGGTCACTCTTTCAGGGATGAAGATGTTCACATCCTGGACAGAGAGAAACGATGAGATGTTTGAGAGAGGAGTAAAGGAGGCCATCTTTGTGAAAAGAAACCGTCCATCATTAAACAGGGGTGGAGGCCTACGTGTTCAACTGTCCCCCTCTTACAATGCTGTTATTGCTAGTATCACTCAACCCCCTGTGAATAGTAAACAGCCATCAGGTGCTAATGATCCATTGTTAGGCTGATGGTCCTTCTTGACCATGTGAGCAGCTGGTTTTGGTTGTCAGCCGCAAAACTGGTTGATCCACTCTGAGAAGGTGCTATTTAAGAGACTGAGCTGAATACAGCACCTCAGACTGAGGAAGTCTTTCAGATGAAAGATGAAACATTTCTACATTTTTTTGCTTTGTTTTGTTTTTTTTGAATGTCCAGAGGACCAGATTGAACTTTTTGGATAAAAAGAGTTGTAAGCAATCATCCAGTAAGCAACATAAAGCAATACAAAGTATATTACAAATATTATATAAGGTAAACAAACATCTCACATGAGGTACACAGAGAGCATGACTTTGCTTATTAGCTTTAACAGCACACTACATGCAACTTGATTTATGCATGACTAAAATATACATTAATACCCAGACTAAATGATATGACATCAATAGGCTTACCTTCTGTCATCCACAAACAGCAGTAAATCAGGAAACCAACAACAGATGCTCAAAAAACAAAACTATGTCCGTGTTGGGAGAGAAAAATACTTTACTATACGTAGCAGTGAAATTTACACACAACAGTGCATCAAACCAGCCATGATGCATTCAATAATGTAGGAATCATGAAATTCAAAAAAAAAAAAACAAGCTACAGTCAAAGAGAATTAGCTCAGCAAGCAAATTAACCACATATAAACAATGTGGGCATTACAGCATTTTTCAGTCAGGTCATCTGGACAGTTTCTTTTTTTTTTTGTGCTGAAATGTTTCACCTTCCATCCGGAAGGCTTCATCAGTCAAGGAAACACACAACACAAAACTGATTCTTCCCCCAACAGCTTACTCCAAAGTGGAACAAACCAGTTACATTGGTGCTAAGATGGTCTCTTTGGCACGCCCCCTCCTCCGTTGCTGGCCCTGTTCCTCGTCGACAGTCATGTCGTACTGGTTCAAAACAATGTGGGCTTTCTAACAAGAATCATATAAAAATCATTACAAAAAAAAATCCACTTAGGGGGCTCCCTAGTGGCTCGGGGGCCCTAAGCAGCCACTTATGATGCCGAACCTAGCTCCCACCTAGGATTCTCTGATCATATGTCCATCTTCCTGGCTCCTGCTTTCCTCCCCCCGCTGAGATGCTCCAGACAGGTACAAAAAAAAAGTTAAATTTTGGATGCAGAAAAGCAGCCCCATAAGGAAAGACTGTTCTGAACGCACAAACTGGCAGGTCTTCAGAGAAACTTCTGAAAATGAGGGGGCGCTAGACCCAGAACAATACACATCCTCAGTTCTGGGGTACATTAGTAAATGTGCTGATGACATCAGCACCATCAGATATGTTAAGAGTTATGCGAACAGGAAGCCTTGGCTGAATACAGAGGTTCGCACCCTGCTGGTAGCCAGGAACACTGCCTTCAGGTCCGGAAACTCACAGGAGCTGAGAAGAACAAGGAAAGAGCTGGTTGCTGGTATAAGAGGACCAAAGCTACATACTGTGTACAGAAGATCCAGGGTCAATTCACCTCACAAGACCCATGGAGCATATGGAGGGGCATTAAGTGTATAACATATTATAAATGCAGCACTGAACAATGCCCTAGGGACCCATCACTTCCTGATGCCCTCAACAAGTTCTATGCATGCTTTGAAGACCTGAACAGACCACCCAGCATCAGACTCACCTCACCACCGGATGAAGAGCTTCTCAGCGTGACCTCAGCCTAAGTGAGGAGTACTTTCAGGAGAATTAATCCTCACAAAACAACCGGCCCGTGGTGCTGAAAGACTACTGATCAGCTCTGCGAAGTGCGGGCCAACATGAGTCCTCAGTCCACTCCTGTACTCACTGTTCACACGACTGTACCGCCAAGCACAGCTCTTAAGATCCTCCTCAAGTACGTTGATGATACCACCATCCTGGCCTCATCACCAACAACGACGAGGTGAAATCACTGACCAGCTGGTGTCAGGAAAATAACCTCTCTCTAAATGTCAGCAAAACAAAGGAGATGATAGTGGACTTCAGGAAACAGAGTGGAGGTCAGCACTCCACCATCTACACAAACAACACTGAGGCGGAGCAGGTCAGCAGCTTTAAGTTCCTCGGTGTTCACGTTACAGAGGATTTGTCCTGGACTTTACATACAAACACAGTGGTCAAAAAAGCCCGACAAAGACTCTACTTACTAAGAAGACTAAAAAAGTTGGGTACAAACACCAGCATCTTCACCAACTTTTATAGGTGCACCACTGAGAGCCTGCCGACAGGCTGCATCACAGGGTGGTACATGAACTGCACAAGTCAGAGCTGGAAAGAACTACAGAGGGTGGTGCAAACAGCAGAGGACATCACTGGTAGCAGTCGCACACCATCCAGTCAGCGGTTAATTTGAGCCGGATCCTGCCGGAACAAGATCTGGGAACTCCCTCATTTTCACCGTGTGTTCCGGCAACTGTTCACTCGGATCCGTCAGCTCATATCTCCGCCCATAAAAGTCATTGCACAATTTTATTTTGATTATTTATTAAAAATACAACAAGAGGAGACGTTGTCCATGTCTGTGGTGTGGATGTTACTGCTGCAGCAGGTGCAAAAGCTTGCGCACACGCTGCTGCCAGCAGAGACGCTGACCGCATGTCCCACAGGGATGACGCGTCTTCATCCACCTTCAGCTGTGTCTCAGAAACCAAAGCAGCACAAACGAACATTTTAACGGCACAAACCAGCACAAACGTAGCACTAAACACTCATTGTGTTTACTAGAATTTTTGACGTGGGTGGGGCGTCAGCTTCACCTGCAGACAGTGCACGTTTTATGCACAGGAGCGTCTCCAGACAGCTCTGCAGAGCGCACACAACTGCCAATGTGTCAGAACTCCTGCATACATTTCAAAGATAATAAATAATAAAGCTTCTAGTAAATAAAATACAATTGAAATATTTATTGTGTGTCATTCACATCAAGTTTCAAATTTGTCAAAATAACAGGATCAAAACGTTAAAAAGACAGTCCGATTTATTATGTAAAATAAATGAATGATTGTCCTCAGCTGGACAACAGAGAATTGAAGCAGTGGTAATAGAGACTGGAGCAGAGCAACGCGCAGGACTGAGAAGAGTTTGGGTCGGACATTGGAGTTTGTGTGTGTGTGTGTCGGGGGGGGGGGGGGGGGGACGCTTGACAGAATCGGAGCTCTCTGCTCTCTAAAATAGCAATTTCAATTTAACCTATATATATACAGGTTGTTGGTCTCATTGAGCCTCGTCATTTCTGTTTTTAATCAAATGTTTACAGGTTATTTTTGTTGTTTTTCTGAAACGTTTCACCTTCTATCCGGAAGACTTCATCAGTCAAGGAAACACACAACAGCTTGATATGACTGTCGACGAGGAAGAGGGCCGACACAAGAGGAGGGGGCGTGCCAAAGACACCATCTTAGCACCAACATAACTGGTTTGTTCCACTTTGGAGTAAGCTGTTTGGGGGAAGAATCAGTTTTGTGTTGTGCATTTCCTTGACTGATGAAGCCTTCTGGATGGAAGGTGAAACATTTCAGTAAAACAACAACAAAAAACTGTCCAGATGACCTGACTGAAAATTGTTGGATTGTATACCTGGATTATTGAGCGTGGACTATTTTTTGGTTTGTTCTGATTTCACGTCAGACAGTGTGAAAAAAATGCAGTCTTTTTAAATAGTGTATGTAAACTTCTGGTTCCACCTGTATATGAATGTTTCTGTTCAGTGCAGATGACTTCTGCTGTGAGGTGGCGCAATCTAAATGAACTGAACTGAATTGAATCTTGGTTTAAAACTCTGGCATGAAAGGTGGCGGGTGATATGCATTCCTTTGAGGAACACTGGACCTTTTAATTTATCAGTTGCTGTGAACAGGCTTTGACAAATGCTCGGGGTCACAACACAAACAACTGCTGTCTACAGAAATCCAAAGGACAGTCTAGGAGTTTAAACTTCTGCTGACTCACTATGTTCTTTGACCTTTGATGTCTTGATGACAGTAAGGTTTGGATGGCTTCAGACTTTTACATTTAAACGATGAAAGTGAAGTTGTGTTCAGCCCGTCTCCAGCTTGTTCACAATGCTGCAGCTCGGGTCAACAGGTTTGAGATTTCAGATCAGCTGCTTCTGGTCGTTCTAAAAACCAGGTTGAAACTCAGATTGAGATTTTTCAGTTGTGGTTCCTAAACTTTGGAACAATCTGCCCCAACATTAGACTGACCCTTTCACTCCGTTTAAAGTTGTTTTAGTAATTCATTGTTCCGTCTTTTTTCTTCTGATGCTTTTAAATTTAGTTTTTTAATCTCTGCCTTTCTCTTTCATTGTTCAGCACTTTGGTAACAACCCGTTTGTAAGTGTGCTTTATAAATACATTTGACTTTGACCTCTTGCAGGGGTGGCACGGTGGCTCAGTTGGTAGAGCTGTTGCCTCTCAGCTAGGTCGCCAATTCAAATCTCAGCCGGAGACCATTTTGAGCAGTTTGCATGTTCACTCTGTGCTGCGTGGGATTTCTCCAGGTACTCTGGTTTCCACAGACCAAAACATGCATGACTGACTGGTAACTCGTCCCTAGGTGTGAGTGAGAGAGTGAATCGTTGTTTCTCGTTTGTCTCTGTGTGTCCCTGTGATGGACTGGAGACCTGTCCAGGTGTCCCTGTGATGG
>NC_056512.1:4232861-4243013 GCF_014905685.2 Nematolebias whitei
TGATGGACTGGAGACCTGTCCAGGTGTCCCTGTGATGGACTGGAGACTTGTCCAGGTGTCCCTGTGATGGACTGGAGACCTGTCCAGGTGTCCCCCGCCTCTCCCACAGTAATAGCTGGTTATGGGCACCAGTGACCCCCACGACCCAAAAAAAGTGAGTAGCAGATGTTGTCTGGACCTCCTGCTGTAATGGTTAGTCCATCAGAAGTTCTGAGTGTGTGCAAACTGTACCTGTTAAAGGCTGCAACATTGTCAGCCAGAGTGCTCTGTCCATCAGCTCCGGAGCTGTAGTAGTCGTATACTGCCTTAGGAAGAAGTCTCCTGGCTTCCTGCTCGAAGTCAGAGACACACACGCACTTCTGCAGCATGTTGTTGGTACCAGCGGAGACCTGGTCCCTGTCTAACTGCAGCGATGGGACCAGCTGTAAATAAGCAGCACAGCTGTAATCATTAACCTCTGCAGGAGGCATGTGCAGCTTCATGTTAGTTTACACAAGATTAGCTCTGTTCTGATCAGTCGGGATTACAAGAAACTTCATTTCCTGTGTTTAGTTTGTTGCCAGGTTATGAAACAGTGACAGCTGACCGTGAAGTGTGCACGTGGACCAGAAACCAGATGCTGCAGTTCAGACGTGCCAAAGCGTTCAATGAAACACGCAACGCTTCTCAGTTCCACGTTTATTTGGCATTCAACAAAATTCAATAAAAACTTGGAGTTAACACATTTCACCTTCACCACAAACATAATTTTTATAATAAAACTGTAAAACTAGATTAGTCAAGATTCATAAAATGCAACAGGCAAGTCAAAGAAAGAAAGGAAAAAGAAGTCTACTCCTACAAACAGTTGGAAGTACAGCGCAGCCTAAAGATCCAGACTGAAGCAAAAACTAAGAGGTTCTCATGCCGTGGTGACAAACTGCTGAGAGTCTCATGGATGAGCCTTCAGAACCATTCAGGTAGTCCAGTTTAATCCACAGACAGACGAGATTCTACTGATCAGATTAGACAACATTCAGATCACGGGATCTAACTGGAGCACGTTCTGTGTCCCCGGTGTTCCAAGAGTCCTGATCATCTTTTGTGTTCAGCCTTCATGCCCCTCGTCTCGTCCTCTGGCCAATCAGAACCACATGTCACAGAACGGAAAGGTGAAAATAAAGAGTGCCCATGGAAAAGTCTGTCCATCTGAGACTGGACCCTGGTCCAGTCCTCCCTGAAGACCACTTCAGAGGCAAACAGCTCACGTCTTCGTCCTGCCTTCAGACGGATGCAGTGATGCGTTTAGGTACACGAGCTTCGCAGGTAAGGGGGGAAGGTTGTCCAAGTTGAACGGTGAGGAGGCCTTTTCCCTCCTTCCCCCCTCTCCCCACTTCCGGCACTGGTTTTTGCCCAACCAAACCCTGAAAAGGAAGGTGGGTCTGCAGGCCCACTAAGAACCAAGTCCTGCTCGCCGGTGGTTGTGGGGGAGTGTGGTTGCAGCGATGCCATCAGGTTGCTGCCCCAGTTTGGTTGCCCAGGAGTTTGGAAGGGCGGACGAAGCATCCGCCTCCCGTTTCCTCCTCCTTGGGTGGCCCGGTGCTGTTCTTCGACACCCAAGCCCCGCAGGACTTTGGTGGATCTCCAAGCCTTCGCTGGACCAAAGACATGAAGCGGCGCAGTGCTCACACCCAGGCTGTCCAGCCCTCATACAACTGGGCCAGGTTGTCCATGTTGGTAGCCTCTTTGATGACAACGTCCACCTGCAACAACAAAAAAGCAGATTTAAATAAAGACTGGGTGGAAGGGCAGCGGCTCATCTTTAGAGTCAAAGTGTGGTCAAGAACTAAAACACAGGTGGGATGGAGCTGCAGAAACCCTTCATCTGGGCTCCACCTGTCCACCAGCCAGGCCAGCAGACATCTGAAAGCTATAAAGTCAGTTCAAACATTAAGAGCCATATCCTCTCCTGTTATGCTAAATGATAAACTAAAACATTTCAGACCAGAACTCCTTGTAGGGACAGCTCCAAACATGTCGTTAGTATTGTGGGTTTGATGTAGAATCCAACGATGCATAAAACTGTGTCACATACAGATTCAAGGTCTGTGGAACCTGGAACACCAACCAGCAGTCCAGAACCTGTCTCCCATACAGTTTTCAACATGGAAGGATTTGAAAGGTTCAAAATATCAACATATGTAGAGAAGGAGAGGAGTTATGGTAGCTCTGTGGGCAAAACCACACCTGACTGGTGGGACAGAAGTATTGTTCATCCTTCTCTAGAAAATCAAGAGGCCTTGTCTTTTTTATACACAGTTATTGCTTGTTCAAGTTAGAGCAGTTTCTGAGGGAGCGGGAAGGTTCATTAACGTCCTGCGGCACATTTACAAAGTAAAAGTGTCTCCTGTGAACCTATATCAGAGTCAGAGTTTCTTTATTGTCATTCGCACCTCATGTGGTGGAGCGGAATTATGTCCACAGGGTCCCAGTGACATCCAACAATAAAACAATGATCACATCTAAGATATGAACTAAGAAAAACATCTACTAAATATACACTAAGCACTAGTAGTATAAAAACATTACGTCGAACATCAGCACAAACATGAGCATGAGTCTGTGTGAGCAGATGAGCACCAATGAACATATCAACATGAAACCGATCAGCAGCAACATGAAAGAGATCAGCAGCAACATGAAAGAGATCAGCAGCAACATGAAAGAGATCAGCAGCAACATGAAATATATATGCTCCCAGTTTGGATGAAGACTCTTTACGACAAGTTTTCTGGATGGTCTGATATGAAGTTCTGGGTGGACCTTTCCTTGGACTGGACATCTCTGACTTCTGTTATTTAATCAAACTGACACTAAGTGACTGGGTCCATTCACAACAACAAACTATAAACAGTTTACTGACGGTAACCCCTGGTGATTTTTAAATCAAGATAAGAGACAGTACCATTTTATTGATTGATTTATTTTACTATATTTAGCAAACCTACACTTGCATATATTATTTTTAGTTAACAGAAAGCTGCTTTAATCAGCTTCAGGCTGAAAATATGACTATTGTAGTCTTGGGACATTCTTTGGTCTTCGTGATTATTTCCAGCAATGTGCTAATGCAAGACTACAAACAAGTGATGGCACCCTTTACTCCTTGAAGATGAACAACTTGGGTGAAACGGTGGCTCAGTTGATAGAGCTGCCACCTCTCAGTGAGAAGGTTGCTGGTTCAAATCCCAGTCACTTGGGTCAAACCGTTTTCTCTGGGTCGGTCATTTGTAAAATGTATTTAATTTCCTTTGAAAACAGCCTCTGCTTCCTCCTCCCCCTCGCTCTGTTCAACTCGCACTGCAGAGTTTTTTTTTTAACTTTATTCAGTCAGTCAGCATTGACAATGAACTGCAGGTGAACAAAACAGCTCCGCAGCGCTGTGAAAGATGCATAATAACGCGACACAACGAATCGATAATGAAATTCATTGCCAACGCTTTTAATCATCGATTTTTATCGATTTTATCGATTCGTTGTTGCAGCCCTAGTTCTAATGTCAATTAGGGAGATGATAAGAGTCCTAAACATGTTCTCCACTGCAGGAGACACTGTCTGTCCAGAACACTCACACATGCTGCCTGAGAAGCAGATATGATCATTTTCCTCAACAAGAACCGTTTCTGATTTGATACTGTACCTGCTGCTAATCTGGACTGTGTTGTGCAAGTTGCTCTTTGTTTGATATTGTGCAGCAGGTTAGTCCATCAGTGGGAGCTCAGTAACATGGCAGCAGCATCACACACTGGACATGTGTCTCCATGAGGTTTTCAAAAATAAAGCTCTCTTGTCAAAGTGTACCCCTGTGAAAATTCATAACGTATTGAAGTTCAAAAATTTGATATTTATAAACTGGTTTAAAACAGCTCTGTGAGAAATTCTTAGTAAATTTAACAAAAAGTAAAAAGTTCATAGAATTAAAATTTAAACAGAAGTTCAAATTATTTCATCCAGAAAGAACTCTGACTAACTACTGAAAATCATTTATACCATGTAATTTTTTTTTATCTGCCTACACAAAGAATGGGAATCAATAGGAACCAGAATCAAAACTAAGAATTGGAATCGTTCAAATTCAAATGATGCCCAACCATACAGTGAGGAAAATAAGTATTTGAACACCCTGCGACTTTGCACCTTCTCCCACTTAGAAATCATGGAGGGGTCTGAATCTTTCATCTCGGGTGCATGTCCACTGTGAGAGACATAATCTAAAAAAAAATATCCAGAAATCACAATGTATGATTTTTTAATAATTTATTTGTGTGTTACTGCTGAAAATAAGTATTTGAACACCTGTGAAAATTAATGTTAATATTTGGTACAGCATCTTTGTTTGCAGTTACAGAGGTCAAAGGTTTCCTGTAGTTCTTCACCAGGTTCACTGCAGCAGAGAGTTTGGACCATTCCTCCACACACATCTTCTCTAGATCAGCAGGTTTCTGGGCTGTCACTGAGAAACAGAGTTTGAGCTCCCTCCAAATATTTTCTATAGGGTTTAGGTCTGGAGACTGGCTAGGCCACTCCAGAACCTTGATCTGCTTCTTACGGAGCCACTCCTTGATTCTCCTGGCTGTGTGCTTCAGGTCATTGTCATGTTGGAAGACCCAGCCATGACTCATCTTCAATGCTCTCACTGAGGCGAGTGGAATTAAGACCAAAAAGTTCTACTTTGGTCTCATCTGACCACAGAACTTTCTCCCATGACTCCTCTGGATCATCCAAATGGTCATGGTCAAACTTAAGACGGGCCTGGACGTGTGCTGATTTAAGCAGGGGAACCTTCCATGCCATGCGTGATTTTAAACTATGACGTCTTAGTTTATTACCCACAGTAACCATGGAAACAGTGGTGCCAGCTCTCTTCAGGTCATGGACCAGCTCCTCCCGTGTAGTTCTGGGCTGATTCCTCACCTTTCTTAGGATCATTGATACGCCACGAGGTGAGATCTTGCATGGAGCCCCAGTCCGAGGGAGATTGACAGTCATGTTTAGCTTCTTCCATTTTCTAATAGTTGCTCCAACAGTTGATCTTTTTTCACCAAGCTGCTTGGCAATTGCCTCGTAGTCCTTTCCAGCCTTGTGGAGGTCTACAATTTTGTCTCTGGTGTGTTTGGACAGCTCTTTGGTCTTAGCCATGTTAGTAGTTGGAGTCTTACTGATTGTGTGGGGTGGACAGGTGTCTTTATGCAGCTACCGACCTCAAACAGGTGCTTCTAATTTAGAATAATAAGTGGAGTGGAGGTGGACATTATAGAGGAGGACTAACAGGTCTTTGAGGACCAGAACTGTTGCTGATTGACAGGTGTTCAAATACTTATTTGCAGCAGTAACACACAAATAAATTATTTAAAAAATCATACATTGTGATTTCTGGATATTAATTTTTTTATATAGATGATGTCTCTCACAGTGCACATGCACCTAAGATGAAAATTTCAGACCCCTCCATGATTTCTAAGTGGGAGAACTTGCAAAGTCGCAGGGTGTTCAAATACTTGTTTTCCTCACTGTATATGAATACTAAAATAAACTACTACTTACTACATGTACTACTATTCCTACTTTGCGGTTTTTCACTCATCACGGGGCTTCAGGGTACGGATCCCCTGCGATATATGAGGGACTACTGTATATCCCTAATCTTGAATATTCTGTTATTTTTAATCTCTGGATCCTGCAACCTTCTTGTAAGGTGACAGCTCTAACCACTGCTCCACCGTGACGTGTTGTAGTGCACCAGTAAACCTTAAATTCAAAGCCCTTTATTATTTTTAACTTAGATGGTAATAAATAGGTAATGCTTTTTCTGTTGCATTTTATCTTGAATTGTTGAGATTATTCTACAGCTTCAGTGAAGTCCAATGGTCTTAACCAACACGCACACGCACGCACGCACACACACAGCTGAGCTGGAATGAGAGGAAAGCCTCTCAGACCTCGTATAATGATAAAAGATTTTGTGTTACCTGCTCGGTGACACTCATTCTCCTGTTGGGATCGATATCTCTGCCCTCCAGCTTGGCTTTAACTCTCTTCCACACACTGACAGCATACAAGTTTCTTTCCTGGACTGCTGCAGAAGGAAATGAAACACCTGTTAGACTCTGTGTGGTGCTAACAGCAGACGGTGCTGGGAGAGAGGAGCAGTACCTCGTCCTGTTTTAGGGTCTCGAACGGCCCTCTTTGGACTGGGGTTGAGACCTTTGCTGTTCGTCAAGAGAGTACTTGGCGGGGTGTCGGTGGGCGTTCCCAGGTTACGTGGCATTGCTTTGCGTGCATTCTGGGACATTGAGTCTGGCTGGGTCTTCACTCCACTGCATCTAACAGCTGAACCAGAACAATATACAACATGGTGTAAAAAAAACTTTAATATATTTATAGTTAGAATTTCTCTAAAGTGAAACCTTATTTCCTTCATATGATTCCAGATTTCAGAACATTTTAAAATCAATAATCTGAACAAATCATGTTTCAAAGAGGCAAGATTCAACCGTTCGAGGCTCCAGTTTGTAAAGGATTTGAACAAATCTTCTGGCCCGGTGTCCTTTAGACAGACGAGAACGGAGTAAAGACGTACCAGACACAGCCTTCTCAAGAACTGTTAGAGTAGGAGGCTGGAGTCATGTCCAACATCAGCTCAGAGATGTTCTGTGTGGTGAACGTGTTGGTGAACACACCGTTTAAACTCTGAACTCTGATGAAAATGTCTCACCAGCATCACAGACATGAAGAAAGTTATGAAGTCATAATCAGCAGCAGCTGTCAATCAGTTTTGTAAAGCGAGATAACAGTAATTTTCAAGAATCTAATAAAGAATTATTTCACAATGAATTCATCTTTATTCTTAATCTTGCAGCAGTCCCAGCTGAATGCATGCAGCTCAGAAACTTCAGTTTGTTTTCTCTGACTACAGACAAGATCATGAACTGTGATCCACATCAAAACATCTTATTGTGAACTTTTGAATAGACTCAGGGGGGAAATCAAACACCTTATTTAAATGGTAAATGGACTGTACTTATATAGCACCTTTCTATCTAATCAAGATACTCAAAGCTCTTTACAACACAATCATTTGATTTTATTCATTATTATTTTATTTATTTATTTTTTTACTTTTTTTTTTTCCAGAGTTTGTCATCAGAACTTTACAACATCGGGCCGAATGCGTCCCCACGAAGACAGAAGGGAAGGAAAAGGAACTGAAACACATTCAAGAAGCTCTTCAAACATGTGGATATCCTAACTGGGCTTTTGTCAAGTCAGCGAGGAAATCTACAAAGCACACCAATAAAAAGAAAAAGGAGAACAACAGACGTAAAAACATCGTCATCCCTTATGTTGCTGGAGTATCAGAGAAATTCAGAAGGATCTTCAACAAACACAAGATCCCAGTACATTTCAAACCCAGCAGGACTCTCAGACAGAGGCTGGTCCACCCTAAGGACAGAACACCCATACACAAACAGAGTGGTGTAGTGTATGAGGTCCAGTGCAGCAAGGACTGTCCAGACCTCTACATTGGAGAAACTAAACAGCCTCTTCACAGACGCATGGCTCAACACAGGAGAGCCAGCTCCTCAGGACAAGATTCATCTGTTCACCTCCACCTCACAGATAAGGGACACTCTTTTGAGGACCAAAATGTGCACATTTTGGACTGAGAACACAGATGGTTTGAGAGGGGGGTGAAGGAGGCAATTTATGTAAAAAGAGAAAAGCTGTCTCTTAACAGAGGAGGAGGCCTCAGATTCCCACTTTCAAAAATCTATAATGCAACTTTAAAACAGATTCCCAGTCTGTTTTCACACCTGATGGGAACAGAGGGGCCTCGACTGTGAATTAGAGTAACAAAGGCCTTAAGAAACCCCTACTGTTAAGGTGTTTAGGTGTGAATTGCCGATCTACATATGTGTGTGTGTCTTATCTCACTCAGCCTTATAACCTGTATCTCTCACTCTCTGCTCTTTGAATTGAGAAAGCTCCTCGGATGAGGAGCGAAACGTCTTTTGTTACAAATAAAGTCCAGTTGTTTTTGTATTGAACGCTTTTTGAAATTTGTCAGGCATTTTGTTGAAAAGGTTGAGTCGATTAGGTCATCAATTCCACACTCCACAGCCGACTCTTCAGTTCTTGTCCCCTGCTCAGCAGTCTTCAGTCACTTTGACCCCATCTCACTCTCATTTTTAAATGATGTTGTTGGTCACATGAAACCCTCAGGCTCCCCTGCTGATCCCATCCCTGCTGCATTTAAACAGGTTCTACCATCAACTGGACCCTCTGTTCTTGCCATTATTAACAACAGTTTGGCTACAGGTGTGGTTCCTTATGTTTTAAAACATGCAGTGGTAACTCCATTCATTAAAAAACCCGGACTTGACCCTGCAGTTTGTTCAAACTTCAGGCCAATCTCAAAACTTCCATTTCTTTCTAAAATCTTGGAGAAAATAGTTTTTAGTCAACTTACCAGGTTTTTGAATGTAAATGGAATTTTTGAGATTTTTCAGTCAGGATTTAAACAACTGCACAGCACCGAGACAGCTTTAGTAAGGGTCTGTAATGACATTCTGCTAGCGAATGACTCTGGTCAGTCTGTGATCCTGGTACTCCTCGACCTTACCGCTGCATTCAACACTGTTGATCACAGCATCCTTATGTCACGGCTAGAACACTGGGTTGGGATTACAGGGGTGGCGCTAGAATGGTTCTGTTCGTATCTGAGTGACAGGAGTTTTTGTGTTAACTTTGGCAATCATTTATCTGCTTCTGTCCCTCTTTCCTGTGGGGACCCGCAAGGCTCCATTCTTGGACTCATTCTGTTCTCATTGTATCTGCTCCCCTTGGGGTCTATCCTGAGGAAACATGGTATTTCGTTTCACTGTTACGCCGATGATTCTCAGATCTATCTGCCTTTAAAACCAAACAGTTCCTGCTCCATCCACCCTTTGCTAAAATGTCTTGATGACATCAAGACTTGGATGGCTGCAAACTTCTTGAGTTTTAATGATCAGAAGACTGAGGTCATTGTGTTTAACCCAAGCTCTGCCACTGTCACTGATCCTGTAAACCTGCACTCCCTTCAGCCTCATCTAAAGCAGTTGGTTACCAATCTCGGGGTAGTGTTAGACTCGGACTTTAAGTTTAATAAACAGATCAACTCTGTTCTACAAAAAAAGCTTCTTTCAGCTAAGGCAGATAGCAAAGCTTAAATCCGTTCTGTCCAGATCCGACCTTGAAAAACTAGTCCATGCATTTATTACAACCCGGCTGGACTATTGTAACTCACTTTATGTTGGGATTAGTCAGGCTTCACTTTCACGTCTCCAGCTGGTACAAAATGCTGCAGCTCGGTTACTAACAGGAACTCGTAGGTTTGAGCACATTACTCTGGTTCTGTTCTCCCTTCACTGGCTTCCTGTGCATGTCAGAATCAATTTGAAAATTCTCCTGCTGACATCGAGTACACTACACAGGTCAATGGATGTTCAGGATGGGTTTCGTATCATCTAATGTTTGCTCACAGTGCACAGACAATATTCCTGACAATTACATCCACACATTTTGGTTCTGTCCACCTGTTCAGAGGTTTTGGTCCGGATATGTGAAGACTTATCAAAGTGTCTGAGATGTAATATTCCACTCTCTCCGTCAGTTTGCTTATTGGGCCACTTAGATGATGTCACCTTGGAGACAAAGTCAATTCACATGATTTTTACTGCTTTATGTATAGCAAAAAAAAAAAAAATACTATACTCACGAATTGGAAAAATAAAAATAATCTTAGTATTAAACAGTATAAAGACCTTTTGTTGGATTACATCAGTCTTGAGATAGCCTGTACCTCCACATCAGACCAATCTCTCTGGGCTTCTTTGATCGGCTCCAACACGTAGTGGAGGTGGGTAAACCCCTTTGATTTAATCCCGTGGGGCATTGTTGTTGATTTGGGGGGGTATCAGGGCTGGGGGCATAGGGAAGTCATGGGCCCGGGGCAATGGCGCTCGACTGGGGAGGTGGCTTTGGTGGTTCTGGGCATTTACCTCTGCTGGCTGCATGCAGGCAGCCTCACAGGAGCCTCTGACCCTGATGTGAGGAGGACAGACAAAAGAA
>NC_056512.1:4243023-4246449 GCF_014905685.2 Nematolebias whitei
GATTCAGGAAGAGACACAGAGGTGCAGAAGTCTGCATCAACCTTAACTTCAGTGAATCCAGTGACCTGCTGGTGGAATGTGAGGGACAATATGTCAGTGCTATCAAATTGACAACCAGGTATCTGTGTGTGCAACAAGCATCATCCACACCCTCAGAGTGAACATGTTCTACTGCTGGAGACACCATCAGCCAGGAGTGGGCTTGTTTGTGTCCAGAGAAAACAGGCATTTTGATTTTTCTGAATAAAAACTGTTCAGTGAAAAGGTCTTCAGTGTGTAGCAGTGAGCATTAGACACTGACGTGTCACTGGTTTTTTGCAACTGTTCTTTTGACCTGGAAATTATTTGTTTGTTTTTATGTAAGAAAACTGCTTGGAATAGAAAAATACCAAAGTTAAAAATTAAAAGTCACAATTTGTACTGTAATGTGTAACGTAATTTTAATCTTGTTAGAATTAATAGTAATTACAAAATTGGTACCAAAAAAAGAACCGTCCAGGAATAGGGCTGAGTACCGAACCGAGGTTCTTTTATGGCACCGACCGAACTGCACCGGTCGGTGTATGTATTGAAACATCACTCTTCTTTCGGTGTCAAGTTTCGGTATTGGCTGTAACGTGTCACGTGGTTTTAGCATGCAGGCTGGTAAAACACCAGACATATGACAAACAGACTACAGCCAAATTACATCCAGAGCTGTATAGAGCTGCCGTACCTAATCTATGTATAATTATGTCTATGGTGCTGGTGACGCCCACAGACGGGTTCACGTGTGCAGCAAGAAAGTTGCTCCGTGTTTTTCTGCGAGGAGAGAAGAGTTCATTAGCCTCCCCCTCCTCCTCTCAGCATTAAAGTCAGCCTGTGAGTAGAGCCTGAACGTCCTGATTCATTATCTCCACGACCGGACTCTTCATCAAGGAATTCCGAGGACGTCTCTGTGAGTTTCAGCTGGTGAGTTTACGTTTGTTAGCGTAACTGCAGCTTAACACGTACATCACGGTGAAATAAACTATGATCCATGTAACGCTAACTTTAAGATATTAGTGTTTAAATTTATTTTATCTACGTAGCTAGCTAAACTCAGAAGCTAACTAAAGATTGACAGTAATATAAATCTTAGCTTGTAAAAATGTGCTCATCCTTAGTCAGCTGGTTAAACAGTTCACTAATGTTCACTGTTTATGTTCATGTTCTCCTCACAGGAGGTTCTGACCCAGATGTGAGGACAAAAAAAAAGTGAGGTGGGGGCCACAGGACAGTCAGACTTTGTTGTTAAAAATTTGCTGCTTTTTTCAACAGTGGAGCTGCATGTTGAAGGTAAATTAAACTGTAAAGGATTTTGTTGACCAGTTAAACTTTTATCTCTCAGCCTAGATGATGTTTTTTGAGCAATAATAACACAACCATGTTATTGTTGATGTTTTGTGATGTTCTGCTCCATTATCTCTGCCTTTCTCCCAATTTTGGATATGGAGTACTTGGAACCAACAGGTCTGTCAAACATCCCACCCATGGATGAAACACTGGCGGTTCACTTGACACCAAATTGAATCTACTCCCCCAACAAAGTGTCAGCTTCTCTGTGACACAGCTGGAGAAAATCGACCGCATACGCATCCAATACGGCAAAAAGAGTAGCAGCTGCAGGAGGCATTGCGGACAGACGGGAGTGGTTGTCACACAGATGAGAGAGTGATGTCGGTCAAAAGTAGGAGACAGTCAAAAACAAGTTGTTAGAACGGGCTGTCGTGTTTTTAAAACTCTCAGACAGTAAATAAGAAAACTGGCACCTGCAGTGTTTCTCACTTCGCCAAAACATTTCTCTGTCTGTTCCTAAAACATTCTTGCTGTTTTCTTGACTTGTAAAAACCCTTTGACATCACTAGAACCACACCCCTGTTGGTTGCTTCAACCAATCAGGACTTACTAAAGTGACCGGAAGCAGAACTCTTTAAAAGTCGACACTTCCTGGAACTATCAGCCTTCTGGAGTAAAGTCTTCTGAGTTTTCTGAGGTTCTGGGAGAGTTCTAGCTGTTCTGGAGTTCTGGAGTTTTTCCACTGCTGAGTGGAACTTCGGACTCAGCTTTCCAGTCTGATAGAGTCATCCATCTCTGCTGTGATCACGGCGCCTCGCTGTGACTATCACCAGGCGAATGCCCTACAACTTCTGAGGAAGTTTGTTCTGTAGAACGGAATATCTCACGACTTCTGCCGAGTCGCAGCCGCCCTGAGGAGACGCTGAAAGGTAGCGTGCCAGGGACCTCTTGACCGTAGCGGACCCATCCTCTGCCAAGGTAAAGAGTCATCACGAGCTTCACGCGAAGTGTACCGCGGGAGAACTGCGCTTGAAAGGAGCGTGTTGTTCTGGTCTACAGACATACATCCTCCACATCTCCCTTTAAACTCCTCCATATTTCCCATCTTTAAAACTCTTCTATCCTGCCAGTAATTAATCTAGATATCTTCAGAAATGTCTGTTGTTTTTATTAAGTAAAATGTGCCAAGTTTTATTAATCAGAACCAGATCAGTCTAATCAAGTGTACAATGTTTTGATGTTAAATTTTGATTCTGTTAATAAATGACCACATTTATTTTGATGGGTCAAAGAAAATTAACGTCTCATGTCACTGATTAAACCATCTACGCACAGTACCTCTGTCACATGGCTGTAAGTAGCTCGAAAAAGAGAGAACCCGTTATTTTAAATATGACTGTAGTGAAGCTCTGAAGCTAACCTAGCCCTTTAGAACACTACATTCTCAAAAAATTAGCATATTGTGATAAAGGTCATTATTTTCCATATTGTAATGATAAAAATGAAACTTTCATATATTTCAGATTCATTGCACACCAACTGAAATATTTCAGGTCTTTAATTGTTTTAATACTGATGATTATGGCATACAGCTCATGAAAACCCAAAATGCCTGTCCCAAAAAATTAGCATATCATGAAAAGGTTCTCTAAACAAGCTATTAACCTAACCATCTGAATCAACGACGTAACTCTAAACACCTGCAAAAGATTCCTGAGGCTTTTAAAAACTCCCAGCCTTGTTCATTACTCAAAACCGCAATCATGGGTAAGACTGCTGACCTGACTGATGTCCAGAAGGCCATCATTGACACCCTCAAGCAAGAGGGTAAGACACAGAAAGAAATTGCTGAACGAATAGGCTGTTCCCAGAGTGCTGTATCAAGGCACCTCAGTGGGAAGGGAAAAGTGTGGCAGAAAACGCTGCACAACGAGAAGAGGTGACCGGACCCTGAGGAGGATTGTGGAGAAGGGCCGATTCCAGACCTTGGGGGACCTGCGGAAGCAGTGGACTGAGTCTGGAGTAGAAACATCCAGAGCCACCGTGCACAGGCGTGTGCAGGAAATGGGCTACAGGTGCCGCATTCCCCAGGTCAAGCCACTTTTGAAC
>NC_056512.1:4256449-4278848 GCF_014905685.2 Nematolebias whitei
AAGCTCTGTCTAACAAAGCCTCTCTCACTGGGTTGTAGAGGCTATTTCTCCAGCTTATATCAGTATGGGTAAACATGCACCCAGCAGAGTGTATGTGCACTTGATCAGAGGTATGGCCACTTCATGGGCATTGCTTAAAGGAATCCCAGTGGCAGACATATGCTCTGCCGCCAACTGGGCATCTCCTCATACAATCATAAATTTTTTAGAGCTTGGACATAACAGCCTGTGACGTCAACAAAGCTGTTCTTTCAGCACATGAGAGATGAACATCCTCCTGCTTGTCAGGACTTTGTTGTCAAAGTATCTTCTGCATATGTATTTTCGGGGCGTGATGGTAGGTCCTCATACTCATGTTGTACCGAGTGTACTGACCAAAAGGGAACTGGAGGTTATGAATATAATCAATGTTCCCTGAGGTAGGGAAATGAGGTACAACACAAGTTAGCCCCTCAAAACTCCAGAAGCTTGGTAAAGTGCATGGCCGATTAGGAAAATGAGACCATGCTGCATACTTGTAACCCAGGAGAGCAGGGCCTCCTGTGTATGCAGCAGTCTCATTGACATTGACAGGCATGTTGAAGTAAACCTCTTCAGGTTGGTCTCACAAGGGCGCAATTCCCACACTACTGTACCTCTTTTCTCTCCCTCAGGGAACATTGGTTATATTCATAACCTCCAGATTTGTGTGTGCGTGTACCTCTGGCTCTGGGTGTGCAGCTCCTTCAGGGTAGCAGGGATCTCCTCCAGGAGATCCAGCTGCTCCTGGTTGCGATGCTGCCCACTGGCTTGAACCACAGTGAATAAAACCAGCTGCACGTTGTCCTGCCAGGCTTTGTACTCCAGCAGGTAGTGACGTACACTCCCCTCATATGTCACCTCTTCACCATCTGCCAGCGCTGCCTCCTCATCCTGCACGACACAACGAGCACACAATGATTACTGATCACAAACACAAATCATACGACGAGGAAGACATATGGTTTGAAACTGATTGAAACAGAACTGATCAATGATGACAAATGACCTGCATCAACATTTACAGGTCATGTTATATTTTAATTCCTTGACATCTATTTATGAAACCAGACACTAGGGAGCACAAGCCAGTGTATCTCTTGTGCCAGTCCCAAGCCCGGGTAAATGGTGAGGTAATGCAGATTGACAAATCACACCTCACACCTTAACAGTAGGGGTTTCTTAAGGTATTTGTTACTCTAATTCACAGATGAGGCCCCTCTGTTCCCATCAGGTGTGAAAACTGGCTGGGTATCAGTCCTAAAGCTGCAATATAAGTTCTATTTCATCCCTTCTGACCACCAGAGGGCGGTGCTGAAAGCACTGAATGTTCCCTTCGCGCATGCGCTGTTCGAGTAATAATACCAACGGAGTGACAGGTGTGACACGGATGACCAATCAGAGGCTATATAGCCCGACGTCATCCGCAGCTCTGCTCCTTTTTTCTTCTCGCATGCGGTTCAATTCAGGGCTTCAGCCCTTTGGACCTTTTCTGAAATTTTTACCGTCGTCGGAAGCCCGACTGCCCGTCTGCAGGAGTAGCGTGCTCGCCCTCCTATGGCTGCAATGGTTTAACCCTGTTCAAAGGTATTTTCTGCTGATTCGTTGGGGACTACGGCGGTTTCCGCCTCTCCCAACTTACAGCGTCTGACTACTATGTGTGTGATTCAACGCCGGTGAGTAGTGTTTTTCCTTATATTTCACCATTGGTTAGCGGTAGTGTTCGCTCCGCTCCCGCTTGTTGGGAGGCCTCCAACCGCGTGGTCGGCTGGACTGTGCTCCGACGTTGTTTATGACTACTATGTGTGTGATTTAACACTGGTGAGCCTCTCTGAGATCTGGCCTTGTTTTAATTGGTGAAGGCGAGCGTTCGTGACCCCTCTCCCAATTGTCCTCTTTCCCAGCTGAGCTAGCGGTGCTAGCCTCTGACCTTTGGCCTTGTTTTGATTGGTGAAGGCGAGCGTTCGCGCCTCCTCTCCCAATTGTCCTCTTTACCAGCTGAGCTAGCGATGTTAACCTTTCTGAGTTTCTTGCCATAATTTTTTCGTCCTATATCTTGGACATAGCTAGGTAAGGAGCATGGACGGCTCTCACTGCTGTACAGTCTGTGGAGCCATGTTCCAGACAGATGACGGTCACGACCTGTGTCCTGCCTGCCTTGGACATGACCATCTGGTGGAGGCCAGATGAGCAAGAGTTCGATTAAAGTGGACTAAACAGGGCTGGTGTGAATGCACCCTTAGACTCATGAATCTCTAACCAGGATAATCACTGTGAAAAAAAATCACATAATGTTGCTGCTGATCCGTTTCGTGTTGCTGCTGATCCGTTTCATGTTGCTGTGTTCATACGTGCTCATCTGCTCACACAGACTCATGTTCGTGCTGCTGTTTGGCATAATGTTTTTATGCTATTAGTGCTTAGTGTATTTTTAGTTGATGTTTTTCTTAATTCATATCTTAGACCTTATTGCTATTTTTCTTTTACATTTTATTGTTGGATGTAACTGGGACCCTGTGTACATAATTTCGTTCCACCACATGTACCACATGGGGTGTGAATGACAAATAAAGAACCTTGAATCCTATGACTTTAGCTATTGATGCAACTTTAGCTTTTTGAAATATTTAGCCTTTTCTTCCACTTTTTCTTCATAGAAAATGAAGTGAGCTCATTTTACATCCTTCAGATCTGTTTACAACCTTTTACTGCTCCGTCCACATTTTGTTCTGCTTCAGCTTTTTTCAGCTTCCTTGTGCAAATTTAAACTTTTTTCAGCTACTTTCAGCTGTTTTGTGCTCCTTTCAGATTCTTTCTGCTAACTACATTTTTGTGCTTCTTCTAACTTCTTTCTATTTCAGCTTGTTATGGTCCTTTCAGCTCATTTCTGCAAGTTTCAGCTTTTTCTGCTATTTTCAGATAGTATGCAGCAAAATTGTGCTCTCGCCACTTCCTTATAAATTCAGCTTCTTTCTGTGCTTTAGCTACTTTTCAGCTGTTTTTTTTTTTTTTAGCTTATTCCAGCCTTTTTCAGATAATTTGCACTTTTTACTCTCATTTCTGCTTCTTTTAGCCTAATTGGACAAACAAGCGTTCTTTCTGCTTTCTTATGCCAATTTAAGCTTGTTCGACATTTTCAGCTACGTTTAGCATATTTTAGCTAATTTCAGCTATTTTCAGATAATTTTCAATGTTTTTTTACTGATTTCTGCTACTTTCAACCTAATTAACATCTTCCTGCTAATTTCAGATTGTTATGCTTTTTTCAGCTTTTTCTGCAATTTCAGCTACTATTTAGCTGTTTTATGCTAATTTTAGTTTTTTCAGTTAATGCCACATTTTTTAGATCATTTCAGCTCTTTACACTTCCTTATGGTAGTGTAAGCGTTTTTCTGTTTTTCAACTATTTTTTTGTTGCTAATTTCAGCCTTTAAAAAATAATTTTTTTTGAGCCAATTTCCTAAATTTTGTGCTCATTTCTCCTTTAAACCTAATTTAGCAAATATGTGTTCTTTCTGCTTTCTTCTGCTAATTTAGGCTTGTTCTTCCATTTCGGCAACATTTATTCTCGTTGTATCTTGGTGCAATGCCAATAAAGTTTATTCTGATTCTTCTGATTTCAGCTGTTTTCCATCAAGTTCTTCTGCAATAAGCATTCACACTACATTTTGGCAGGACATGCAATTTCTCGAGTTAGTGTGTTCCTACACTGACAGCTCATATTCACCAGCTTGTTCTGTTCTACATCATATTTTTGTTGGTTTAGGAAAATGTCATTTAAATAAAATGCTTAAAAAACTGTGATCTCATTTAGTCTATTGTAGCAGGAGAAACATCTTGATGACTGAAAATATTATAATATATATACTTAAAAGTGGTGGGGCAACAGATTCTAACAGAGCAACAACATTTTAAGCACATTTAAACAATTCAATAGTTGTGTTGTAAACGTTTCTCTCCTCTTTCTGAGGGTAAAGCCACGTGAGCCTCAGTATGATGCAGGTCTCACCAACAGTATCCTTACAACATGCCTAATATTCAGGCTTTATGTTTAAATAATAAACATTAAGAGTTTAACTTTCTGTAATTGTTATGCAGGTGTTGAAACTATAATCCTATATTTTATCATTTTATTTTGTGGTAAACTGTAAACATCAAAATAAAAAGTTACATATTTTCTGGTGGTAATTCAGATGAATCAAAATAAAAACATCCAACATTTTTCAGTCAGGTCATCTGGACAGTTTCTTTTTTTGTGCTGAAACGTTTCATCTTCGATCCAGAAGGCTTCATCAGTCAAGGAAACACACAACAAAACTGATTCTTCCACCAACCAGTTCTGCTTGTGATAAGATGGTCTCTTTGGTACGCCCCTCCTCCATTGCCGGCCCTCTTCCTTGTTGACAGTCTTGTCAAACTGGTTGAAAACAACAAAGTCCATGCTCAATAATTATCAACAAGGAAGAGGACCGGCAATGGAGGAGGGGGCGTACCAAAGAGACCATCTTATCACAAGCAGAACTGGTTGGTGGAAGAATCAGTTTTGTTGTGTGTTTCCTTGACTGATGAAGCCTTCTGGATCGAAGGCGAAACGTTTCAGCACAAAAAAAGAAACTGTCCAGATGACCTGACTGAAACATGTAGGATTGTATACCTGGATTATTGAGCATGGACTTTGTTGTCAAAATAAAAACAGTTGTTAGTATCAGCCCTAAACCTAAAGGAATATTTATTTGTAATGAAGTCAAGTAATTTAGTGAAACCTTGGCCATGGCCCTCAGCAGGTGTTTGACATCAGCCAGTAAACGGTTGTGACTGGAGAGGATGGTTTTGATAGAGTCGACCAGCAGCTGCAGCGTCTCTCCACAAGCCTCCAGCTGCTGCTCCCGCTCCTCCTGGTTCCTCCGCTCCACACTCAGATCCTCCTCCAGCTGTCGGTGGGCGCAGCTCAGCCAGTCAGGACTGCCGATGGACAGGTCCGTCACAGGCCCCTGAAAAAAACAAAGACGTGGAAACACGATGCTCTGATCTGTGAGGAACTACATCTGACGTGAAGCCAGGACAGCTTTCATTCAGGCTTTCATGATTATTCTCCTTTTTGAGTAAAATGACTTCAGAAATGATTGTCTGACAACAACCAGACAAAAATAAATAAATAAATAAAGTTACGGTATTCTTATTATGAAGCTGATGTGGAACTCTTGACAGGAGAACATAGTTTGGAGGTCAGAGGTCAAAGTTACCAGTCTGTGTAGGAGCTGAAGCTCCAGCGGAGACACGGAGCTGCTGAACTGGGCAGCGTATGAGCAGGTCTGCTGGCAGCGCTTCAGCAGCTCAAAGAGGGCTGCGTCCATGCTCAGGGCCTCGGGGGACCGGGTCCGAAGGCCTTCAAAGTTAAGGATGGTGGAGCACAAGAAGGTCACCTGAACATGATGAATACAATCATTAATGTCATTAAATAATATTAAACTAATGGAACAGAAACAACTGTTGAACAACTGATGAAATTTGTTTAAAAAGCTGAAAGCCAAAGTTAAACATTAAGACAAGTAGCTAAAAGTAGAAAAAGGTCTGGCTAAGAGATAAAAGTAGCAAAAATTTATATAAAAGCTCAATTTAACAAAATACTAGTTAAAAATATCACAAGGGTAGCGAGAAGCTAAAACTAATAAAAGGGCAGCTAAAAGAAACAAAAGACTAACTAAAAGTAGCATAATGCAAACTAAAAGTTTTAAAAGTCTAGCTGAGAATTTAAAGTAGCAGAAGCCTCGACTGAAAGCTAAAGTTAGCAGAACAGTAACTAAAAGTATCTTAAGAAAGCAAAGCTAAAGCAGCAGGTAAAGATAATGGATGGAAGGATAGATGGACTTCTATGGGTAAAATATTTGTAAGTTAAACATTTAGAAAAAATATAAAAGTTACAAAATGGGAGCGCAAGATGGCCGCGGCCCGTTAAGCAGTGTACTGCTAAGCTGCCGTCAGCACCGCCTGAAAAACTGCCTTTCATAATTATATTCTCGCTGCCTCCGCATTCGATTCTTCCTCTGAGATTGGTGCCGTCGCAGGATTGATTTGACAGAGCTGTAATATGAACTGTAAATTAAAAAAATCTAAGATGGGGGGGTCTCTGCCAGCGCGGCCTGGAGATACTAATGCCTCAGACCGTGGTGATGCTGGAGTGGTAGGTGGAACGGCAGGTGCGTCTGCCCCGCCCTTGCCAGGCACTGGAGTGATGGTCGAGATTACTCTGAAGTCAGATATTCTGACTTCAGACTTTAGTCCTGACTTCTGACGGCAATAATTAGGATGAAAATGAGGTCGGCTCTGACGGATGATTTTAATTTTATTAGGAACGAGCTGCAGGCAGTGAGAGCAGAGCTTGCTGGTGCCACCACGTCTCTCAGAGCAGAGTTTGACTAAGTCAAGCTAAAGCCCCCAGTATACTCCCACGTACATCAGTCCGCTGAGGTCCGTGCGTACTGGATTAGAGTCAAAGCGGATGCCCTCAGGGCATGTCCGCTCACTCGGTGTCTCACAATAATCTGCCTGGCGACGGACTGTTTTGTATGCGACACCAATGTATTAAATTCCCCTTCTTCATCTCTGATCTGGCCTTTTCTTTTGTTTATTTGCCAAGAGGCAGTGATCTCTTCCTCCTCCGTTGATGCCATGACTGAAATGGTGAGAAATGGAGGAATTTGTCACGAGCAAATTAAACTCAGGTCCAGCGTGACTGCAGGAGGGTCTGGAGATTTCCTGGTGGGCTGGTCTGATGTGTGGGCTGCAGGCCCTGTTTTTAATTTTTTAAAAACTTTTTATTAACAACATATAAACACAGAACACCACTGCGGCTGGGGCTGCCAGCTCTCTCTCTCTCTTTTTTGGACCTGTCAATCAATCCAGTAGGCGTGTCAGCAAATGACCAATCGGCGACCTCAATTTGTCCCAAAGGTAAACGCCCCTTGCCTGCGGAGCTGCTCTACAGCCACTCAGAGTGGACACTCGAGCATGAAGTCTCAACCCTCTGCGGACAGTACGCACAGTTTCCGCACGGCTGACAGGACGCGTGAGTATACTGGAGCCTTCAGTGTTACACATAGGGCTGGGGGATATATCGAATATATACTCGATATATCGCAATATTTTCTATTTACGATGGTTGAAATGGCTCTATCGCAACCATTGAATATTATTAGACTTGAAAATCTGTGTACTATATTTTTCTTTGTATAAGTCGCAGTTTTTTGCACAAATTACAAGCCCTGCGACTTATAGGCCGAAGCGGCATATTTATGGATTTTTCCACTTTATTAGACAATATGGACTGATGCGACTTATATGGCAGTGCGACGCGTACGGCGGGAAGTACGGTAGTTCTTTTTCTCCCGTCTGCGCCTCTAACTGTATTTAGCCCCCTCCTTCTCCCTCTGAATACAAACACAGCACCTCACCCATGTGCGCTACCCCCGCCTCCTGCTTCTCCAGGTGTGTGGGTGTTTGTGGGGGGGAGGGAGGGGCAGTTTAACACAAGTAAACGAAGGAGAGCAGCTTAGCGCAAAAGGAAAAACAACGGCTGTTATTTGGAGATGGTTGGATTTAAATTGTCTGATGAGAAGTAGAAAATTTTCTGTAGACAATGCTGAAAGCAAGTCCTGACAAAAGGTGAGAACTACGTATCTTTTTCACCATTTAAAACAGTGCAATAAGTTAAGTTATAAGCTGCAGCTCTGACTATTCAGACTCCAAACCAAGGGTCAAAACTCATTTATTAGCCAAGCTGTGCTTATGAGAGGAACAGTGAGAGCACGACAATAATAAATCAGCAGCTTATCATGTAGAAGACACGGTTCTTAGCGGCTAACACACAGCTAAAGTTAGCCGTCTTGTAGCCGCTAAGGACTTGTCTTCGATATGATAAGCTGCTGATTTATTAATGTGGCGCCGCCTCTCATTGTAAGACTGGAAAATCTGTGTAGTTCTGTTTCTGCCCGTCCAACTTCACACAGCCTCACGTGCTGCTTCACACACACTTAACGTGAAGGCAGCGCAGCTGAAGAGGATTATTATGTAATATATGTATGGTAAATAGTTTATTTTTTAGACATTTAGTAGCGTTACAGCTGTTTATTAGTGTGTGACAATTGGGACAAAGCTTTGACTCAAAAATATATTTTTGTTATTACTTTATGGAAAGAAAAAAAATTAACTCATTCAATCTTTATTTATACATGCTGGTCTCATTGAGCCATGGGACTCATTTACAAGAGGGACCTGATTTTAACAAATAATGATGACAACAGTAGACAATCATAAAAGAAAGCATATGAATTGAAAAAATAAATGGAAGAAAATTACAAAGTATATATAAAAAAATTAAACAAAAACTGCTACATTATAAAGCGATGTAAAATACTAAAAACAGGAACGTTTGCAATGGCTTGTGCCATGAACTTAGCAGATGTTTGAATATCGAGATATATATCGTATATCACGATTTATCGTAAAAATATCGAGATATTAATTTTGGTCCAGGATGAAAACGGGCTGTCTGTATGTTCAGATGAGGTGGAGGCTCTGCGTGGGACCGTGGTGGAACTGAAGAGTGAGGTGGATGGGCAGAGAAGGCGGCTTGAACCCGTGGAAGGGAATATAAAACGGAACAATATTAGGATTATTGGAGTTCCGGAGTTGACAAGCTCGTGCACCCCTACAGTGATAGCCAAGATGCTAATGGAAGTGCTGAAGCTGGACAAATCACCGCTGATCGATCACGTACACCAGACGCAGGAGAGGCTTGGATGATAAATTAAGAGTTATCATGGCCAACCTGCACTATTATCAAGATTGTGTGGAGATCTAAAAAAAGTTAAATCTGGTCCTCTGGACATTCAAAAAAACAAACAAAAAAACAAACAAAAACAAAGCAAAACAACAAAAAAATGTAGAAACGTTTCGTCTCTCATCCGAGAGACTTCCTCAGTCTGAGGTGCTGTTTTCAGCTCAGTCTTAAATAGCACCTTCTCAGAGTGGATCAACCAGTTTGCTGCTGACAACCAAAACCAGCTGCTCACATGGTCAAGAAGGACCATCAGCCTAACAATGGATCATTAGCACACTGATGGCTGTTTCAAAATCACAAATCATTCTAAAAAAACAAATCATTCTAAAGTGACTAATCAGAGCTTTATCACATTCATACACTGATGGACACACATCAGAGGCAATGAGGGGTTCAGTGTCTTGTCCAGGGACACTTCAGCATGTGACTGCTGGTGGATTCGAACCCCCAACTCTCGCATTGGAGGACGACTGCTCTAACCACTCAGCCACAGCCGCCCCCTGGGAAGCTCAGTCCTCACCTCCTTCTACAGGTGTGCAGTGGAGAGCATCCTGTGCTCCAGCATCAACGTGTGGCATGGAGGCTGCACAGCTGCAGAAAGAAAAGCTTTGCAGAGAGTGGTGAAGGCTGCACAGAAGATGTTGGAGTCAGCCTCCCCACCATCACAGACATCTACACCTCCAGATGCAGGAAGAGGGCCACCTGCATCATGAAGGACCACACTCACCCAACACACACACTTTTTGCTCTGCTCCCCTCAGGAAGGAGGTTGAGGAGCATTAAGTGTAGAACCACTAGACTGAGGAACAGCTTCTACCCTGAGGCTGTTAGACTCATGAATCTCTAACCAGAATAATCTCTGTGAAAAACCACTGTAATGCCACTTGATTGTTGAAATGTACTGTTGACTATTCATGTTGCTGATCTCATGCTGCTGATTTATTTCATGCTGCTGTGTTCATTCGTCCTCATCTGCTCACACAGACTCATGTTCGTGCTGCTGCTGTTCAGTGCTAGTGCTTTAGCGTATTCTTAGTTTAGCGCATTTCTTAGTTCATATCTTAGATCTTATTATTGTTTTTCTTTTACAATTTATACTTTTGATGGATGTAACTGTGACCCTGTGTAGACAATTTCGTTCCACCACATGTACCACATGTGATGAGAATGACAATAAAGAAACCTTGATCATGATAAGATTAATCTTCAGTTGAGAAAGCTGAGGCCTGTGACCTCCATAGAAAAGAAAATCTTAAGACACCATACCTTTTCAAATTAGTTAAAAAAATTAAATACCTTGGTAATTGGGTAAATTAAGATCAAAAGAATCTCTATAAAACTAATTATCTACCCTCATGACGAACCTTAAGTAGGACTGTGAGAAGATAATCCCTGCCTCACACTCTGGGGCAGAATAAACTTTGTAAAAATGACAATTCTACCTAAAATTCTATACCTGTTCCAGAATCGGCCAATCTTCCTTACTAAATCAGCCTTCACTAATCTGAGCAGTCAGCTGTCAGTGTTTATTTGGAATAAAAAGCATCCATGGATTGCCAAGAGGTCTTACATCTGATCTGCAGGCTTGGAGGCATGTCACTTCCTAATTTCATGCACTATTACTGAGCAGCTAATATCAGAGCTCTACTGTTCTAGTTTGGTAATGATACTCCACCAATTTGGGTGGCCTTGGAAAGGGCCTCAATTAGATCCAGCTCCCCCTCTGCATTATTCTGCTCTCGGCTGCCTTTTTCACAGTCATTATCAACCTACACTTCTAACCCAATTGTGATCTGGGCAGTTAAGATTTGGAATCCGTTCAGGACGACATTTACCTCTACAGAATTACTGTTTCTGGCACCTGTGTCAAATAATCATGTTTCCTCCCTCAGCAGCTGATACAGCTTTTGACACCTGGTTCTTGAGGGGAGTGCATTCACTGTGAGATCTCTGTTTTTGGTAGGTTTGCCTCTTTTGAGCAGCTGGTACAGAAGTTTAATATCCACAAGTCACAGTTTTTCAGATATTTGCAGCTCAGAGATTTTGTGAGGTCTAACTCTGATTGTTTTCCTTTTTACCCCTGTAAACATTTTGGGGTTAAGACTAGAGATGCACCAATCCAATATTAGTATCGGTACCAATACCGAGGAAAAATTATTGATATTGATCGGGTATTGATAGAGATGCACTGATCCGATATTAGTATCAGTATCTGTATCGATATCAGAAAAAAACGTCTTGATCGGGTACCGGTGACAATGTGACCGATCCATAAGGACAGGAGCTGATTGCTGTTTATTTGAAATATCTGCCAACCAAGCTAGAGAAGCTATTGTTTTTTCTCTTATATCTGCTCCTTTATTATTTATTTTACATTATATTTAGAATTCCTTAACCATTTGAAATGTTTGTTAAAGTTTATTTTTTTCATGTTTGACCAAAGTTGTCAGCCTATTGTTTTTGTCGGTTTCAGTATCTTTATTATTATTTCTTTTACACTGGATGTTATGCTCAAAATTGCACTGACCAAACAAATTAAAATTGTGTTGTTTTTACATGTTTGACCAAGATTGTGAAGCTACTGGTGTGTTTAAGTGTGCTGTACTGGTGCAGATTTTTCAATAAATTTGTAATTCAGTACATTTAGGTCTGTGATAAAAAAAACCCAAATGTTTTAAGTTAATTCAGTACTGTTTTTCTGTATCGAGTGATGCTAAACCTCAGATATCGTATTGGCATCAGAAGTATAAAAAGTGGATCGGTGCATCCATAGTTAAGATTTTGGAATGCAGGTCAAGGGGCCCAAGGGGGCCCTCAGCAAGATCGTTATACTGTTCAGTTCATACCATGGGACCAGTTTAGACTCCCTTAAACTGAACTGGCAAACGGACTTGGAGGTATCCATATCAGATTCAATTTGGCGAAAAATCATTAAGAACATTTACTCATCCTAAATCTGTCTGACATGCTGGAATTCAATTCAAGGTAGTGCACCGGCTGCACTTTTCCAAAGGCAAGCTATCCAAGACCAAAGCCGACCTGAACCCTGCATGTAATCGTTGTAAACAAATTCCAGCTACACTCTTGCATACATTCTGGACCTGTCCCAAACGGCAGACTTTTTGGCAATCTATTTTTGACACCTTCTCTGGGATATATGGCAAAACTGAACACCCATCACCGTTCATCTCACTGTTCGGGGTGGTCCCTGTGGATATGTCCTTCAGCAAGTACGCGAAAGATATGATTGCTTTTGGCTCTCTTCTGGCCAGGAGACTTGTTTTGTGCAGATGGAAGGACCCACAATCCCCAGCATATGTACATTGGATAAGAGAAGTGATGTATCAGTGTTTCCCCTAGATAACTTGCCATGGCGGAGCGCTCATCTCATCCGTGATTTTTGTCCAGGGGTTGGGGGGTGTGTGACGGACGGAGATATGTCCCAAGCTGCGCAGAGCGCTGTTTAAACCAACAGTTTTAGAGGGGGGGAGACGGGACACAGAGACAGCCGCGCGCTGTTTGCACCGAGCTTTAGTTTTAGAGCAGGGTGTGTGCGAGGAGAGAGACATACATATCTCAGCCGCGCGCTGTCTGAACCGTCAGTTTTTTTTTTTTTGGGGGGGGGGGGGGGGGGGGGGGGGGGGGGGTGTCGGAGAGAAAGACACTCATCTGAGCCGTGCGCTGTTTGTACCGACAGTTTTCGAGTGGCGGGGGTGCGTTCAGCATGAGGGAAGAGGCTGCCTTTAGCTTTTTGGCTAGCACACCTGCATTGCGAGCCGCTAGTTTAGTGTTACGTCAGTGCTGACAGGTGGCTTGGGGTGGGGGTTCGGTAGACAGGGCGCTCGGTTCCGTTGATGAGGCGGGGTGCCCCGCTTGTATAATGGTAGGGGAAACATTGTGTATCATATTCATTTGGATGAAATCAGATATAAATGGACTGTAAATGGTAAATGGACTGTACTTATATAGCACCTTTCTATCTTATTTCAAGATACTCAAAGCGCTTTACATTACAATCTGTGCCCTCATTTACCCATTCACACAGCTCTATACTAGATCTCTACAAAGCTAATTGAACAAATCATTCTAAAGAGACTAATCAGAGCTTTAGATCACATTCATACACTGATGGGACACACATCAGAGGCTATGAGGGGTCCAGTCTTTCCCAGGAACACTTCGACATGTGACTGCTGGTGGATTCGAACCCCCAAGTCTCGTATTGGAGGACGACTGCTCTAACCACTCTGCCACAGCCGCCCCATATATGTACCCTGAAGGGTTTAGTTTAAAGATTCGGGGACACTTGGCAATCTTTTATGCTGTATGTGGAAAACTTGTCAATGCCTGTTTAGTATATTTGTATGTAAATGACTGATCTGGTGTGGGAGGTTTTTTTGTTCTTTGCATTCTCATTTTTGTTTGTATGTTCAAAAATCAAAATATCAACTTCGACTTCGATTAAAATAAAAAAAGTTATAAAAAACAAAAGTCCTAACACCCATCTCTTAAATGAGCTGAATGCTTTGATTTATAAATGGCTAAAACAGCACAACATCTTCAGGAGTTGGACTGAAAGTGTGAAGAAATAAAAAAGGAAAAGTTCAGATGATGAAGTATCAAGATAAACCATGATGACTTCCTGTAACTCTGGTAACTCAAACAGTGAGGATTTAGTTAGTGTTATGTGGCCAAATGAGGAATATGGAATAGTTTTCAGTCAAATTGACATTTTTTTACAGGAAAGGGATAAATGTATTTATCTTATGGGAAGTGAACCAGCTGTCATAATTCATTCAACCTTTATTTAAACAGGTTAGTCCCATTGAGCCACGAGGACTCGTTTACAAGAAACCTGAAATAATGTTTGGGCATACGGCCAGAGACTTGGTACACTGACAACTTTGCAATAACAAGCTTAGTTTGTACAAGTCTCTGATGTAAATGAGGAGTATAAAGAAGATCAGAGGACATCTGAGATCTATTTGGCGCTTGTGCTGTTCAGAGTTCTACAGTGTTTTACTAACAACCCTGACTTTGCTGTCAATATACAATCAAGTGTCAAATTGTTTTATTTAATGATTTAAGCATCTATGTAGTTAAAGCTGCTACAAAACAATGTGCATTAGTTGAGCAGGTCCAAACTTCTGGTTCTGTGGTACCTGGCTGGTGCGCTGGTTGTCTCGAACCACTGTGGACCGCCTGTCTCTGATGGTCATGTCAAAGTCCTGCAGGACTGGGGCCAGGGCCGGATTGGCTCCACCGGCCCACTTCAGGCGCTGCTCAATGCTGGACTCTAGAGAGGCCAGCTTCTCCTGCAAACAACACAGAGCAGTCAAAGATTAGAAAAATAAAAACAATACATGTGGATTAATAAACATCACTCTCATGATTACTGATTGTTCTCTTGATTTATTTTATCTTCCAGAAAACTGTCAACAAATAAATAATTTCAGGCTTGATAATTATGTAACAACAATTTCCTGTTGGATCAATAAAGTTCAATCTTATCTTATGTTAAACTTTCAAAATGTTAAAAACCAAAAGGTTGAGGAGTAAATGGTAAATGGACTGTACTTATATAGCGCCTTTCAATCTTATTTCAAGATACTCAAAGCACTTTACACTACAATCTGTGCCCTCATTTACCCATTCATACAACACGTTACTAGATCTCTACAAAATGTTGGTGAAGATTCTCAGTCATCCAGGACATGATGAATTCAAAAAGCGTTCAATACAAAAACAACTGGACTTTATTTGTAACAGAAGACGTTTCGCTCCTCATCCGAGGAGCTTTCTCAATTCAAAGAGCAGAGAGTGAGAGATACAGGTTATAAGGCTGAGTGAGATAAGACACACACACACATGTAGATTGACAAGTCACACCTCACACCTTAACAGTAGGGGTTTCTTAAGGTCTTTGTTCCTCTAATTCACAGACGAGGCCCCTCTGTTCCCATCAGGTGTGAAAACCGGCTGGGGATCTGTTTTAAAGTTGCATTATATGTTTTTGAAAGTGGAAATCTGAGGCCTCCTCCTCTGTTAAGAGACGGCTTTTCTCTTTTTACATAAATTGCCTCCTTCACCCCCCTCTCAAACCATCTGTGTTCTCGGTCCAAAATGTGCACATTTTGGTCCTCGAAAGAGTGTCCCTTATCTGTGAGGTGGAGGTGAACAGCTGAGTCTTGTCCTGTGGAGCTGGATCTCCTGTGTTGAGTCATGCGTCTGTGAAGAGGCTGTTTAGTTTCTCCGTTGTAGAGGTCTGGACAGTCCTTGCTGCACTGGACCTCATACACTACACCACTCTGTTTGTGTATGGGTGTTTTGTCCTTAGGGTGGACCAGCCTCTGTCTGAGAGTCCTGCTGGGTTTGAAATGTACTGGGATGTTGTATTTGTTGAAGATCCTTCTGAATTTCTCTGATACTCCAGCAACATAAGGGATGACAATGTTTTTACGTCTGTTGTTCTCCTTTTTCTGTTTATTGGTGTGTTTTGTAGATTTCCTCGCTGACTTGACAAAAGCCCAGTTAGGATATCCACATGTTTGAAGAGCTTCTTGAACGTGTTTCAGTTCCTTTTCCTTCCCTTCTGTCTTCGTGGGGACGCATTCGGCCCGATGCTGTAAAGTTCTGATGACGGAGAGTTTGTGTTCTAGTGGCAGTGGATTTTGGGAGTCGAACAGAAGATACTGGTCTGTGTGGGTTGGTTTTCTGTAAACGTCAATGTTGAGGCTGTCCTCTCTCTCCATCTGAACCAAACAGTCCAAAAAAGGCAGCTTGTTGTTGTTTGCATCCTCTCTGGTGAACTTGATGTTGTTATCGACCGAGTTGATGTGCCTGGTGAATGTTTTTATTTCCTTGGCTTGGAGCTTGACCCAGGTATAATCCACATATCGGAACCAATGGCTTGGTGTTGTCCCCTCAAAGAAGTTTAGGGCTCTCTGTTCCACTTCCTCCATGTAGAGATTGGCAACAATGGGTGACACTGGAGATCCCATGGCAGATCTCTACAAAGCTAATTGAACAAATCATTCTAAAGAGACAAATTAGTGCTTTAGATCACACGTATACACCGATGGGACACACATCAGAGGCTATAAGGGGGTTCAGTGTCTTGCCCAGGGACACTTTGACATGTGACTGCTGGTGGATTAGAACTCCCAACTCTCGCATTGGACTACAACTGCTCTCACCACTCAGCCACAGCCGAGTAGTAGCTGCTATCTTTCAGTCAGAATAATTTCAAAGCTAAACCAATAATTTGTCATATTTCTTTATAGAGTCCTGAGCCCTCCATCTTTCTCAGCTAACATAAAAATTAGAAGAAGAAAAAAAACGATTGTTTTTATCGTCCATCAGACCCTTACTCTCAGACTTTTATCTGACTATTGATTACTGATAGTCATGATAGTGGTGGTTTTCAATATGCATGCAGATGTTGAAAGTGATAGCTGAAACATGGACTTTAATAATTTAATAGTCAACTGGTTTTTCCCAAAATGTCCACCAACCTCCTCATTCTCATTACCACACTCTGGATCTGGTTCTGACACTGAAAGCAAGCACGCAGTGATAAAACCTTACGATCATTTGAATAACCTCAGAGTTATGATACATTGTACAACTATTGTATCATAGTTACACCGATTGACCTCAGAGTAAATTTCACTTCTTCTTCTTTCGGCTTTTCCATCTTCAGGGGGTTGCCAAAGCGAGTCATCCTCCTCCACCTCACTCTGTCGCTTTGATAAACTCGCATTTGGTTTTGGCAAAAGTGTTTTACATTGGATGCCATTCCTGACACAACCCTCACCATTTACCCGGGTTTGGGACCGGCACAAGAGATACACTGGCTTGTGCCCTCTAATGGCTAGTTTATAAAGTAAATTTCACTATAGTATGCTTATCAGAGAACACTGTGACCACATTTAGGATGGGATGGGAGTTAAAATCCACTCCCCGTGCCGTTGTCATCCTCTAATTCAGAGTTAGATATTTTAAAACAGGCTCCATGAATATGGAATAATTTTATTTAACCCAGAGATGGCCTGCTAAAGTACAAGACAGCCTTTCATAAAGCTCAAACTGTACATTATTCATCTTTAATAGAGGAGAACAAGAACAAGCCCAGGTTTGTGTTTAGTCCCATCTCTGTTAAACCATGCATCCCTATCAGTCTAACTGATGATGACTTCATGACATTTTTTATAAAGAACATTATTTTGACTAGGGAAAACATTTACACCATACAAACTCCTGATACATACTTGAACACTTATTTAAACCTTTACAGCTCCGACAGTTCGGCATTACATAGAAAACTCTTGCTGGACCCAAACCTTAGAATGTCCCATAAATTGGCTTAATGATGTCATTCAAGCTGTTCGACAGCAGTGTAGGAGAGCAGAGCGCAGGTGGAGGAAAGACCGGCTGCAGGTTTCTTTTCAAATGCTAAGGGAGAGTTGGCATCGTAATCAGAAAGCAGTTAAAGCTGCTAAATCTAAATTCTTCTCTGATTTAATTGTCTCCAACTCCCACAACCCCCAAGTTCTTTTTTCCACCCTGAACGCAGTTCTACACCTCAGTGAACCTTCATCTCTGGAAGCCTCAACTGAGCTGTGTGAGAACTTCCTCCATTTCTTCTTAGAAAAAGTTGTGAACACCCGGGCACTCATTTCTCCACCAGCTCATGATCCTTCCATCCCAACTCAATGTGCAGCTGTATTTGACCACTTTGAGCCAATCTCTTTGTCTTCTCTGGAGCAGGTAATGTGCAGCATGAAGCCATCTGGTTCCCCCTTTGATGTGGTCCCCCTCGACTACTAAAGGAGGTTTTTCCTACTCTAGGTCCTTCTATTCTCGCTATTGTGAATAGCAGTTTATCCTCAGGTGTGGTGACAAAAAGTTTTAAACATGCCGCTGTCCAGCCTCTCCTAAAAAAAAAAAAAAAAAAAAACCTTGACCCTTCAGTCGTGTCCAACTTCCACCCTGTCTCCAGGCTCCCATTCACCTCTAAACTACTAGAAAAAATACTTGAGTCTCAGTTGAAGTGCTTCTTGGAGGATCACGCTATCCTAGAGTTATTCCGGTCTGGCTTCAAAT
The DNA here is from genome assembly GCF_014905685.2 of Nematolebias whitei. Classification (NCBI taxonomy): domain Eukaryota; kingdom Metazoa; phylum Chordata; class Actinopteri; order Cyprinodontiformes; family Rivulidae; genus Nematolebias; species Nematolebias whitei. The sequence continues at coordinate 4,274,412 of NC_056512.1, forward strand.
CTCTCCACAGCACTGACACTGCTCTACTGAGGGTTTTTAACAACATTTTCCTAGCCACTGATGCAGGTGATTCTATGCTGCATGTCCTATTGGACTTTACATCTGCTTACGACACCATCGACCATGGGATCCTCATTTCTAGGCTAGAGCAGTGGATGGGCATCACAGGGTCAGCCCTCAGTTGGTTTAGGTCCTACCTCTATGACAGAACCTTTTGTGTCAGTATCAAAGATTTCAGTTCAGCATCGACAGCACTTCAGTGGGGGGTACCACAGAGGTCCATCCTCGGTCCCCTTCTCTTTTCTTTATACCTGCTGCCATTTGGTGTTATTTTCCGCAATTACAACATACCATTTCATTTCTACGCCGATGACTATCAAATTTACTTCCCCCCGAGGCACAGAGGCACACGGTCTATTCAACCTCTCATTGACTGCCTGGCTGACATCTGGGACTGGATGGCTTTAAATTTCTTAAGTTTCAACGAGAAGAAGTCTGAAGTCATGTTGTTTCATCCCAATGGCACGTCCATGAACCACTGCATTGACCTTTCCTCTCTAGCTCTGTTAGAGAAACAAAGAGTCACCAATTTGGGAGTGATAATGGACCCTTCCTTAAAACTTAGTCATGTGAACATGATTGTTAAATCCTGTTTCTTTCAGTTGAGGTGACTGTCTAAGCTGAAGCCCATATTGTCCAAAAAGAATCTTGAGACAGTGATCCATGCTTTCATAACATCCAGGCTCGATTACTGCAATGTGCTTCTGTTTGGAATCAGTCAATCCTCCAATGCACGTCTACAACTGCAGCCCGATTTTTAACTGGTACTGGCCATAGAGAGCACATTACACCAGTTCTGGCCTCCCTGCACTGGCTACCCATCCACCTTTGGATCCAGTTGAAAATACTCATGTATGTTTTTAAATCACTGAACAGTTCTGCCCCATCCTATCTCACTGATCTTCCACAGCCATATGTCCCATTGCGCTCTCTGAGTTCAGCAGACCAGATGCTCCTTTCAGTTCCAGAAACCCGTCGTAAGCGCAGAGGTGACAGGGCTTTCTATGTTGCAGGTCCAAGACTATGGAATGAGTTGCTACTGCGTGTCAGGCAGGCTCCCACACTCACAGTCTTTAAGTCTCGCCTGAAAACCCACTTTTATTCCCTTGTCTTTGACACAGTGTAAGTTGTTATGATCCTGTCTGTAGTCTACAGTGTTAGCCATTTAGTTATTATCCACTGCTATTTGCATCTATATTTTTATTTTATGTTTTCCTGTCCGCTGTGCTCGTTTGTTTCTATTGTACAGCACTTTGGTTGGCTTTGTTGCTGTTTTAAGTGCTCTATAAATAAATTGGTATTCAATTCAATTCAATTCAATTCAATAATACTTTATTAATCCCAAAGGGAAATTATTTTGTTGTTGTAACTCATTATCCTCATTTCATTAAGTGATGTTATAGATGCTGATGGCTCTTGTAAAGGTCCATCTCACAGTGGATCCTAAGAAACTGGCTGCAGATGCCGTCCGATCCGTCCACCCAAACTCGGCTGCCTCTCGGTTCCCCTGGACTGTAGGACCTCCTGAATGCTGGGCAGAACTCCTCCCAGAGCGATGGCCACTCCTCCCAGAAGTCTGCCGAGCTCCTCATAGCTGCGGACAGCCAACTGCAGGTGCCGAGGGACGATCCTGTCCTTCCACTGTCGTGAGCCGTGTTTCCTGCTAGTTCCAGGATCTCAGTGGTCAGGCACTCTAGCACAGCTGGCAAGTAGATGAGAATGTGTCCACATAACATCCTTTTCAACTCATTTGAGAGTTGGGGCCATAGTTGAGATATTATTTGAGCTTTTGAGATGTTAATCAGCTGCTGTTGTTGTAGAAAACTGCCTTGTTGCCATGGTTACGCATCATAACAAATGTCCAAAAACAAACAATTTTTGTTTTTTGAGCGGCACAATTCTAGAACAATTACAATAGTATGATATGGTATAAAAAATAATTTTCGCATTCTGTGCAATTCCTGTGACTTTATTTCTACAAACTGAGGCTGTTCAAAGAGCTCTCTTCAACAGGTAAGAAGAGATGACTGTAACATCAGCAGCTAGCAGAGAAAACAAACATGTTGCTACAAGAATGCTGCAGGACTTAAAGCTAATTCAGGCATTTTGAATTCATAATTATATAAAATATTTTGTCATGTCATTTTAGACAAGTCTAACAATTTATTTATCATTTCAGAGTAATGTCTGTGATAACACCGATGTCATGTATGATATTATCTATAAGTCACAACAGAGGATGATGTACGTCTCATGCTACTGACCTGAACGGCAACAATGGCTCCTTCATCCTGACTCAGCTTGTACAGCTTCTTCTTCATGTTGCTGAGGATCACAGAGCGAGGAGGAATACTGACGCCTAAAGGTGGATTACTGGGGCCGAGGACGTCCTCATGTTGCCACTGGAGGGAGGACACAAGCAGAGTGAGTCATAAGCACAAAACAACGTCTGGAGCCGTAACAAATCCCAAACTCTATGAATTAATACATGAGGTGTATTTTATTGGCATGCAGTTGATGAAATTATGCTTTTGGTTGTAATCCAGACTTTCACATTGTTCAGAAAATGTCATGTAAAATAATTGGTGCAATGTTTTGTTGCCCTTGGGGTAAATTCTGTGTTTGTTGCAACATCTGCACCACATGGATGTAAATAAAAATTATGACTTTATGTTGATGATCCACGAGTTTAGTGCGAAGATTATGTATGGTACATTGCTAATGTTTTTACACCACGACCCCCTTGTTGGTGGCCAAAAGACAACCAGATGTGGCTTTTCATGCCAACTGCAAGTTTACTCAAAGGTAGCGTTGGGCACCGAGTCTCGAGAATCGATTGGAACCGAGAATAACGTTCCGATTCTCCCAGAATCATTCACTTTTTTTTTAAATTTTCGACTTCTACTTTCGATGCCTAGTTTGCCGACTGGAAGAAGCCTCTGAACACCAATAAAGAAGAATTCATAGGAAGTGTGTACACATCCAAGGACACTGAGCGGCTGTGATCCAAAGCGTGGCTTAACTATAATAAAAGGAATGACCAGTCGGCTCAGTGCAGCACTTGCAATACTTTCATATTGTGCAAAGGTCCATTGTTGTCATCATTCTTTGTTGAAATCAGGTCTCTCTTGTCCTCAAGGCTCAATGGGATTAACCTGTCTAAATAAAGGTTGAATGAAAGGAGGGTGCACGACCAACACATAGTCTTTGAAGGGTTCTGCAGGACAATTTTCGCTGCCTCCTCCTTTGGCTCTGACCCTCAGAATCAGGTAAGTAAAACTATAAACTACGTCTCATACCAACATTAAGGCAGCTAACAAGTTGTACTCGATTTAAAACAGAAGGTTAACTCAAATATAAACACCATGCTAATGTTAGCTCGTATTTTTTCATAGACCAACGACCTGAAATGTTAGCCAGGCTCCACGATGTGCTCCTCCGTTCACCACAGTGTTCAAGGGAAAGACGTCGGTAAAACTAAGTGAATGAAGAGTGCCACAGAACATTTACAGCACATACTGTGAAAAGATTTCATCCCTTTTCAGATGTGGAGTCACCAACATTTAGCTTAGTTAGGCAACAACAATAGAGCTAATTAATAGTCCATCCTAAGCTAACGTTGCAGTAACAGTGACATTACATGTTTGTTTATATGTTCGCAGGGACATGGTGAAAACATCAACCCAAGTACACACCACCTCCCATGGACCACTTGTCAAATAAGTTAATCATCTTGTTATAAGGTGGAGAAGAGCTCTGTGCTTTAAACAGAAGATGGATGACGTGTCTGGGAGCAGATCCAGAGAAAGATGAGTGAGCAGGTGAAATATTCACACCTGTCCTTTTCTGCTTTAAAATCTGAAATCTAAAGTAATGTTCTTTGTGGTCAACAGAGGAAGACTGTGGAGATGATGGGGTCACCATGCAGTCTGAGGAAAGGCCTGAGAATGAGGGAGTGGAGGATGAGGAGGAGAGTGTAAGTGTATGAGAGCTGAAATTATACAGATTCTCAATCCTAATCATGATCATGCCTTTAATAATCCCTTTTTACTGATAATACTGATGAACCTGTTGTTTGTTTAGGAACCACCTCCCTGCAATCTGTCCAGAAAGTCTCCACTGGAGGAGCTTTTTGCTGAGGAAGAGGAACAACATAATGTCACAGCTCCATGTCCATGAAGAAACAAGTGGAGAGAGGCTGCAGATGTAATTCCAGCAGCCGTTCTGTCTGAGGACCTGCTGCTGGTGGTGGAACCAACACAAGACTTATCCTTTGCTGTCAGATCTTGATTTCTCATATTTATGTGTTCAAGCTTCTTCTACACCTTCAAAACATGTTCTCCACTGCAGGAGACACTGTCTGTCCAGAACACTCAC
>NC_056512.1:4283848-4319937 GCF_014905685.2 Nematolebias whitei
TTAAGCGCAGAGGGGACAGGGCCTTCTCTGTAGCAGGACCAAGACTTTGGAACGAGTTACCTCTGCTTGTCAGACAGACCCCCTCCCTCTCGGTTTTCAAGTCCCGTTTAAAAACTCACTACTATTCAGTAGCTTTCAACACCAGATGATCTGTGTTTTGATCCTGTATGCTCCACACTGCTTTGTCGTCATTATCTGCATCGTTTTTATGTCTATATTCTGATTTACCTCATTTTGTATTTTGCTTTGTGTGTTACCTGTTGTTTTGTCTGTACAGCACTTTGGTTGGCCTTGTAGCTGTTTTAAGTGCTTTTTAAATAAAGTGGTATAATATTTGTTGTTGTTGTTTTGTTTTTTTTGGTGAGTTGAGACAGTTCTTCTCGTCCTAAGCATTTCATTGCATTGTTGATCTTGTTTTGATCTGCATATGACAAATAAACCAAACTTGAAATTCACAGTAAAAAAAATAAGAAGTAAAAAGTTCATAGAATAAGAATTATTTTTCCTTCATTCTGCACTCTTCATTCAATGTTTTCTTTTTGATGATTTAAAAAAAAAAAATTTTGTTTCATTTAAATAAATGAGTAAATGAATTAAATTAAAAAAATGTTAAATGGCTTCAAACACCTGCTAAGTTCATGGCATAAACCAACAGACATGTTCCTGTTTTTAGTATTTTACTTCACTTTATAATTCAATTCAATTCAATTCAAAAATACTTTATTAATCCCAAAGGGAAATTATTTGTTGTTGTAGCTCGTTATCCTCATTTCATTAAGAGATGTTATAGATATTCAAGAGTACTCAGATACTGTATGCTCATACATCACTGAGTTGAGAGTTTAATTAAAGGTTGTTTTTCTGACTATTTAATCTCGTTATATTGTGATATAAAGTGTTTTTTGTTTTGTGCATGTTGTTGTGAGTTACCCAGAGGCCTGAGGAGGAGGCCCGGCCCGCCTCCTCCTGCACGCTATCTGGAGGTTATCTCACCCTAGCTTCTCACGCTCCCTCGTTATCTAGATGTTTTTTAAGCTTCTCACGCTCTCAAGACAGCTCAGGGGTTTTTCACAGACTCTAAAATCCAGGTGGGCATGTTGTCTTTACGGGGAGATATTTCCATGTGATGTAGAGAGTATAAAAGTGTAACACTCAGAAAAAAGAGTTGAAGTCTGCTGTGGATTTTGGATCCGATGCCCAGCCTAATTGATGTTACCTTTCTACTCGGACTGAAAACGGCTTCCTCGGTCTGGTGTCACGGTGAGGGGTTTTTACATCAATGCTTGATTTGTACTGAATGTACGTTGCTTTGCTGTATCTGTGGCGGTTTAATAAATGACACTTATTATTCTAGCAGAAAAGAGCCTGAGAGTTTTCATTCATTGCTCCGACCTTTCCCTGAACCTGTATCTATCTTGTTAAAGATAATTTCATAGAACAATCACCAAGTGTATTGATGATGTAACTGACCTCAAGACCATCACTGTTCGGGCAAATCAGAAGCCATGGCTGACAGCAGAGGTCTACAGACTCCTGAGAGCCAGAAACGCCGCCTTCACAGCAGGAGATCAGGTGGGCCTGAGGGCAGCCAGAAACAACCTGTCCCGGGGCATCAGAAAGGCCAAGAAGCAGTATTGCATGAATATAGCTCATCGCTTCAGTGACAGCAAGGATACACGGAGTCTGTGGCGGGGAATACAAACCATCACGAACTACAAGCCAACCCCACAAACCTGTGTCAGCACAACTTCTACACTGAATGAGCTGAATGACTTCTTTGCTCGGTTTGAGGCATGTAACAGCACACCTGCACAGAAACTCTCCCCCTTTCCTAATGACCAGGTGCTGATGCTGTCCCCAGACAGCATAAGGCGATCATTCATCAAGATCAACGCCCGAAAAGCTTCTGGTCCTGACAACATACCTGGTCGTGTGCTGAAGGACTGTGCAGTGGAACTTGCAGCAGTCTTCACAGATATATTTAACATCTCGCTGAGTCAGACCATCGTCCCCACCTGTTTCAAAGCTACCACCATCATCCCTGTCCCAAAGAAGGCATCGCCCTCCTGCCTCAATGACTATCGTCCGGTGGCACTCACCCCCATCCTGATGAAGTGCTTCGAAGGGCTAGTCATGAAACACATCAAATCTGTCCTTCCTGCCTCCCTGGATCCCTTCCAGTTTGCATATCGGCCAAATCTCCTCTGCCCTCCACACAGCCCTCACACATCTGGACACTAAGGACTCTTTTGTTAGAATGCTGTTCATTGACTTCAGCTCGGCATTCAACAACATCATCCCCCAACAGCTCATCCTTAAACTGGACAGTCTGGGGCTGAACACCTCATTGTGTAACTGGCTGCTAGACTTCCTGACCGGGAGACCACAGGCAGTACGGGTCGGCAGTAACGCATCCAGCACCATCACAGTGAATACAGGGGCCCCCCAAGGATGCGTGTTGAGCCCACTTAGATTCACCCTTCTGACACACGACTGCACACCATCATACAGCTCCATCTACTTTGTCAAGTTTGCGGACGATACAACTGTGGTGGGTCTCATCAGCAACAATGACGAGACAGACTACAGGAACGAGGTGAGCCGCCTGGCCTTGTGGTGCAGACACAACAATCTCTCTCTGAACGTGCATAAGACAAAGGAGATTGTTGTGGACTTCAGGAAGATGCACGCCCAGCATGCTCCTCTGACCATCAATGGTACTACTGTGGAGAGAGTGAGCAGCGCCAAGTTTCTGGGAGTGAACGTCTCAGAGGACCTGTCCTGGAGCAGGAATACTGCATCACTGGCCAAGAAGGCTCACCAGCGCCTCTACTTTCTCCGCAAGCTGAAAAGAGCTGGAGCTCCAACCCCCATCATATGCACCTTCTACAGGGGTGCCATCGAGAGTGTCCTGACCAGCTGCATCATGGTGTGGTTCGGTGCATGTACTGCATCTTGCTGCAAGACACTCCAGCGCATTGTGAGAGCAGCCGAGAAGATCGTCGGCACCTCCTTCCCCTCGCTACATGACTTACACAGTACCCGCCTCACTCGGAAAGCCCTTTGCATGGCAGGTGATCCCACACACCCACTACACAGCTTCTTCAGCCTGCTGCCATCAGGGAGGAGACTGCGGAGTCTCCAGGCTCGAACTAGCAGACTGAGAGACAGCTCTGTTCATCAGGCAGTCAGGATGCTGAACTCTGCCTGCTCTGCCTCCCCTACCTCTTGTACCGCCTTAACACACAAAACTTTCACACATTTCCACACAACACAAAAACTTTCTAACACTGAACTCTGCATCATTAAAAAACAGGTTATACACTCAACACATGCTCATGTGCTCATTCAATTTGCACTACTGTTTACATTTGCACTACTGTTAATATTCAAACTACTGTTCATATTCAAACTACTGTTTATATTCCAACTACTGTTTATATTCATACCACTGTTCATTTTCATACTACTGTTTACATTTGCACTACTATTTATACTCACACTGCTGCTTATATTACACTACCGCTGATATACAAATATATTTTTTTACTAGTCTTATTGCATATGTCACTTTACCTACACCAATATCAAGGACTTCATACATACACCGTGTACATTCACTTCATATGCTGCTTTGCCACTCACTACAAATATCACTGTCAGGACCTTCATTTCATTTTATTTTATAGATATACTTTTTAAAATATTTTTATACCGTATAGTACAATTTAAGACAGTATCATGCTTTTATTATTTCATTTTATGCTTATGTTTAATAAATGTTTTAATGTTAAATGGTTATTGTTGCACCGGGGTCGGAGAGAAATGTAATTTCAATCCTGTGTATGTCCTGTACATATTGCAGCTTTTGACAATAAAGTGACTTTGACTTGGAGATACTGATGCTGTAGGCAGGAAGGATCTCTTGTAAAGGTCCATCCCACAGTGGATCCTAAGAAACTGGCTGCAGATGCCGTCTGATCCAGACTCGGCTGGCCTCTCGGTTCCCCCGGGCTGTAGGACCACCTGAATGCTGGTCAGAACTCCTCCCAGAGCGATGACCACTCCTCCCAGCAGTCTGTCGAGCTCCTGGTCGCTGTGGACAGCCAACTGCAGGTGCCGAGGGACGATCCTGTCCTTCTATTGTCATGAGCCGTGTTTCCTGCTAGTTCCAGGATCTCAGTGGTCAGGCACTCGAGCACAGCTGGCAGGTAGATGAGAATGCGTCCACAGAACATCCTTTAAACTCACTTGTAATTTGGGGCTGTAGTTGAGATATTATTTGAGCTTTTGAGATGTTAATCAGCTGCTGTTGGTTGTAGAAAACTGCCTTGTTGCCATGGTTACGCATCATAACAAATGTCCAAAACTAAAAAAGTTTCAGTAAAAATCCTTCCAGCTGCACAGCATCTGATACCAGAGGAAACAATCATCCAAAAAATTGTGATTTACATCCAGAAAAAGAGGAATTAAAGTTTCCAAAAGCAAAATCTCAGAATGAAAGTAACAGAGCTGCTCTAACATGCAGCCACCTTGAGCGGCGCAATTCTAGAACACATGTAATGTAGCTGTTTATGTTTTTAATATAATTTTCAAATCATATGTTTTTTTATGATTGTTTACTGTTGTACTGATAAACATCTCCTGGAGGGTAAACTATATCTTGACTGCAAGTATCAAACTGAGAAATCCTTTGTTTTCTACAACTGATCATCCCCAAAATGTCCCCCGGCCGCTTTCAATAGCTGCCCACTGCACCACCTGGTGGTGGATGGGTTAAATGCAGAGACTAATTTTGCCATTGTATGGAAAACATACAGTGCTGACATTGTGATGACATTATTATTATTATTATTATTATTATAGTGGTTGGTCATTAATTATGATGAAGTTTAACAACTTCTCTGTAAACATTAGAGCTCCGTGGTTTCAGCGATGTGTTTTTCTTGTTCAATCCGAAGCAGGCAGTCTGATTTCAGTCAGCCCCGCTCAGTCTGTCCCTCCTCAGAGACGGCAGACTGAGCGGGGCAGATTGGACGCGGCTGGCCGGGGTCGAGTCGCCTGTTTTGGGTTGAGCAAAGAGCAGCGCCCCGCTGAAGCCACGGAGCTCAAATGTCCAACGTAAAACTAACTTTACCGCAATTTAATGTGGCGCTATGGCTCTGCAGACAGTGCACGTTGCTGTCTTGTTTTGTGGTGTTTAGTGTAAAATACTTCCACACAGTGGACATGTTTAGATGAAAAGTTTGTTAGCTGTTAGCCACAGTGATGCTAACTCAGTCCTCACGTTGTAGCTGGCTGCAAACTATGAACTGGATTTCCTGAATGTGAGGCGGGTCTTATTACTCTGGGTTCATGAGACACGCCGCCATTCAGGAAATCCATTCCATAGTTTGAAGCCAACATGCATCATGGATCGAAAATATCGGCAGGTGGATCGGAAAAATCTGATACGTAATTTATGCTGGTATCGGAGGCCGATACTGATACTGGATCGGATTGGCCCCATCCCTAAAAATCACCAATGACATCAGTTTATATTTATAATGTTCTTTTAAATGCTTTGTGTGTGATTTATAAGTGTATTAAGGGCTGGATCACAGTTGTTTAGTATAGCCTACACCGCAGTCAGGTGCGCCTCCTCTTCCTTCTCCCTGCTCTGCACCGCGGAACAACAAGCGCTGCTCTGAGTTTTTGGCCACACAGAAAAAAGCTGCCTAATATTTAGCACTTTGTCACAGGCTTAGAAAAGAGTTGCTCTCAATCCTCTTGCTCAATCCAGAAAAGTGTCCTGGTCGCTCCGACATCGCTTCACACACTCTGACTGCATGACAAAAAGTTTTATGAGCCAAGCTCATTGTCTCTTTGTTGCAGTTCATATACCTCTTTCAGTGATTCACATATCACACTGTTCACAAAAGTGCAAGAACTTACGCGTAGTGCAAAATGTTAATTATATTTTTGTGTTTTTTAATAAAATTACCCATGACAGATTTTTTTTAAGGGCAGAAGCAGAAATGCGAAGCGACAGCTCTGAAGTGACATTAGGATGCTCAAAATGAGTGTTTATGTAATTATTTTCATTTTACATATCCAATATAGGTTTTATTTGTTCAAGGCGGTCAAATTTGTTCATAAATTTATTATTACCGGTATTAGGCCTGAGAGTTACTGGATCCAAGAAAACGGGTACCGGAATGCACCCTTCAAAATAAGCGAGTTCCCAGATCTTGTTCTGGCAGGATCCAGCACAAATTAAGCTCTGGACATACTGTACTGGTATTTAAACACATATTTACTGTACATGGAAAGATGTCACACAGGAAGAATTTTAAAACTTTTATTAAAAATATGTACCAGACTTTGCTTTAAATAAAAATTTGACGACTTCTGATCAGCGGAGCCCACGTGTCCCGGAGTAGAACAGCCGGTAAATGTATAGTTTTCTGAAAAATGCCTTTAACATGTCAAAAAAAAAAAAGTACCAGTAGTTGACCAAAAGTCACTCATTGCTATGTTCTTCTTCCTCCTGCACTAAAGTCCTCTTCGAGGCTCAGAAAAACGTCAACCACTGCCTCCGTCTCGCTCTCGGCAGCTGTTTCCTCATTAGACAGCCAGCTCGATCGCTTTTAACCTGAAAGCTGCATCATAAAAAATTATCTGTGCGTTTTCCATTATCGCTGCAGATGAGCAGGTCTGTGCACGAGGCACTAAATACTGCAACGTTCTGAAGACATTAATTCACGCCTATAATTGGGAATGGGTCCTGGAGAGTACGTCAATGGTCTTTCAGGTTAGACTTCTGGTCACATAATGACAGAGTGGGTGGAGTTACGGTAGGAAAATGTAAACCCCGAGCGAGAGGTTTGGTACGTGTGATTACCCGAGACATTCACTCTGTGTCACAAAAACCTGCCCCCAGGAGGGGTGGGCCCGAGCAGCAGTGAGAGCCCAGCTCTGTCAAAGGGAAATGTTATTCAGTGGCAGGAAGCTGCTGAGAAACAGCAGGAAGTCTGACAAAATAAAATATAAAAATAAAAGTTATTAAAATTATTACAAAAACACACAAATTAGCTACTCTACTGTGTAATCCGTGTAATGCCATTAAGGTAGTCACCCAGCTAACATTAAAGTCAGTGGGTGGAATCAATAAACACATTGATTCTTCAAAGGAAATGTTTATATAGTAGAGAGGACAGCTTGGCCGGCCAACTTTGGGCACCCCTGTTCTAAACAATGTTTTTAAACTCAACGCTCTAAGAGACAGAATGCCATGATTTCCCTCTCTGCCTCCTCTGCTCTCAGCCACCTGCAAGCGCTCTCGGCCACGCCCACTTCTCCGCTCTGCACGCAGATGAGCTGCAGGAGGAAGTTGATCCTGCAGCAGTAAGGGCTGCACAGAGGTGCAGCAGGTGCTAAATCATTAAAAATAATGAACTTTAAATAAAAATTCCATGCAGATTGTGCGGCTCATCCATCAATCAGCCAGTTGTGTCATGTCCAATCTTATTTTCAACAACTGCGATAGAGCGAATCCGCGATAAGCGAACCGCGAAGTAGCGAGGGACTACTGTATCAGTACTTGCACCAGTAATTGGTATGAGCAAGTACACAAGTGTAAGTACTTGTACAAGGTTTGAAAACATGTGGTACTGGTGCATGTCTACTGGAACCCAAAGTGAAGTCTGCCCAGAACCCACCTGGAACACAGAGATATGCAGCTGGCTCCTCTGCAGACTGGCCTGAGCAGCTTCCAGGTTGATGTCCAACCTCCTCAGCAGGTCAAGCTTCTTCCAGGCTGTGTCGTAGGAGGACGCCAGCACCGTGGCTCTGTTCATCAGCAGCTGAGACACCTGGCCCGACGCCAGGCTCTGCTCCACAGCCTTCTTACACAGCTCATCCAGAGAGACCTGACAGAAACAGATCGGATCAGAACACCGGCGGTGTATCAGTGCTTCTACATCTGCATGGAACGGTGAGCACACACACCTTGATCTCTGCACCAAAGTCCTTCACCTCCACCTGAGCCACAACGTCCAGGCCGAGGGCAGAGAGGGTGCTGCAGAGGGCCAGGCCCAGGGCTTGGCCCGGCAGGCCCATCAGCATCAGGCGTACAAACTCAGCTGTAAAGGCCTTGATGGGATGGGTCATCTGCTCCTCACTGATCACCAACAGACCGGATCCTGCTGCACTGGACCGGCGAAACAGAGGCTTTCCTACACCACCAGGTCCGTTTATAGGTAGCAGATCCTCAGCTGGAGGACAAGTCCCTGAAGACATTTAGCAGACATTTGTCAAAAACTGACAAAACCTTTATTACAAAAAACAACTCATGCTGACTTCAGTGTTGTGAATCTGAGACACTGAAGCGTGAAGATTTAGCTCAACATGAGATGTTTGGGTGACAGACACATGAAAAACACCTTTGAGTGCTGGGCACAAATACAAGCTGTGGTCTTAGAAACCACGTGTAAAACTGATGCGTGTTTGTGAGGAGCTCTTACCAGTTAGAGTCTGAGCAAAAGAAGAACACACTCTGAAGAAATCCCTGATGGTTTGAAGTCTCTTGAGGAAAAACACCTCCTCCATGAGCTGGCGCTGATTTGGGCTGTCAAACACATTGAGCTGTGTGGCCCGAGCCTCTTTCAGAACATCTACCTTCCTCCAGGCTGATGGCACCTCCAGAGAGCTCAGCTGGAGATGATAAAGAGCAGAGAAACTGGACTGAGACGAGGCTCACTTTGAAATACCACAAAATGGGAACTTGTATTTACCCAGGAACTCATACAGACTAGCTCTACAGAAACAGAACTGATGCATGCTCAATAATCCAGACAGAAACATCTAACAAAGTCCAGTCAGGTCCTTTGGACGGTCCAGAGGACGGACGGACAGATGGTCCGTCCATCCATTATCTTCTGCTTGTTCCAAAGTCGGGTTGTGAAGGCAGCAGCTTGAGCAGAGAGGTCCAGACACCTCTCTCCACAGACATCTCTTGCAGCTCTTCTGGGAGGACTCCAAGGCGTTCCCAGGACAAATGAGACATGTAGTCTCTCCAGCGTGTCCTGGGTCTTCCCCGGGGTCTCCTCCCAGTCGGACAAGCCTGAACCACCTCAACTGGCTCCTCTGGAGTCACTTGAGGCTCCAGCTGCTCTGGAGCCAGCTGTTGAGCCAGCTTCTACTCCGAGTCTCTCCTGATAACTGAACTTCTCACCCTGTCTCTCAGGGAGAGTCCAGCTACCCTGCAGAGGAAACTCATTTCAACCTCCTGTTTCCACAATCTCATTCTCTCAGTCTCTATCCAGAGCTCATGACCAGAGGTGAGGGGAGGAACGTAGGCTGACCAGTAAACAGAGAGCTTTGCCTTACAGCTCAGCTCCCTCTTCACCACAATGGACTGGCACACAGTCCACAATACTGCAGACGATGCACCAATCCGTCTGACAATCTCACGCCCCATTCTTCCCTTACTTGTGAGCAAAATCCCGAGATACCTGAACCCCTCCACTGGAGGCAGAACCTCGCCCTCGACTTGAAAAGAACAATTCACCCTTGTCCGACGGAGGAAAAGCCCTCCTTCTCAGTCAAGGACCTGACTTAACTTTGTTAAATCTGAATATATGCACACGTTCAGTTTGTGAGAATGATCTGTGTTTATTTTACTACAATATATGGACAGGGCTTGTCTTACAGTCATGTTTTGACCTTTTTCACTCTAGAAAGTTCTGATGTTTGAAAGTTTTATTGTGATATTTTAATCTCTGGAGATCTTGTTATTTTCCCAGTGAAAGATTTACGAAGTACATGGAGCCGGTATTTGACTGACTGCTAATGTTTGCATCTGCTCCGTTGTGTTTTAACAGCCCAAGTCCTTTCTCTGCGCTGTGACAAGACCGTCCATGATGGCATGCTCGCATTTATGATTGAAATGGGAGCAACTGTGACCACACATCCCACAGACAAAAAAGGCCTCAGAAAATTGTTCAAACTAGTATAATAGAAGAGTAAAATATGTATTTTAAAGACCTGTTAAAGTATTCATGCGTTTTACATTTTAGGATTAAATCACTAACATCTATTTAAACATGTTAACCTTGTCAGTGAGTTGTCCAAAGGCAGTCTCCAGTTGGGTGAACATCCCGTCAAAAGCCACCAGCAACATTTGACCAGCGGACATCTTTGGTGTCTCCTGGCCGTCTTCATCCAGACTGTGAGGCTGGATCAGCTCTGAGTAATGAGCACGCAACATCCTGAACACAACAAACAAACTCAAGTGAAGGCTTAGCACGCCATAATTAATGCACATCACCCGCTGCCTTCATGTCACTTTTTTATACTTTAATTTGTATTGATTTTTGCAAAGACAGACGCACAAAAGAAGTAAATAAATAACATTAAACATCAGTCTGGATTTTCTTCTGACAGCATTTAACAATCATACATTCATTAATCATTCAGCTGTATTTCCATTGTTGTGTGTGCCACTTTGGAATAGGGTCCATTGTCTCCACTGTTTGTCATACCTAATCCTTTCAATCTAAAACTGTCATTTCCTCCACAGTCCTGATCCACTCTTCTTGGTTAGACGTGTCTGGCTTCAAACATATTTTTGTTATTGCCTTTTTACTCGCGGCCAGGATTACCTTTGTCAGAAACATATCTTCTTTCTTCACTACATCTGTTATATTCTCCAAATACATCATCACTAGACATGTATTTGGAATTGTACAACTCAGAATTTTAGACAATGTCGATCCTACTTGTTCCCAATATCCAGATATTTTTGTACAACTCCAAAATATATGCAAGTGACTGGCATCTACTTCTCCACATAATTGCCAACATTTTTGTTTACTTTTGATTTTAGGTGTTATGAAAAACCTTGTTAGATTTTTCCAACAAATTCCCTCCATGAGAGTGAATTTGTTGTGCTTTGCTGTACTTCACACATTTGGAACCATTCTTCATCTAGTATGTTAATCTTAAGTTCTGTTTCCAATTTCTTTTTTAGATCCAGTAATCCTTCGCTACTTTGCGGTTCGTTTATCGTGGATTCCCTATATCGCGGTTTTTCAAAATAAGATTGGACATGACACAATTGGATGATTGATGGATGAGCCATGGGTTGTTTATTTAAAATCAATTATTTTAAATGATTTTGCATCATGTGTGCAGCTCAGAAGTGCAGGGGGAAGCTCCCTCCTGCAGCTGATCAGCTGATCTCCTTCTCTGCCACACATTTCTCCTGCTGCTGCAGCTTTGTGAAGGGTTAACCCTTTGCTGTCCAAATGCATCGATGGACGTTTGTCTTCCAACTTAAAATTCAAAGTATGTCACATCGTAAAATCATCATAATCACAAAACATAAAATAGTTAAGTTATTTTTAATTATTTTAGAACTTCTACATTCAGTTGTTTCAGTGTCATTGATCAAGAAATACATTTCTGCTCCATGCTGTAGAGCTGTGTGAAGTGTTAACCTTTTGCTGTCATGCTGCACTTATCTTCTCTACAATTTAAATTTAAATTCTGCAACATTCGATTGTTTATTTGTTTATTTAAAATGTTGTAGTATCTAAATTTAAATTGTCTATTTAAGGAGGGATATTGGGAGTAACAGGTGATGAGTGAGTGTGATTGCAGCCTGGTACATGTCATGACAAAGTTTACTGAACTTGGACTACTGTATCCATACTTCGCAGTGCTTCACTTATCGCAGGTGGGCGTGGTCCCAAACACCTGCGATAAACGAGGGACCACTATACAGTGTTGTTTCCTCTCTGCATTCCCTCAAGTAATTATGAAATGCTGAGATGGTTTTTACTGTTTTTTGTAAATATCAATCTATCACTACTCCAATGACACTGTAATTTGTGTCAAGTAATTTTGGTTTAATTTGCTCTGTGTAGTAGTAGAAGACAGGCTTTAGGTGAGCTGATTTGCCCTGTTGGCATGCACGCAGCTGGATATCTCATCGACTTGGAAGACTTGATGACATGTCTATCTCTGCTGTCATTTGTGCATTTTAAGGACGCATTTATAATTGGATTTACGAGAACCGGTTCCTGCTTTTTGGATTTGGCTGGTTCCTGGTTTATCTACAATCAAGGAAGTCGTCGGCAGCAAATTTAGACCCGATCATGCTGCTTGTCTTATGATGGCTTGGTTCGTGCCTCGAGCACCCAGACTCAAATGTTTTGCCAGGATGGATCAGATCTCGGGGATTTTTCTCAGGCATGGTCCATTGGTGTGGCCATTTAATTTGGACGTTTTGGAAGCAAGTGGACTGACACAGACTCAAGGTAGATGTCAAAAAAGTTCTGCCTGTTCCCAAAACAATCATGTTTATCTGAATTTGGCTCCCTGACTGGCCTTGACAGGCCATCTCATCTCAATACACCTGGAAGTCTTGTAAACCTGAAGCTCTGCCCCTCCCTCCCCCCACTGAGGAATTTTCATGATTTTTCAGAGGAGCTCAGCTGAATAAACATTCTGTCATCATTTCAGGACTCTTTGGATTTGTCCTTGGCCGTCCTCGGCACCCCGAGTGTGTACAAATATTTCTAGAGGGAACTATTTGAACCGAGTGATTTTATCTGAACTCTGCAGTGCCTCTGTGTGTTGTCTCTGACTGCTCATCGTCCTTGCGTCCCCTCCTTCCTCCCCGCATAAGGTCAGCACCATTATGTTCCAGTGTGCAAGATTTTTTTCATTATCACGCTGGTAAACTTCAACCAGAGATTAAGAGCGTGTTATGAATTATTTTTTGTCTCCAAACCTTATGTGTTATTTTTCACCACTTTTTATTGCATGTTCAAACAGATCTCACTTGTAAATGAGTCTTCGAGGCTCAATGTGACTTATCTGTTTAAATAAAGGTTGAATGAAAATGACCTTACATTGTTCATCTGTTCCTGCCAAACCCAGCCGGTCGAAGCAGATGACGGCTTGCCCTGAGCCTGGTTCTGCTAAAGGTTTATTCCTCATGAGGGAGTTTTTCCTTTCCACTGTCACCTTCATGCTTGCTCAAGATCAGAGTACTGTGATGGAGTTAAACTTAAAGATGGCTGCTCCTCAGATAAATAATAGGTGCTTGCCATGCATTTGCATGACAAGCACCTATTATTCTACACCTCGGAAGTATGTCTACATTTCTATCTCCGTTAATAATAATAATAATAATAATAATAATGTCATCACAATGTCAGCACTGTATGTTTCCATACAATGGCAAAATTAGTCTCTGCATTTAACCCATCCACCACCAGGTGGTGCAGTGGGCAGCTATTGAAAGCGCCCGGGGGGCATTTTGGGGATGAGGTGTGCTGCCCAGAGATGCAGCCCGAACCACAATGTCTACCCCCACAAAAGTTGTATCAAAACGACCGGCTTGGCCCCGTGATGTGCACTATTACTTTTATTGGAATTTCAAGTTACCATGGCATCATAATTTGCGAACAAAGATGCAATATTTCATCAACTCCAGGAACTAGTTGGTGACTGCCCAATTATTATCCTACACCTGAAAAGCGCATCTTTTTCAACTTTAATGCGGCCTGAACCGCAACATGGACCCTCACAAAAGTTATATTAAAATGACCGGCCCGGCTCTGGGAAGTGCGCAATTACTTTTTATTGGCATTTGCAATTACCATGGCAACATATTTTGCTAACAAAGATGTCAAATTTCCCATAGGAAATGAATAGGCGAAAGCTCTTCACAGAAACTGAGTAACGTATGGAGCCATTTTGGTTCAACATGCAAGGAAGGCAGTGCAATGCCTTGCGAAACATGCGTGCATCCTCCATGCAATGCATGGAAGGCACCTATTATTACCTATTATTATTATCAATTAGTAATAATAATAATTAACATTAATAATTATTAATATTAACATAAATTATTAATAACAAATGTATAACTGTTATTGATAATTCATATTAATTAATTTATTAATATTGATAATTGTTAATATTAATATTTAATAATAATAGTTTAATTATAAATAGGCAGTCTTGATTCTACTGTCCTGCATGTCAGTTAACTTACTCTTCTTTCAACTTTTACACGGCCCAAACTACAACGTGTACCCCGTCAAATGTTATATCAAAACGACCGGCTCGGCCCTGTGATGTGTGCTATTACTTTTATTGACAATCTGAGTTACCATAGTGACATATTTTGCTAACAAAGAAGTCACAAATCCCAATAGGAAATAAATGCGAGAACACTCCTCACACTAACTGCTGCAGTCAAGTCACAAGATTTAGAGCATGAAGAAAACATACTCACTGCTGGATTTATTTGAAACTCACAGAAAGTAATCATCAGCTGTATCTCTAGAACTGATTAACGTTTGGAGCCATTTGATTCAAGATGGCTACCTCAGCTGCCTCAGCAAACACAAAATTGACTATAACTCAGTCATTTTTGGATATATTTAGCTGAAACTTGGTACAATGGTAGCTTAGGGTGATCCCAAACCCATTACTGTCAAATAATTTTTGTAATCGGCAGCAGCCTGGCAGTCCCCGTCAATTTTCTCCAGGAACCTTCCAGTGTTAAATTATTATTTTTATATATGAATGTTTCTGTTCTGTACCCAGGGACGACTTCTGTTGTGACTTGGCACTATACAAACAAACTAAATTGAATAGTGTGACGGAGTGAAGTAATGACATCTGGTCTGTGCGACCACTCAGTCGCAGAACAAAACAACAAACAGATTTATTACCATGGGAAGATTGATGATCCCCTCCCTGGGCTGCCACCTTACCGTGGTGGAGGGGTTTGAGTGTCCCAATGATCCTAGGAGCTATGCTGTCAGGGGCTTTATGCCCCTAGTAGGGTCACCCATGGCAGACAGGTCCTAAGTGAGGGACCAGACAAAGTGCAGCCCAAAGACCCCAATGATGAGAAACACAAATGGACCTAGTGTTCCCTTGCCCGGACGTGGGTCACCGGGACCCCACTCTGGAGCCAGGCCTGGAGGTGGGGCACGCGGGCGAGCGCCTGGTGGCCGGGCTTTTACCCACGGAGCTCGGCCGGGCACAGCCCGAAGAGGAGACGTGGGTCCCCCTTCCCATGGGCTCACCACCTGTGGGAGGGGCCAAAGGGGTCGGGTGCAATGTGGGATGGGTGGTGGCCGAGGGCGGGGACCCTGGCGGTCTGATCCTCGGCTACAGAAGCTGGTTATTGGGACGTGGAATGTCACCTCACTGGTGGGGAAGGAGCCTGAGCTGGTGTGTGAGGCTGAGAGGTTCCGGCTAGAAATAGTCGGACTCACCTCTACGCATGGCTCGGGCTCTGGAACCAATTTCCTTGAGAGGGGCTGGACACTCTTCCACTCTGGAGTTGCCCCTGGTGAGAGGCGCCGAGCAGGCGTGGGCGTACTTATTGCCCCCCAACTTGGTGCATGAGTATTGGGGTTCACCCCGGTGAATGAGAGGGTGGCCTCCCTCCGCCTACGTGTGGGGGGACGGGTTCTGACTGTCGTTTGTGCTTATGCACCAAACGGCAGTTCAGATTATCCACCCTTTCTGGAGTCCTTGGAGGGGGTACTGGAAAGTGCACCTTCTGGGGACTCCCTTGTTCTGCTGGGGGACTTCAATGCTCATGTGGGCAATGACAGTGAGACCTGGAGGGGTGTGGTTGGGAGGAACGGCCCCCCTGATCTGAACCAGAGTGGTGTTCTGTTGTTGGACTTCTGTGCTCGTCATGGATTGTCAATAACGAACACCTTGTTCAGGCATAAGGGTGTCCATATGTGCTCTTGGCACCAGGACACCCTAGGTCGCAGTTCGATGATCGACTTTGTCATCGTCTCATCTGATCTGCGGCCACATGTCTTGGACACTCGGGTGAAGAGAGGGGCGGAGCTGTCAACTGATCACTACCTGGTGGTGAGTTGGCTCCAATGGTGGGGGAGGATGCCGGTCAGACCTGGCAGACCCAAACGTATTGTGAGGGTTTGCTGGGAATGTCTGGCAGAGTCTCCTGTGAGACGGAGTTTCAACTCCCACCGCCGGGAGAACTTTGAACATGTTCCGAGGGAGGTGGGGGACATTGAGTCTGAGTGGACCATGTTTCGTGCCTCTATTGTCGAGGCGGCTTACCAGAGCTGCGGCCGCAAGGTTGTCAGTGCCTGTCGCGGCGGCAACCCTCGAACCCGATGGTGGACACAGTCGGTGAGGGATGCTGTCAGGCTAAAGGAGGAGTCCTATCGGGCCTTTTTGGCCTGTGGGACCCCGGAAGCAGCTGATGGGTACCGGCAGTCCAAGCGACATGCGGCTCGGGTGGTTGCTGAGGCAAAAACTCGGGCATGGGAGGAGTTCGGAGAGGCCATGGAGAACGACTTCCGCACGGCTTCGAGATGATTCTGGTCCACCATCCGGCGTCTCGGGGGGGAAGCGGTACGCCACCAACACTGTTTATGGTGGGAGTGGTGTGCTGCTGACCTCAACTCGGGATGTTGTGGGTCGGTGGGCGGAATACTTTGAAGACCTCCTCAATCCCACCGGCACGTCTTCCACTGAGGAAGCGGAGCCTGGGGACTCTGGGTCGGGCCCTCCAATCTCTGGTGCTGAGGTCACCGAGGTGGTTAAAAAGCTCCTCGGTGGCAGGGCCCTAGGGGTGGATGAGATTCGCCCAGAGTTCCTTAAGGCTCTGGATGTTGTAGGGTTGTGTTGGCTTACGCGACTCTGCAATATTGCGTGGACATCGGGGGAAGTTCCCCTGGATTGGCAGACCGGGGTGGTGGTCCACCTATTCAAAAAGGGGGACCGTAGAGTGTGTTCCAACTACAGGGGAATCACGCTCTTAAGCCTCCCTGGTAAGGTCTATTCGGGGGTTCTGGAGAGGAGGGTCCGTCGGATAGTCGAACCTCGGATTCAGGAGGAACAGTGCGGTTTTCGTCCTGGCCGTGGAACACTGGACCAGCTCTACACTCTCAGCAGGGTCCTGGAGGGTGCGTGGGAGTTTGCCCAACCAGTCTACATGTGCTTTGTGGACTTGGAGAAGGCGTTCAACCGTGTCCCTCGGGGGACCCTGTGGGGTGTACTCTGGGAGTATGGGGTACCGGGCCCTTTGATACAGGCTGTTAGGTCCCTGTATGACCGGTGTCAGAGCCTGGTCCGCATCGCCGGCAGTAAGTCGGGCTTGTTCCCGGTGAGAGTTGGACTCCGCCAAGGTTGCCCTTTTTTACCGATTCTGTTCATAACTTTTATGGACAGAATTTCTAGGCACAGCCAAGGTGTTGAGGGGATCCGTTTTGGTGGCCTTAGGATTGCGTCTCTGCTTTTTGCAGATGATGTGGTCTTATTGGCTTCATCGGATCGTGATCTACAGCTTTCGCTGGAGCGGTTCGCAGCCGAATGCGATGCGGCCGGGATGAAGATCAGTTCCTCCAAATCCGAGGCCATGGTCTTGAGCCGGAAAAGGGTAGAGTGCCCTCTCTGGGTCAGGGAGGAGGTCCTACCCCAAGTGGAGGAGTTCAAGTATCTTGGGGTCTTGTTCACAAATGAGGGAAAAATGGAGCGTGAGATCGATAGGCGGATAGGTGCAGCGTCTGCAGTGAAGCGGGCGCTGTACAGGTCTGTCATGGTGAAGAGAGAGCTGAGTCAAAAGGCGAAGCTCTCAATTTACCGATCGATCTACGTTCCCACCCTCATCTATGGTCACGAGCTTTGGGTTGTGACCGAAAGAATGAGATCTCGGATACAAGCGGCCGAAATGAGTTTTCTCCGCAGGGTGTCTGGGCTCTCCCTTAGAGACAGGGTGAGAAGCTCGATCATCCGGGAGGGACTCGGAGTAGAGCCGCTGCTTCTCCATGTCGAGAGGAGCCAGTTGAGGTGGCTTGGGCATCTGTTTAGGATGCCTTCTGGACGCCTCCCTGGTGAGGTGTTCCGGACACGTCCCACCGGAAGGAGGCCCAGAGGAAGACCCAGGACACGCTGGAGGGACTATGTTTCTCGGCTGGCCTGGGAACGCCTCGGGATTCCCCCGGAAGAGCTGGCCCAAGTGGCTGGGGAGAGGGAAGTCTGGGCCTCCCTACTTAGGCTGCTACCCCCGCGACCCGACCCCGGATAAGCGGAAGAAAATGGATGGATGGATGGATGGATGGATGGATGGGAAGATTGATGATCACACACAGCAAATTGGTTAAATGTACTTAACCCAAAATAATTCCTAAAGTAGAAAAATCCATCACGCTTTGAAAAAGTTACAAGGGAGACATTGGTCATACACTTGTGCTGTACGTCAACACAGCCGAGTCCTGCTGAAAGCATCATTTGATTCTGAAATGCATGCTTCATTTGTAGAAGCTGGCATCTATGCGGGACGTGCTGGCTCCAGAGGTGTTGCAAAAGGTATGCAGTGGTGTTTAAAGTTTGTGAATTCTTTAGAATTTTCTATATTTCTGCATAAATGACCTAAAACATCAGATTTTCACACAAGTCCTAAAAGTAGATAAAGATAACCCAGCTAAACAAATTAGATAAAATATTATACTTGGTCATTTATTTACTGAGGAACATGATCCAATATTACATATTTGTGATGGTAAAATTATGTGAACCTCTAGGATTATCAGTTAATTTTGAAGTTGAAATTAGAGTCAGGTGTTTTCAATCAATAATGATGATCAGGTGTGAGTTTCACCCTGTTTGATTAAAAAAAACAGGGATCTATCAAAGTCTGCTTTTCACAACATGTTTGTGGATGTGTATCATGTTAGGAACAAAGGAGATTTCAGAGGAGCTCAGAAAAAGAGTTGTTGATGCTCATCAGGCTGGAAAAGTTTACAAAACCATCTCTAGAGAGTTTGGACTAAACCAATCCACAGTCAGCCTGATTGTGTACAAATGGAGGACATTCAAGACCATTGTTACCCTCCCCAGGAGCGGTGGACCAACAAAGACCACTCCAAGAACAAAGCGTGGTCGGTGAGGTCACAAAGGACCCCAGTGTAACTTCTAACAACTGAAGGCCTCTCTCACATTAATGTTAAAGTTCATGAGTCCACCATCAGAACACGGAACAACAATGGTGTGCATGGCAGGGTAGAAGGAGAAAGACACTGCTCTCCAAAAAGAACATTGATGCTAGTCTGCAGTTTGCTAAATATCACGTGGACAAACCAGAAGACTGATGGAAGAATGTTTTGTGGACAGACGAGACCAAAATAGAACTTTTTGGTTCAAATGAAAAGTGTTATGTTTGGAGAAAGGAAACTTTATCCCATCTGTGAAACATGGTGGTGGTAGTATCATGGTTTGGGCTTGTTTTGCTGCATCTGGACCAGGACGGATTGCTATCATTGATGGAACAATGAATTCTGAATTATATCAGAGAATTCTAAAGGACAATGTCAGAACGTCTGTCCATGAACAAGAGAAGGTGGGTCCTGCAGCAAGACAATGACACAAAGCACACAAGTGGTTCTACCAAAGAATGGCTCAAGGAAAATAAAGATCATGTTTTGGAATGGCCAAGTCAAAGTCCTGACCTTAATCCAATCCAGATGTTGTGGAAGGACCTGAAACGGCAGTTAATGTAATGGAACCCACCAACATCCAGAGATGAAGCTGTTCTGTACTGAGGAATGGACTCAAAGTCCTACAAGCTGGTGTGCAGGATTGATCAACAGTTAAGAATCATAATCTGAATCAGAATAAGCTTTATTTTCATTGCACCGAGATACAACAAGAATATGTCCGTACAGTCGTCCGAAAGATGGGCGGAGTGCACGTAGCTGCTGCTATATAGCGCAGCCTTCTTATCCTTTTCAGAATACATTTTTTAGATAGAAAAAGGGACAAAGCCATGAGGAGAGGATAGTGGCATTACAAAAAAAGATCTCTTCACACCTTGTCCTAACAGGACACGCTTTAAGACATCAAAAAACTGAGTATACTGGAGGCTTGAGTCAAACAACCTCAGGGTAGAAGCTCTTCCTCAGTCTAGTGGTTCTACACTTAATGCTCCTTAACGTCCTTCCTGAGGGGAGCGGGGCAAACACACCTAGCACCCCACACCCCCCCAAAACCAACATAGGAGGATCTGTGGTGGAAGTGGTCTCCAGCTACAAATACTTGGGTGTGAACCTGAATGACAACCTCAGCTGGAGCAACAACACCACCAGCCTGATGAAGAAAGCTCATCAGAGACTCTACTTCCTCAGACGGCTGAGGCGAGCTGGTCTGGGAAGCTCAGTCCTCACCTCCTTCTACAGGTGTGCAGTGGAGAGCATCCTGTGCTCCAGCATCAACGTGTGGCATGGAGGCTGCACAGCTGCAGAAAGAAAAGCTTTGCAGAGAGTGGTGAAGGCTGCACAGAAGATGTTGGAGTCAGTCTCCCCACCATCACAGACATCTACACCTCCAGATGCAGGAAGAGGGCCACCTGCATCATGAAGGACCCCACTCACCCAGCACACACACTTTTTGCCCCACTCCCCTCAGAAAGGAGGTTAAGGAGAATTAAGTGTAGAACCACTAGACTGAGGAACAGCTTCTACCCTGAGGTTGTTTGACTCAAGCCTCCAGTATACTCGGGCGTATGTCAGTCCGCAGAGGTTCGCGCGTACCGGATTAAATTTGAAGCTGATGCCTGCAGGGCATGTGCGTGCAAAGCTCAATTTTTACGTCCGCGTACTCGGTATTGCACAATAAAATGTCTGGCGACGGACTGTTTTGTATGAAACACCATTGCATTAAATTTCCCTTCTTCATCTCTGATATGGTTTAATGGCCTTTTCTTTTGTTTTTTCGCCAAAAGGCAAGCGATCTATTCCTCCTCCTCCGTTGACTCCATGACTGAAATTGTGAGAAATGAAGGAATTTGTCAAGAGAAAATTAAAATCAGGTCTTGCGTGGTTGTGTGTGTGTGTGTGTGTGTGTTTGTGTGGGGGTCTGGAAATTTCCTGGTGGGCTGGTCTGATGTGGGGGCTGCAAGGCCAGCGCTACCTGTTTTTTTTTTTTTTAGAACTTTTTATTAACAACATACTGTATAAACACAGAACACCACTGAGGCTGGGGCTGCCAGCTCTCGGTTATTTATTTATTTTTTGGCGACCTGTCAATCAATCCAGTAGAAGTGTCAGCAAAAGACCAATCGGTGACCTCAATTTGTTCCAAAGGTAAACGCCCCTTGCCTGCAGAGCTGGTCTGCAGCCGCTCAGGGTGGATGCTCGAGTATGAAGTCTGAACCATCTGCGGACAGTGTGCGTCGAGTCCACGTGGATAAAGGCTAGAGTGAGTATACTGGAGCCTTCATGAATATCTAACCAGGATAATCATCGTGAAAAAAATCACATCATGTTGCTGCTGATCTGTTTCATGTTGCTGCCGATCTGTTTCATGTTGCTGCTGATCTGTTTCATGTTGCTGTGTTCATTCCTGCTCATCTGCTCACACAGACTCATGTTCGTGCTGCTGTTCGGCGTATTGTTTTTATGCTATTAGTGCTTAGCGTATTTTTAGTTGATGTTTTTCTTGGTTCATATCTTGGATCTTATGACTGTTGTTCTTTTACATTTTCTTGTTGTCTGTAACTGGGACCCTGTGTACACAATCTCTTCCACCAGATGTAACACATGTGGTGCGAATGACAAATAAAGAAACTCTGACTTTCTGATATTTATCCAGAAATACAGACAATAATAAAGAGTTCACAAACTTTCAAGCTCCATTGTAATATGAACATAAATTAGTAAGTGTACAATAAGATCCACAGATCTTAAAAATGCATTTTTCAAATGTACAAATGGCACAAGTAGGAAAAGTATTGAATGCAGCATTACCTTTATACTGTATATGTGGAGCGGTAAGAATGTCTCAAAATTCACATTCACAGATAACCTGATCCGTGCACCTGTGTTGACTGATTCATCTGCAGCAGGTGATTTGTGCACATGCACATTACAATTAATATGTGCAGAATATTCCTACTTGTGCAATTTGAATTATGTACATTTGAAAAGCTGCTTATGCATTTGTGAATCTCGTAATTAGATTGTGGATCTTATTGTACAGAAACAAATCTCGTATGCTCGTGTGACTACTTTTGAGACTATCTTCATAACCTAAGGTAGCATTAAGACAGGCAGCCATTTCACAGAAATGTTTTGTTAAACTGCCTACAGACATGCAAAAAGATTAAACTTACCGAAACTTTCTGGATTATCTGCACCTGAGAGAAGCTGTTAATGATAACATTCATAAGGAGAGAAAGTGCACCTGGTGATGTGAAGGTAGTGGTTGTGTCCATCATGATCCAAGCCTGTGGTGGCCTGCAGATTATCAGCCAAGCCTTGCAGGCCGAGTCCGTCTGAGCTGTGCTCCACCAGCTGCTCCAGCTCCGACAGCATGGACTTCAGAGTGGGCTCTCCTTTGATCATACAGCGCAGAGCCTCGGGGAAGATGATCTGCCTGAAGTTGGAGTTCAGTTCCTTAAATAGAAAAAACGGTTTAGGTGTGTCAGACTCTAGCTAAAGATGTGTAGGGGTAAAGGTGTTCTCAGGGGTGGACAGGACATTTTCCAGGTTGTCCAGCGGAAAGTCTTTTGACAGAATATGGTTGTCTATAAAGACTTTTGGTTGTCTGCAACCTTTACAATAAAAAAGGCCAAAAATCTCAAGAAACATGTAATTGAATAAGTATATTGCATTATGTACAAAGTTTATTATGCACAAATTAGGGGTGCAGAAAAAAAAACATTTTTTTAAAGAATCTATATTATTAGTTCTGGCAATTCTGAACTGATTCTAAAGGCCCATGAATCGATTTTAAAATGCGTTAAAGTTTTATATTTTATTACACTCTTACACCCGAGCGTACTGCATATTGCATTATGTGTCCGCTCGGCTGCTGTAGAATTGAGCCGTGTAGGCCACCGTACAGCAGCTAGTTATCCAGCTCCCTTTATCTGAATGGAGCCTGTTAGCATGGAGGAGGGAGACAGCACGATTCATCCTGCTGCTTCGTCTTTAAAAATCATTTCAGATCCTACAATGTTCCGGTGGAAGACAGAGCTTAACAAGAGCACGGTTGTTTACAAGAAGTGTAAAATAAAATTGTACAGTATTTTAGAAATACAACAAATTGCACGGAAGATGAAAGCGAAGCAGCCGACCAGTGAACTCTGCAACAAACTTCCAGTCTTCTCCAAAGGCTGTGAAGAGTTCCCTCCATCTCCTGCTGTATCACAAAGATTTATGAGCACACAGCTCAGTGGAAGGTGAGGGGTTTAATTTTATTATTAATATGCTGGAAGCAACATACGTTACTCCTTCACGTAGTTAAAGCTCCACACAGCTTCACCATGAAACAAAAAATAACGTGGGAGAAGCTCTGATGCAGCTGCAGCTCAAAGGGAACTATTTTTTCTCATATTATACTAAAACGTATATAGAGAAGTTATACAACAAACTTAAAAATATAGCAAATGTTAGAGCAATTTAGATAAAAATAACTGTGAAGTCTGTATTTTATTATGAATTAAAGCTTAATGCACTATGGTACGCTGAAGTCTGTTTACTTTTGTATTTTTATACTGTATTTTGAATCATTTGTCTCTGACGGACTGGAGACCTGTCCAGGTGTCCCCCGCCTCTCGCACTCTTGCTGGACATGGGCACCAGTGACCCCCGTGACTCGAAAAGGAAGAAGTAAGTAAAGCTAATGGATGGATTAATTATTTATTCTTAGATTTTTATTTTTTAAATCCACGCAGCTAAGCTAACCTAATACTGGTAGTTTAAGTTACAGAATGTTATGCTCATCTATAGTTGTTCCTATTTTTGGTATAAATATAAAACGATGCAAAAAAGATTTGATACAGTAAAGAACCTAAAATTATTGTATTAAATAAATGTTCTATTTGTTTACATTGCTGTTTAATATTTTCAGCTTGTCAGTTACATAACTGAAACAAAATTTATGACC
Source organism: Nematolebias whitei (assembly GCF_014905685.2). Lineage (NCBI taxonomy): Eukaryota > Metazoa > Chordata > Actinopteri > Cyprinodontiformes > Rivulidae > Nematolebias > Nematolebias whitei. The sequence goes on from NC_056512.1 coordinate 4,307,795, forward strand.
ATTTCAATAGAAAAATTGTTTCTGAATCAAAAAATAGATTTTGAGTCAAATCGTGACAACAAAAATCGGAATCGAATCGAATTGTCAGATACTGAGAGATTCACACCCCTAGTTTTTTTTTCTTCATTCATTCAACCTTTATTTAAACAGATAAATCACATTGAGCCTCAAAGACTCATTTACAAGTGAGACCTGTTTGGACAGACAAAAACAGTGGTTAACTGGACACATGTAGGAGTTGGAGGCAAAAAAAATTCCTATCAGACTTTTTTTTCTTGCCTGAGAAAAAAGAAACCTCTGATATTAAAAAAACACCTCACACAAACAAGCACATAGTAACGTAGACATTCTGCAATCGGAGACAAAAGCGGTCAACAACGCTTATAGATGCTCTCGAGGTCACTGTAATCAGTCAATGTCCTCTGGTGAGATCCATAAACATTCTCGAGGTATGTCGAGAAATGGCCAAGAATAATATCTATGAGAATCCAAGAGTCCTGAAATGATGACACATAGTTTTTTCAGCTGGGTTTCATCTGGTTATCAGTTGGAAATTCCTCAGGGAGGGGGTGGTGAGCGTCAGATCACATGTTCTCCTGGCGGATTCAGATAAGATGGTCTTCAAGGACAACCAAGGCGACCAAATTTAGATAAACACACAGTTGTTTTGGGGACAGGCAGAACTTAATGACATCTACCTTGAGTCTGTGTTGGTCCACTCAGTTCTAAAATGTCCAAAATAACATGGCCACACCGATGGAATGTGACTGAGTAAAATCCACAAGATCTGATCCATTCAGCCCAAAGCATTTGAGTCCGGGTACACGAGACACGAACCAAGCCATCAAAAAGGCAAGCAGCGTGGTCGGGTCCAAATTTGCTGCTGACGACTTCCTTGATTGTAGATAAAACCAGCACCAGCCAAATCCAAAAAGCAGGAACCAGTTATGGAAAATCCAATTAAATATGCGTCCTTAAAATCCACAGATGGCAGCAGAGATAGACACATCATCACATTTGTATTTTGCTTTGTGTGTTACCTGTTGTTTTGTCTGTACAGCACTTTGGTTGGCCTTGTTGCTGTTTTAAGTGCATTATAAATAAAGTGGTATGGTATGGTAAGTCTTCCAGTCAATGAGATATCCAGCTGCGTACGTGCCAACAGGGTAAATCGGCTCGCCTAAAGCCTGTCTTCTCTTTGAAGAAATGTTGTAAATTGAGATGAGGGACCAACTGATCAAAACAAGTCCATAATTATGGTTTGGAAGAAATGCAAGAGAGTCTCACAGCAATTTCACAGACAGACAGAGCAGCAAAGCAAAGCGGAGAGGGAGGGAAGCATCCGATCTCGTGGGGAGCAAGTGGTGAAGTACAAATGTTCTCAAGCGGCCATCTTGTGGACTGCTTGGACCGTCCCAGCTCCTGAATGGCAGACTCTTTCAGGATCTACTTGAGTGGAACTTCCTCGTTCTCCTCATCCTCTTCCTCCTCAGAGACAACAACGTTCACTGTGGAGAATCCCACAGCGGCCCTCGACTGTGTCACACAAGCACATTTATCTTTTGTCAAAAAGAAAAAAAATCACAAACTGCTGCATTCAGGCTATGAGCCAGGGGCCATTACAAATGTGAAAAAAAGAAAAGACAAAAAAGTACAAACTCGCTTGGGGATTTGATCTTTTCTTTTTTGAAAGGTGTGACACCTCTCCCCGAAATGGCCACAAACCTAAGTCCAAGTGCATGTAAATGGTAAATGGACTGTACTTATACAGCACCTTTCTATCTTATTTCAAGATACTCAAAGCTCTTTACACTACAATCTGTGCCTCATTTACCCATTCATACAGCTCTATACTAGATCTCTACAAAGATAATTGAACAAATTATTCTAAAGTGACTAATCAGTGCTTTATCACATTCATACACTGATGGGACACACATCAGAGGCTATGAGGGGTTCAGTGTCTTGCTCAGGGACACTTCAGCATGTGACTGCTGGTGGATTCGAACCCCAAACTCTCGCATTGGAGGACGACTGCTCTAACCACTCAGCCACAGCCGCCCATGTGCACTGGGAGCAGATATACTTCCCGACCAAGCATCACTAGGGAAGTCTCTGATCATGTTTGACAAACTGGCCGGCCAGACGTCTGACAGTGAAGAAGGCAGAATGCACAAACTCTGAGTGGGTTTTGAAAAACTACTTCCTAAGAAGACTAATGAAGTTTGGTATTAACACCAGCATCCTCACTAACTTTTACACGTGCACCATTGACAGCATGGTGACAGGCTGCATCACAGGGTGGTACGGGAACTGCACCAGTCAGAAAGAACTAGAGAGTGTGGTGCAAACAGCAGAGGACATAACTGGTAGCAGTCTCCACACCATCCACATCTACCACAACCAATGTCTGCGTAAAGCACGCAGCAACATTAAGGACCACACCCACCCAGCACAAGGACTCTTCCGTCTACTACCCTCAGGCAGACGATACAGGAGTCTGCCATCGCGCACAAAAAGACTAAAGGGCAGCTATTATCCACAAGCTGTCAGATTACTGAACTACTGATAAATAACACTGAAAAACTGACAATAACTTTGCACCAAGCCACATCTGTGACAACTAATATGAATAATATTAGCTTGTGACAGCTAATATGTTTATTGCTGCTGCACTAGTATGATACAGTATCTGTATCTACCTTACCATCATAATTCATTCTCAGTGTCAGTACCTGTGCAACAACCTGTCACACAACCTATGTAGTTTTTTAGTTATGTGTAATGTATATAATGTGCTTTTTAGTAGGGCTGGGCCATATCATATCATTCACGATAATACCGGTAAAAAAAGCTTGCTCGGGCAAAAAAATTATGATATGATACGCTAATTTCATGACGTAATACATCAGGGCGCCCCACCCCTTTAACAGAACCGAGCACGCCAAACGACCGAACTGAATTGCGCACCCCCCCTCCACCTGTCGGTACTGGTGTAACGCTAATTAGTTGTGTGCAATACAAGCTAGCTAAAAAGCTAAAAACAAACAAAGCGCGGCTCAGCTGTCTCTCCATCCAGCTCTAAACTGCAGGTACAGACAACTCAACTGTCTCTCCCTCCACCTGCTCTAAGGTTGTTTTCACACCAGATGGTCCAGTAGACTCGGTTTGGTTGGGGACCAATATTCATGACCTTTTGTTACATTTGAGCTGGTGCGTTTGCATTCACACTGCACTGTGCAGTCGAGCCAACCTGTTCCCCCGCTCGCCTGTGGGGGCGCTGCACCAAGAACTAGTGAAAGAAACGACACAAAAACCTCTGAAGACACGTCTTCTTGTTCTTCTGGAAATAAAAACAAAAACGGAGTGGCATCAAGTTTTAGCAGTTTTAGGAGTTATATTTTGTCATTTTTCAAAAATTGACTCAGCATGAGCAGAAGATGAGACAGAAGACCATGGAGAATATTGTTTTTCCACACAAGGCAGCTGACGGCTCCATATGAGGTCAGAGAAATGTGTGTTTGTTTGTCCTGCGCTGTACCTCACTTCCTGCTTGTGGAGCGGGGTCCAGTCTGTTTACATTCACACTGTACTGGAACCGCGCTGGAGTTCTCTTGTACCGGACCGAGACCTAGGTTTTAGCCCGGGCCAGAGTTCGCTTTTTTGTTCTGTGACACAGAGTTCGATGGCGCGTTCACACCTCCCCAAACAAACCGGACTTCCTAGGAAAACGAGCTAGAGTTCAATTAAAGCGGACTAAACAGGGCTGGTGTGAATGCACCCTAACTGCCACTCGTCTTTTCTCTCTCTCTCTCTCCGCACCCCGCTCTGAGCTGCCGGTGCAGGCTGCGTCTCCCCCGCTCTAAACTGCCGGTACAAACACGTGCAGGTCTGTCTCTTAGTTCCACAGTCCATGGAGCAAGACCAGAGTCAGGTGATCAGAGACGGAGCATCAGAGAAACGAATCATTCCTGCAGGAACAAATGAAACACCACAAGCTTCAGGGTCAGATGATCACCTTGTTACAAGTTCAGGAAGTTTTGGCTCATTTAAAGGAAACATATATTTTGTTACATTTATGCTCAACAATCTTAAGCTTAATTTATTTAGTTATTTTGGGAAACTTCACCTGCATTTTAGTTTTTGTGGTGGATTTTTTGATCTATATTTTGTGCAGACGTTTTCATCTAAATAACAGAAGGATTATTTTTATTTTTATACTTGGAGACTGAATACTTTACTAAATAAAGTCATTTCAGTAAAATTACCCCTTGTTCTTTTAAATTTTATATAATACTGCAAAACAACATGTTAAGTTAATTTTGTCAAATAACTATGATTTCTGTTTTTTTTTGTTCTATCACAAAATGTATCGTTATCGTCAGAATGCTCTGAAATATCACGATATTATATTTGAGCCATATCGCCCACTCCTACTTTTTAGCTTATATTACTACCTTGAAATATTTCTTCATTCAAATTCATCCTGCTTGCACTGTTAAAATTCTACTGTTGTTTACTATTTTCTCATTAGGGCCTTGTAAACATTATATATATGTTTTTATACTTTTTGGTACTCTACTTTGTATCCTTATTGCATGCGTTAGTATTTCTTGTTTGTTGTTTGTTTTATAGTGAGTCATCCTGAACATTTCATTGTACTGTTAACCTTGTGTTAAGCTGCATATGACCAATAAACACAACTTGAGCATGAACTACAGTAAGGGGACACAGACTACGATTTGCACCCCGGCCCCATCCCCCCAGTGAGAGTGCCTCACTATTAGAAAAAAAAGCAACAAATTTAGGGATTTTCCCCCATGTTGTTTCCTCGTGCTGAAGAAAGGCGACTGCGAAATGCGGGCGATAAACCTCTGGGCTCTGAACAAGCATCTGAGAAAATACAGATTCAAAGATGCTGACTCACACCTTTCTGCTGCACTTCCTGCATTACAGCGATTGGTTTACATCAATCCACCTCAAGGATCCTTATTTTCACATCCTCATATATCCCTCACACAGAAAATACTCCAGGTTTACTTTTCAGGGAAAAGGTTATGAATACCTTGTACTCCCTTTAGGACTCTTGCTAAGCCGGAGTGTGTGTGTGAAATACACAGAGGTGGCTGTGGGTCCACTCAGGAGGCAGGGCATCTGAGTGGCAACTGGTTTATCACAGCATCCTCACATCCAGAAGCTGCAGGCCGGACAGCTGTATTAACACAGCACATAATGAATCTGGGCTTCAAAATAAACACAGGAAATGGTATTCTGCTTCCTTCTCAGAACATCTCTTTCATAGAAAGGAAAAGCTTTGTAAGCTCAATTATCCAGGTAGATAACAAAAAATCTACAATCATGTCATCTGGACCAGTTTCTTTAAGTGGGAAATGTTTCGTCCCCCATCCAGAGGACTTAATCAGTCTGTGGCCTGCCAACCAGATCTGTCCCATAGGTAGCCTTCATGGGACAGATCATGACAACAAAAATCGATTCAAATCTGTTTTTTTTCCTCTCTGTACTCCGGAGAAGACAGACATGTTTTCCCAGCACTCCGTACACCCCCCCCCCCCCCCTCGCACTTTTTCGTCCTGTGAACCCTTAAAGAGCCTCTTTTTTTCCTGTATACCTTCCTAATTCGAAGGATCAGTTGGTCTCTCAACAAAATTGATCAACTTCTCCCGACAGGAGTCAGGGTAAGGAGGACCCTCTTACCTCGACGGAAACAAATTGGATTCGTGATGACGACTGTTTTTTTGTTGTTTGGCTGGTGAAATCTGGTTGTCTACAAATTCATGTGGATGCGTCGAAGCTTGGCAGCACTCAGACTGAATTATGTGCAGTTGTGTCAGAGCTGGTGCAGCTGTTATCAGGACTGTGGACTCTATAGCAGCACATATGAAGGTGGGAATAATCTGGAGAAGCTGTGAGCTCGACTTTTGGAGTAAAGGATCAATTCGGCTATTTTGGAGTTCCATCAGAGAATATGTACCAGCGAGACTTTAAAGGCAGAAACAACAATTACAAGTTCTGCCTGACCCAAAGTGTGGCCTTGATGCCGGACTTATCTCAACTCCTCCTGGAATGTTTGGAAAACAACAAAGATGCTTTGACTGTTTCCTCACCCCTCCCTTCCCCAAGGCCGTGGACATGTAACAGAACCTCACCTGAGCTGAAGATGAACGTCACCTCTTATCTGGACAATGGCTGAGGGGGGGCTCTGGACTATGCTACGACTTTCCCTTAAAAAAATCAATGTTTTCACCACCTATATGTTCATGTATAACGTCTGTTTATGTTGCTTTGCTGTGGTAGTTTTTTTTTATGCCTCAAATCGTGCACCGTCTAGGACACGGAGTGAGAGATCTTTTTTTTTATACCGTCTCTCCTCATGTTTTCTTTCCTTTTCTTATCTAAGCAAAATATTATTCTGAAGAAGAATAAGAGGGCCACGCTTTCATAGAAGCAGCTTCGTGCACTCCGCCCATCTTTCAGACAACTGTACGTACATGTTCTCATTGTATTTCGGTGCAATGATAATAAAGTTTATTCTGATTCTGAAATATTTCAACACTTCAGTGGTCAAAATGGCAGAACTTAAGCATTTCCAGTTCAAACAATGTGGGGCGAGGCAGTGTAGTGCTCTGGTTTACCTCTGGTGGTGCTGTGTCATATACAATGTATGAAGTAGGTGGTTGGTGCATGCCCATTGCTGTCTCTCTTTATATCACCAATATACGTGTTTGATTACACACGTGCTGCACATGCTGATGGTCTACAGACTAATATATTGAATGAATGCGTGTGACATATTTCTTCTTTCTAATCGATCATAATGGACGCTGAAAATTCACAGAGGTGAGGCAGAATATACCTTGCCGCACCGATAGGGGCAGTGCTGCCTCATAGTTTCAGTGAAGCAGGTACAGTCGCTGAGCGTTCTTCTGTTACACAGAGGGGCAGCAGGGGTGAAGCAAACCGTACACTCATTTAAATTTGTTTAGACAAAATGGAAGATCTCAAAACTAAAGGATTTTTCTAAACTAGATTTTCAGTCGAAACAGAAGGTATTAGAACCTGATCGACACGGGAAAAGATTTTTCCATCCATCCATTATCTTTACCCGCTTCTTCCATTTTGGGTCATGGGCGGTGCCCGTGTCCAGCAATCACTGTGTGAGGGGCGAGGTACACCCTGGATGGGTCGCAAGTCCATTACAGGGCCACATAGAGACAAACAAACATTCATTCTGTCACTCACACTTAGGCACAATTTAGAGTCACCAATCAGCCTAACATGCATGTGTGTGGGAGGAAACCGAAGTACCCGGAGAAAACCCACGCAAACACGAGAAGAACATGCAAACTTCACACAGAAAGACCCCAGGTCAAACCAGGGACTGAACACAGGACCTTCTTGCCGTGAGGCAACAGTGCTAACCACTGAGCCATCGTGCTGCCAGGAAATCCCCCGCTGTTCTTCTCCAGTGTCACTTCTACCCACTTGAATATCTTCCACCAAAAACATTTAGGTTTACAGTACTTCATTCCTTGTTAATTTCCAGTCCAGAAAAAACAATCATCTCCAAAATGTCTAACAATTGCTTTTGTTTCCAGATCCATGACAGAGGCAGGTCTTTTTTGTTACACCCCTACAGGATAAAATAGTAACAAGATGACCAGCTGATTTGAGTACCTACCTGTAGGCAGGTGTAAACACAATTGGCTAGATAGACAGCCTGGATGGTAAGTGATGGTGCAGGCAGCTCCAAGTCATGAGGAAGAGGGCATCGCTGAAACAGGGTGACCAGAGCACTGACATTTCCGAGCATACTGCAGAGCTCCTCCAAAAACCAGGCCCCGTCCCTGGAGGTCAAGTCGATGAGTTGCTCTCCAGCACTAGCTGCTGCCCCCTCCATCACCAGGTTACGTCTGGGAAGGGGAAAAACAAGACCAGAGAGAAAAACTGGATCTTTTACTGCTTTTCCTGTTTCAGTCTGCACCTGACAAAATGATCCACATTTCATTTCAAGATCAATTTAAAACATTTGTTAAGATTCAGAAATATTCAAAATCTATAAACTTGAGCTTATAATGAAGGAATCACCCACCACTGAAGGTCATTTTAAGATAGAGACGACAGCTGTTACTGTTTGGTTCAACATGGAAGATAACATGATGCACAATCTCATGTAATAACTGGCATGATCTGTTTGTCATCTGAGAATTAGTTGTGAATGATTTAGCTGCAACTACACATTTTATCTGTAAACTCCACTGCCATAATTGACATATCTCCCAAATTTCACTGAAATCCAACCTGTGGTTTCTTAAATATTTTGCTAACAAACGAGATAGATTTCAACAGGAAATGTCTATGTTTTCAGCAAAAATGTCACAAAATATGTTGTGATGTAAGTATGTTTTGAGGAGAATGCTCAGCTACAACTAACTCAAATTTGAGCTCAATAACTTTAAAGTTGACTAAATGAAACCATTTTTGTGTTGGACGAAGTCAGAACGTGACAGTCATCTTGAATTGGGTGTTCATGTTGTGACATGAGTGGCAGCACACAGCTACTGAAACAGATGTGCAGCTCTTGTTGTACTAAAGAATCAACCACCAGAGGGTGTTTTATAGACTTTATTTTACTGTTCAACACACACAGACAGAGTGAACCCCACAGGTCTTCATGACAACTACCTCCTTCACTCATGGTTACTCTACCGAATGACCTAAAACAAACTAACTCATAATGAACACATAAACTAGGCTAAGAAGAACAGACTAATCACTAAAAGAACAATGCTAAACAGATAACCGAAATGATTAACAATGAACATAAATTTATCCATAATTATTTTTTCCTTCTTTCCCTCCCGCTCCTTTCCCTGCTTCTGTTCTTTGTCCTGTGAACCTTTTTAGAGCCGCTCTTTACATATCTCCTGAATGGTAAATTATGGATCTGATCAGCTGGTCTCTCAACCCAATTGATCAATTTTTTTGGACGAAAAGACAGGGTGAAGGAAAGCCCTCCTGCCCTGATGGGGCACTTGCAGCCGGATACACGATGGATTCCTGGGGGCAGTGGAAGGTCGTGTGTCTGTCCATATTGCTGGTCGAGGATGTAGAAGACGCAGGGTCTTCCCTGAAAGAGATGACGTCTAGATAGGAGCATATGTTGTTCTAGAACCTGAACATAGTTCTCTGCATTAATGGTGCCTTTCCAGACATGCAAGCTGCCCATGCCACAAGCGCTCATGCAACCCCATACCATCAGTGATGCAGGCTTCTGAACGGAGCATTGATAACAACTTGGGCTATCCTTGTCCTCTCTGGTCCGGATGACATGGCATCCCAGTGTTCCATAAAGAACTTCAAATCGTGACTCATCTGACCACAGAACAGTCTTCCATTTTGCCACACTCCATTTTAAATGACCCCTGGCCCAGTGCAAACGTCTGAGCTTGTGGAGCTTGCTTAGAAATGGCTTCCTCTTTGCACTGTAGAGTTTCAGCTGGCAACGGCGGATGGCATGGTGGATTGTGTTCAATGACAATGCTTTCTGGAAGTATTCCTGAGCCCATTCTGTTATTTCCTTGACAGTGGCATTCCTGTTTGAGGTGCAGTGACGTTTAAGGGCCCAGAGATCACGAGCATCCAGTAGAGTTTTATGGCCTTGACCCTTACGCACAGCGATTGTTTCAGATTCTCTGAATCTTTTGATGATGTTATGCACGGTTGATGATGATAACTTAAAAGTCTTTGCTATTTTACGCTGGGTAACACCATTCTGGTATTGCTGCACTATCTTTCTGTGCAACAACGGTGGAATTGGTGATCCTCTTACCATCTTGGATTCTGAGAGACACGGACACTCTGAGAAGCTCTTTTTATACCCAATCATGTTGTCAATTGACCTAATTAGTGTTAAATGGCCTTCCAGCTGTTTGTTATATGCTCAATTTCCTTATTCCAGCCATTTATTGCTACTTGTCCCAACTTTTTTGGGATTTGTTGACACTGTGAAATTTTAAATCAACGTATTTTTACTTTAAAACGTTACATTTACTCAGATTAAACTTTTGATCTGTCATCTACGTTATTCAATTCAATTCAATTCAAAAATACTTTTTTTAATCCCAAAGGGAAATTATTTGTTGTTGTAGCTTGATATCCTCATTTCATTAAGATATGTTAAAGATACTGATGGCTGTAGGCAGGAAGGATCTCTTGTAAAGGTCCATCCCACAGTGGATCCTAAGAAACTGGCTGCAGATGCCGTTCGATCCGTCCACCCAGACTCGGCTGGCCTCTCGGTTCCCCTGGGCTGCAGGACCGCCCGAAAGCCGGGCAGAACTCCTCCCAGAGCGATGGCCACTCCTCCCAGAAATCTGCCGAGCTCCTCATCGCTGCAGACAGCCAACTGTAGGTGCCGAGGGACGATCCTGTTCTTCTGCTGTCATGAGCTGTGTTTCCTGCTAGTTCCAGGATCTTAGTGGTCAGGCACTCGAGCACAGCTGGCAGGTTGCTCAGAATGCATCCACAGAGCCTCCTTTTCAACTCATTTGAGATTTGGGGCTGTAGTTGAGATATTATTTGAGCTTTTGAGATGTTAATCAGCTGCTGTTGGTTGTAGAAAACTGCCTTGTTGCCATGGTTACGCATCATAACAAATGTCCAAAACTAAAAAAGTTTCAGTAAAAATCCTTCCAGCTGTACAGCATCTGATAACAGAGGAAACAATCATCCAAAAAATGTGATTTATATCCAGAAAAAAAGGAATTAAAGTTTCCAAAAGCAAAATCCCAGAATGAAAGTATCAGAGCTGCTCCAACATGCAGCCACCTGGAGAGGCGCAGTTCTAGAATATATTATTATACTACGAATATAATTATATTACGAATAAAATATTGACATTTGCCATCTCCACATCATTGCATTCAGTTTTTATTCACAATTTGTTTAGTGTCCCAACTTTTTTGGAATCTGGTTTGTAAATACGCTGGAAGCAACGTACGTTATTCCTTCACGTAGATAAAGCTACACAGAGCTCCAGCATGAAACAAATAATGAGGGAGAAGCTCTGATGCAGCTTCAGCTCAAATGTAACTGTTTTCTCTCATACTAAAACTTAGATAGACAACTTATACAACAAACGTAATGTAATTTGTCTTTTTAACAGGTTGAAGAGGACAGATGAGACATTGTCTGGAGCCAGTTCTAAATGATATAATTTAAGGTTTATAAATTACAGTTCAGAAAAGATTTTGTGCAGGTTTGCACAGTTTGAAAATTTGTTAAAGATTTACCAAATATGAATCAATATGGTTAAGACTGTGAAGTCTGTATATTTCATATTAGGTTAAGTTTTGAAAATATATCAAATGTTAGAGCAATATGGTTAAAAAAAAAAACTGTGAAGTTTGTATTTTATTTTCAGTTAAAAGTTTAATGCACTATGGTAGGATGAAGTCTGTTTACTTTTGTATTTATATATTTTGAATCATTTGTCTGTGATGGACTGGAGACCTGTCCAGGTGTCCCCCGCTTCTCGCACAGTGATGGCTGGAAATGGGCACCAGTGACCCCCGTGACTCGAAAAGGAAGACGTGGGTAAAGATAATGGATGGATGGATGAATTATTTGTTCCTAGATTTTTATTTTTTTTTATCCAGGCAGCTAAGCTAATCTAATACTGGTAATTTAAATTACATAATGTTATGCACACCTATATTTGTTCCTATTTTTGGTATAAATATAAAACGATGTAAAAAATTTGATACAGTACAGCACACCAAATGACTTTAAGAACGTGTCTGGGCTTCATTTTCTGCATGTAAACGCTCGTAGCCTTCTGAAAAAACTGGATGCTTTGAAAATTCTGATCAGTTCCTCTGGGGCAGATGTTATCGTTATTTCTGAAACCTGGATCAACAAATCTGTAATGAATAATGACCTGGCAATCAATGGATTTAACAACTACCGCTGTGATCGTTAAAAGGGGGGGGGGGGTCGCTGTTTACATCAAAGATTCTTTGGTTGCTAGTCTTGTGTCTTCTAAAACAATTCCAAACCAGTTTGAAGCCTTATCTGTAAACATCACCTTGAATGGAGGCCAGAGTTTAACTGTAGTCTGCTGC
>NC_056512.1:4320037-4332502 GCF_014905685.2 Nematolebias whitei
CCTGAGGCTCTGTCTGCACTGAAGGAATTTCTTGGTAATTTAAAATTCAAAGAGATCCTTTTGGCTGGAGACCTCAACATTGATTGGTGTAAGTCGACTCCCCTCTGTGATAAATTCAAGGAATGTTGCCTGTCTCTCAATCTTACCCAATTGATCAACTCTCCCACTAGATTAAATAAAAACCATCCTGAAAATTCCTCCATCTTAGACCTGTTTCTAACTAATATGCCTCACAAATTCCCTGGTACAGGTGTATTCTCTAACATTTTGAGTGATCACTGTGTGACAGTGACTCTGAGAGATATTAAACTTCCACCTTCTAAGCCCAGATTAATTCAAAAAAGGGATCTGAAACGTTTCTGTGAACAGTCATTCCTCTGGGATCTGTCTCACTTTGACTGGCATCATATTCTGTTAACTGATGATGTGAACTCTGCTTGGAACTATTTTCATAATAGTTTCATTTTTTTCATGAACAAACATGCTCCTTTTCGTCAGTTCAGAATAAAGGGATGAGACAGCCCCTGGTTTACTCCAGAGCTAGCTGACCTGCACAGGAGAGACCATCTTTGGGCTGCAGCGAGAAAATCTGACTCAGACACTGATTGGTTGAGTTTCCGACAGATGAGGAATAAATGCACAGCTGCTGTCAAAGCAGCAAAATGCAACTATTTCTTATCTCAGACCTCCAAAAATCTAAATGACCCTAACAGATTCTGGATGAGATTATTATTTTTGACAATTCAGAGAGCTCAACAAGACAGAAACAGTCCAAACATAAATCAGGCTCTAGTGAAATTTTTAAAGTTGTCTCTTCTGACACAGAACCAGAGTCGACACTAGGAATGTTGGTTTGAATTTTTTCCCTAATTGAAAAAAATATATATTTATAAAGAATCTCATGAAGTCATCACTGCTTATAGTTGTAGGAATACTTGAATCAACAGAGATATAATTTTTCATTAGACTATGGTACTGAAAAGGAACCTCGGGTTATTTATATTCTCATCAATTAAAGATGAATAATATAAAGTTCTAGCATTACGTAGCGCTTTTTTGTACATTAGCAGGCTATCTCTCCAGGATAAGTAAGATTCCTCAACAATAGTGGAGCGCCATTTTTTTTTCTAGTTTTCTAGATGTCTGTTTTAAAATACATAACTCAGAATTGAACCAAGGAGCTAATTTCCTCTGATTGATTTCTTTCTTTTTCAGTGGAGCAGCTTTATCGAGTGAAGTTGTAAGATGATCAACTAGATGATCTAAGTCTCTGTTCTCTGATGCATTACTCTGCAAGACAGAGGAAAACATTGATGGAAGAGATTGTTTAAATTTGGTTACAGCATTTTCTGATAAGCACCTGCTGAGATGAAATTTACTCTCAGTGACTGTGTAGTCATTTAATGTAAACTCAAAGGTTATTAAAAAATGGTCAGACAGAACAGGACTTTGAGGAAATATTACTAAGTTATTAATCTCAATGCCATAGGTCAGAACTAGGGCAAGGGTGTGATGATGAAAGTGAGTAGGTTCTTGGACGTTTTGGGTCTCAAACCAAATGAGTCTATTAAATTTTTAAAGGCTATGCTTAAACTATCACTTTCAACATCTACATGAATATTGAAATCACCCATTATCATGACTTTATCAGTATTTAGTATATTCATATTTATTATAATTATATTATATTTATAAAATAATATTATGTATATATAATATTTATATTATTATTATTATTATTATTATTATATGTATCATATATATTCATATTTAGTATGTTAAATGGATTGTAAATGGACTGTACTTATATAGCGCCTTTCTATCTTATAGATAGTCAAAGCTCTTTACAACAATCTGTGTCTCATTCACCCATTCATACAGCTCTATACTAGATCTCTACAAAGATAATTGAACAAATCATTCTAAAGAGACTAATCAGAGCTTTAGATCACATTCATACACTGATGGGACACACATCAGAGGCAGAGAGGGGTTCAGTGTCTTGCCCATGGACACTTTGGCATGCGACTGCTGGTGGATTCGAACCCCCAACTCTTGCATTGGAGGACGACTGCTCTAACCACTCAGCCACAGCCGCCCTAATGTTAGCCAAGATTACTTTGATTTCTTGGCAATCTGTGATTGGGTTTACTGTAAAAGTTAATCGGTTGGAGATTGTAATCCACTGATTACTTTTGGAGAATTTTAATAAAATATGTTCAGCTATTCATGAGACACACAGACACAGGCCAAAACATGATCACCCTTCTGCCTTTGGCAGCAGGTGATAGAAGTCCTACCTGCAGAGGGTACAGAGGGCAGAGGTGATGATGGCAGCGAGGCTCAGTGACCCTGACTCTCCATTCTCTCGTAAGAAGACTGTAATACAGTTTTCAATCTCCTGCAGCTGCTCTTCACATGCTGAGACGGTGGTGCCCTCCGCCTTCAGCCGCTCCGCTTGGTGCAGCATGCGCTCGTTTGTTTCAGCCACTTGATGCTGCAGAGTCAGCTCCACGTTGGACAGAAACTGACAAGCAGCTGCAGGAGGCTGCGGGGCAAACAGCACTTCATATCTGTCAAATAACAGAGGGAAAGTCAGGAGGACTTCAACAACTTGTGAAAAACAATAACTTGAGTTCAACCGTCTAAAAGCACAGATTAAAACAAAACAACCTTCTGCTGTATGCCCCACTTTGTCATGTTACGTTTATATACAAAGCTTGTTGAGTCCTGTCCACACATCAACAGCTTTGTGAATAAATAAGTTTATATCAGAATCATTTTTTCATTTACCCTTTATTTATACAGGTAGTCTTATTGAGCCACAAGAACTCATTTTCAAGACAGCTGTTTAGGGAGCAATCAATCTGGTGGGAGTGGTGGTGCAGAGGTTAGAGAAGGTGGGCCTGTGATTGGAAGATTGCCGGTTCAACTCCCGGTACTGACATCAAAATGTGGGTGGGAAAGGTGTAACACCCACACCCCTCCTGCCTTGACCCTCATTTGCCCCAATCTGGGCTTTGAGCAAGGCCCTTAACCCCCACCATCTACTCCCCCGGATGCCCCCAATGGCAGCTCTCTGCTCCGCACTGAGGGCTGTGGAAGCTCGGTGGTCTGTGGTTGCGTCACAAAGGACATCGGGCGTAAAAATAATTGTCAAGTCTTTGTGCGAGGTAGTTCACTGTGGTGGCCCCTGAAGAAGAGAGCAGCAGGGGAAAAAAAGTCAGAATCAGTCAGTGTTCCAGGAGCTCCTAAAGTTTTTTTTTTTTAAATTAAATGAGAATCTTGAAACACCACCTTAATGGACAGCCTAAACACAACCTTTTGAACACGATGTCATAGTTTCATCTCCAATCTAACCTACAACCTCAAACACAAACCTGCCAATAATAATGACAGATTACATGCTCGTGTTTGTGCTGCAGTTAGATTTTCAATTACAGTAAAGCTTTTGTATACTGTATTATCTCAAGTAACAGACAGGAAATATAGAGCAGGTAAAAAAAATCAATTTAATTCAATACAACTTTATTGTCCATAGCATTCCATGAAATGGGGACTTGTTTGACAACTGATTCAAAAATACAACACAAATAAAAAATGCAACAATAAAAACTTTATAAAGCATTGATGAAGTAATCATAAACACAAGAACATCTCAGCAGACATCCAACATTTTTCAGTCAGGTCATCTGGACAGTTTCTTTTTTGGTACTGAAACGTTTCGTTTTTCGATCCGGAAGGCTTCATCAGTCAAGGAAACACAAGAAAACTGATTCTTCCCCCAACAGCTTACTCCAAAGTGGAACAAACCAGTTCTGCTTGTGATAAGATGGTCTCTTTCGTACATCCCCTCCTCCATTGCCAGCCCTCTTCCTTGTTGACAGTCATGTCAAACTGGTTGAAAACAACAAAGTCCATGCTTAATAATCCAGGTATACAATCAAACAATTTGGATTGTATGGTCCAAATGTTGGATTGTATACCTGGATTACTGAGCATGGACTTTGTTATCTCAGCAGACAGTTGTTCTGTGAAGCTACGTTTAAAGAGGACACTATGAGGGACAGTTACAGCAGAGGGAACAAAATACTTTTTGACTCATTTTTCTTTGGTACAACAACCACCAGTCTTCTGCTAGATGGTACCAACCTGAATAATGGTCACAGTGGATGAAGTGGGTCAATGTAAATCTAGAGAGCCTTTTTTTTCTCCAGAAACTGACAATACAGGTTGTATTTGTTGATTATCAATTACTTTACAAGAAACACCTTCAACCAATGACCTGCGCATCAATTGCAAAGTGTGTTTGTTTTAAAGATTCTCTTACATAGAAGATGGAGATGTTTGAATGTTTTTGGTTTAATGTTTTTGTAAACTCAGTCAGCATTGGGCTGAAAGGTCAACTTGTTGTCAGTTATTGTTCTGAGGTATTTAAATTCAATGACCTGCTCTACTTCCTCCCCTTTTATAATAGATCTGAAAACATATATGGTGCTAGCTGCTACAAAACTACCTCGCAGACAAAGCTGCTTGGTTTTACTGACATTAAGGTCCACAAAACTGTCAAACTAGGCAGAGTTGGTCTATGAGCTGGAAGAAGGAGGGGCTATCAGTGTCTCTCAGACCATCAACTAGGCCATGTCATCAGCATACTGAATGTGTATAGTCTTTGTTGATTTATTTCAACTCATTTGTGTATGACAAATAAAAGTGGGGATAACACACACCCCTGCAGCCAAATAATCCAAAGCCTAAAATGTTACTTTATCACTTCATTGAAATGTCAACAGTACATGAAATAAATACTGCAGAAAATATTCTACAATATACACCAGTTATGGACCTGGCCGTATTATGATATTTCTTATTTGTGTTCTTGTTTTTAGTGATGGGGCATACCCTCTTTGTTAAGAGAGTGTAGCTCTCCATCACCACGAACAGCTACTCTGTGTGGTGCTGTGCTGACCCAGAGCAAAGAGCCCAGCGACCGAGCTTGTACACACATCTACTAAAAGTTCTATTTCGTATAGGCTTTGCCCTTTAAGGCTATCGCTAGTGGGTTTATCACTTTGCGCGCAGCACTGAAAACTTTAGTCCACGCTCACCTGTTGTGTGGGCCTCACACCTGTTCGTATAAATTACGGTGAGACCGGGTAATCGGCTCCCATTTTTTCTTCAGCCAGCTACCTAGCACTATAAGAAGAATGAAGAAGGAAAAGATGTCCAGCTTTGACCGGCACAACTTTTGCTAAGGATGCCTGGGTCTCCTCCACGCCAACCTCCTGCCGTCCCGGTGAGCTCTTCCTCCACGAGGAGAAGCAGAGACAAGCAGCCTTGTTCAAGGTAAGTGCCGAGGAGTGTTTTTCCGTGGCGGGCCGCTACCTACTGGACGACACCATCGCCTTTTCTAACGTTTGTTCCTCGCGGTGAATCGGATGATTCCCTCGAAAAAGGCGATGCAGGCAGCAGCTCCGCTGAATGTTTTTTCCGTGGCGGGACGCTATGCGCGGGACGACGCCACCGCCTTTCTTTGACGCAGAGTCATGCAGTGAATCGAACTATTCCTCTGTGAAAGGTGATGCTGGAAACAACCTCGCTGCCCCATCCCTCCTGGAGAGCATAGTGACGGAAGAAGAGTGGTCGAACGGATGCTCAGCCACCTCGGGTCTTCCCACGTCGGCGACCACACCACTCCCAGCCGTCCACGCCCTCCTCTCGGAGCTGCCTGGCATAATCCAGGAGGCTGCTAACACAAAGGGACTTTCTGTCCCTCACCTCCCTCCGCCCTGATCGGATGATCTGGCGGGAAAGTTTGGCTATGCCCCGGCTCGTCGCCCTAATCCCATCTAGCCTTGCTGTCCAGCTATGATGTCACATTGGAACAAGGCTGCAGCTGGGCCCGGCAAGCTGAAGACATCCGTCTCCACCTTCGCCTCCATCTCCAGAGTGGAGGGTTTTATCGATCTGTGATTTTCCCTCGGTGTGTTTTTTGATTATGTATGTTTTGAAATAAAACAGAAACATCTCTGAAAGTAAAGTTTCATCTGAGACTGTCAGATCAGCTAATCTCACAGCTGCCTCTCTTCACAAAAAATAGAACTTTTTAGTCATAATTCCATTTGCCGTGTTTGCAGGACGAAGAATGAGTACCATCCCAAAAACACCATCCCTACTGTGAAGCATGGGGGTGGAAGCATTGTGTTTTGGGGGTGTTTTTCTGCACCTGGGACAGGACGACTGCACTGTATTAAGGAGAGGATGACGGGGGCCATGTATTGAGAGATTTTGGGGAACAACCTCCTTCCCTCAGTTAGAGCATTGAAGATGGGTCCTAGCTGGGTCTTCTAACATGACAATGACCCGAAGCACACAGCCAGGAGAACCAAGGAGTGGCTCCGTAAGAAGCATATCAAGGTTCTGAAGTGGCCTAGCCAGTCTCCAGACCCAAACCTTATAGAAAATATTTGGAGGGAGCTCAAACTCCATGTTTCTCAGTGACAGGCCCAGAAACCTGGCTGATCTAGAGAAGATCTGTGTGGAGGAATGGGCCAAAATCCATGCTGCAGTGAACCTGGTGAAGAACTACAGGAAACATTTGACCTCTGTAATTGCAAACAAAGATGCTGTACCAAATATTAACATTGATTTTCACAAGTGTTCAAATACTTGTTTGCAGCAGTAACACACAAATAAATTATTTTAAAAAATCATACATTGTGATTTCCGGAAGTTTTTTTTTTTAGATTATGTCTCTCACAGTGGGCATGCACCAAAGATGAAAATTTCAGACCCCTCCATGATTTCTAAGTGGGAGAACTTGCAAAGTCACAGGGTGTTCAAATACTTATTTTCCTCACTGTATAGGGAGGGAGCCTGCCCTCCTTTGACACTGATAGGCTTATTTCCAGTCAATCCTGGCTGGCTGGCATAATAGGAGCTTCTGATGAGGTCACACAGAGCGTTCCCAATGTGAGACACGAAACAACTGCTATGAATGAGAACTCAGACATATTATCATCAGGTATACTTTAAAAAAAAAAAGGGGAAAAGTTTCAAGATTTTACCCTCTTATGCTTTGAACATTGTAAACTAAACCTCATCCTCACACAGTTCTTGTTAATGTTCATAACAGAGAATGTTTTCTCACACAAGTACGTTGAGTCAAACAAGCTCAACATTTTTTAGCAAACATTCAAATGCATGACACTGCAGCTTCAATGAGCTCCTGCAGGTGGTCTGAAGCATCATCAGGGTTCACAGAGAAAGGAGGGGAAAACAGCACGATCTACTTTTAAATAGCTGCAAAATTCCAAAAGTGCTGTTGAAACTCCTCAACCAGAGATGAGATGTCTGCTGCATACCTCTTCATCTGCTTCACTTTTTCGCAGCGTTGTTCCCAGTTAGCTTGTCGAAGTTAACATGGTTCATGTTTCTGGAAATGCCTCTTGATGTTGAATTCCTTGAAAACAGCCACAGTCTCTTGGCAAATTAGGTAGATGGAGTTTTTTTGTATCTCAGTGAAAAAAACACTCAAATTCCCACTAGTCCTGGAAGCGGGGGTCCTCCTTTTTCTTTTTATTGGTGGGGCAGCGCACCGCTGTCAACAATTTTTTTTTTAATAGTCATCATTTTAGAAATGGTCTAGAAAGGATCACACTGCCACCTTCTGGTGAAATATAGCTTTTTCATACGTGTGTATTTTATACTGTAGTCAACGGTGCTGCGGGACACATATTATTGATTTTTATGACAGAGGCTGTGGACCAGTGGAAATTTGAACATGGGCTGCAAATGGCCCTCGGGCCAGACTTTGGACATGCCTTGCCTATGCTAAACAAAATTCCTGAATATGTTTAAACATGCAATTTACTACATTCGACATGACGGAACAGAAGGGAAAGCCTTACTGTCTGTAGATGTGCTGGCAGTGCTCCACTGTCATGTCCCTCAGCAGTTCCTCCAGCCAAGCTTTCCACTGGTGGACTCTGTGGAACAGCAGGGTACCTCGTGGGTACAGCAAAGCCACCGTGGCATAGCTGTGCAGCTGCTCCAGACAACTGCGAAGGGCTGCCCGGCGCTGTTGCAGCAACAAGCTCAGCTCCGCCTCCAGGCTTTCACACTGGGTGATCAGGTGGGCCTGACCCGCGTTCTGCAGGAAGGCAGTGGCTGGCACGTAGCTCGGTGGACCTGGAAGTGTTGAACAGTAACTCCTCAGCATGTCACACATTTAAACAACCTTCTCATCACATACTCCATTACAGACAGTCAACGGGAAACAGGAGTGACAAGTGGATGATGATGAGACAAATTAATAGGACATAACTCCTCCGACTGACTTCTTACGAGTTTTTAATGTGTTTGAAATTAATGCAGGCTTTTCCTCTCAGCACAGAGCTGCAGGAGAGCAAGAGAGGGTGTCCTTACTAGTGCCCAACTGATATATCGGTAGGGCCGATAATTTTGACCAATATATAGGCACTTGGGAACCTATCATATGAGTGACAAGGGTCAAATTATTGGCCAACATAAAGACTTCTAATTTCCACCCCTCAAATGTTGGAACCAGCCATATTTGTACAATGTATCCAGCAGAGGGCGCACAAAAACTACTTTCAAGTCACGGTCGTTCACTTTTGACATTCAGCACAGATGAAGCAGGGAGCAATAAAGTGTAGCACATTTGCTGAACAGAGCATGGTAAGTTTATTTTAATTGATCTGTGAAATAAAAATTAAAAATCCACAATAATAAATTGCCTTAAATCCTACAACCCGCTTGCCATTAGCTACGTGCCTCTCAAGTTAGCGAGCTAACATTAGTGTGGGTATGCTGTCCTCACAACACATGACTTTTTTTTTTCTTTGTCTTTCAGGTACACCTGGTCCTACATCTGGACCTACCATTCTGTGTTTGTCTGTCTCTCCTTCCTGTCCTCTCAAACCCAGCCGGTCAAAGCAGATGGCCGCTTGTCCTGAGCTGGTTCTGCTGGAGGTTTCTTCCTTTTAAAAGGGAGTGTACTGTCTCCACTGTGCTTGCTCAGGATGGGAGACTGCAACAAAGCCAAGATTCAACTTGTCTGCTGGACTCGGATAGAGAACTTTATTAATTAGTTTTTATGTTTGTGAATGTTCCTGTAAAGTGCCCTGAGGAAACTCTGTTGTGATTTGACGCTATATAAATAAACTGAATTGAATCTGGCCTTTTCTTTTGTTTTTTTGCCAAGAGGCAGTGATCTCTTCCTCCTCCGTTGATGCCATGACTGAAATGGTGAGAAATTAAAGAATTTGTCACGAGCGAATTAAACTCAGGTCCAGCGTGGCTGCGGGAGGGTCTGGAGATTTCCTGGTGGGCTGGTCTGATGTGTGGGCTGCAGAGCCAGCACTCCCTGTTATTTATTTATTTTTTTAAGATATTTTTATTAACAACATATAAACACAGAACACCACTGCGGCTGAGGCTGCCTGCCCTCGTCCCCCCCCCCCCCGACCTGTCAATCAATCCAGTAGGCGTGTCAGCAAATGACCAATCGGCAACCTCAATTTGTCCCGAAGGTAAACGCCCCTTGTCTGTGAAGCTGCTCAGCAGCTACTTGGGGTGTACGCTGGAGTACCAAGTCTGAACCCTCTGCGTACAGTACACGCGTACAAACACGTGAACGGACGTACGCGGCAGTATACTGGGGGCTTTAAGTGTTACACATAGGGCTGGGGGATATAGCGAATATATACAGCGAATATATACCCGAAATATCGCAATATTTTCTATTTACGATGGTTAAAATGGCTCTATCGCAACCATTGAGTATTATTAGACTTGAAAATCTGTGTACCATATATTTTTTTTATAAGTCAGTTTTTTGCACAAATTACATGCCCTGCGACTTATAGGCCAAAGCGGCATATTTATGGATTTATTCCCATATTCATAAACCAACCAACGCCCCCTGTCTGTGAAGCTGCTCTGCAGCTGTTCAGGATGGACGCTGGAGTACGAAGTCTGAACCCTCTGCGTACAGTACATGAGTACGTACGCGTGAACGGACATACGCGGGAGTATACTGGGGGCTTTAGCTTCATGGTTGCTACCAGCTGCACTAAATAAACAAGCCTTGCTCCACTCACTGTTTTCTCAGATTCTTGGAGGTGACTAAAGCTCAAAAATTTTCAGCCATTATATCGGGTATTGGCAGTCGCCCCCTCCCACAATAGGTATCGTGATAGCCAAAATTTCCATATCGGTCGGGCTCTAGTCCCTACAACACAGCTGGAAGTGAAGTGACCAAGGTGAGCATCAAACATCAAGGTCCATGCTCAATAATGCAGGTATAAAATCCAACAATGTTCAGTCAGGTCATCTGGGTGGTTTCTTTATGTTTTTTGTGACGAGACGGTCCAAGATGTCAAAGGTGAGAATGTTTGTTCAAACAGCTGGCACACAGAACATCTGCAGTGATAATTGAACCACTCATTTTTCAGCTTAATGAGAAATCCCGTTGTACACTTCTGGAAGATGCGCCTAGATTTAGACATATTTAAGATCTTTCTTGTACTTACTAAAAAGTCAAATGTCCTAAAGCTCTTTTTCATCTCTGAAGCACGTACCAAGATCTATCGGAGTGCTGATGTCTTGCAGCAGGCTTGCGAGCTGTGCGGCCTCCAGACTGGAAAATGCTGTCTTGTACTGACTGACCCACTGCTCCAAGTCAGCCAGCTTCCCCCGGATGGCCTCCTGCACACTGCGCTGCTGTGACTGCAGCTGGGTGTGCTCAGAGTACCTGCAAATCAGAAGAATGAGTGCAGACTGTAGTTTTTTTACACAAAAGACTTCCCTCTCCATTCAAATGTCAGAGAGTTGTGATGTAAATAAATAAAACAGAGATAAATCTTTTTTAACGTTTTTTTTTTTGTTGCTGTTTCTGTGATACATCCATCTATAAATAATTTCTGTTGGAAAAAGGTAAAAACAAACAAACAAACAAACAAACAAACACAAACAAACATCTAGTGTGCTTTGAAGAAATGCACATCGCTTCTCTTCATACCAGAGTTTTAGATAAAGATCTTATGAGAAAAAATAGAGCTGGAATCAGTTTAGTCAAAGTTTGAAAATATGTCCTTCTCAGAGTATGTGTTGTGAATAACTCTCAAATACTACCACAACACATTTAGCTCAGTAAACTGTCCTAGCTTTTGTCTCTTATGTTTTTCAGGTCAGTTGGCTGTGGAAGGCATCTTGACTTGAATTGCTCTGAAAGATAATTATTTGTAGAGACGCTTCAACTGAATATTTCCTGCACGTTTCATTAAAAATATTCACACAGTGGTTCATGAGATATTTAAGAGTTGACTCCAAAATTTTAATGGCAAAGTTGTAAACACATTTCTTGTGCCATCTGTCTCAGCAGTTACCAAATTTAACTTAATACTTGCAAAAGGATATTCACTTGTAGATGCATATCCAGGGATTCATTTCAGTCCATGCAGTGGTGTCAGTCAGTCATGATGTGTTTTGATAACAAGCATGTGTCTGTCGTTTATTTAAAGAGGTTTTCCTCACTGTAGGTCCTTCGCTGCTTGCTCTTCTGAATAGCAGTCTGTCCTCTGGTGTGGTCCCTGGAAATTTTAAACATGCAGCTGTCCAGCCTCTCAAGAAACCCACTCTTGACCCTTCTGTTCTTGCTAACTAGAGGCCAATCTCTAAACTGCCATTTCTTTCAAAAATTTTCGCTAAGGTGGTGTACAACCATCTATCAACATATTTGAAAGAACAGAAGAACATCCTTGAGGTTTTACAGTCTGGTTTTAAATCTCTACACAGTACAGAATCTGCTCTTTTAAAGGTTTTCAATGACATATTTTTAGCAACCGACTCTGGTGACTGTGTTGTCATCTTGCTTTTAGATTTATCGGCTGATTTTGACCCAGTAAACCATAGGATTTTACTTTGTTGTTTGAAACAATGGGGAGGGTCAGTGGTACAGCACTGGACTGGTTTAGGTCCTACTTAGCCCAGCATACTTTGTGTCTGCCTTGATGACCACATTTCCTCCTCTGCTTCTCTCTTGTGTGGAGTTCCACAGGGCTCAGTCTTAGATCCCCTCCTTTTCAGGCTGTACCTGCTCCCTCTTGGCTTTATTTTTTAGAAAATATGGGATCTCATTTCATTGTTATGCAGATTATACGCAGATATATGTCCCGCTAAAGAAAAAGGACTAATTCACTGGGCCCTCTGTTTTCATGTCTGGACAACATAAAAGCCTAGATTGCTGTGAACTTCTTAAAGTTTAATTCATTCATTCATTCATTCATTCAAACTTTATTTACACAGGTTAGTCTCAATGAGCCAAGGGACTCATTTACAAGAGAGAGCTGTTTTAAACAAAGAACACAGATGTGGTACAGACAACAATAGACAATCATATAAAAATCAGATAAAATGAAAAGTAAATGGAATAAATTATAT
>NC_056512.1:4332602-4341138 GCF_014905685.2 Nematolebias whitei
ATATATATATATATATATATATAAATGAAAAAAGCAAATGAGGAAATGAGGGAAAGACTGACGTGATTGTCTTTGGAAGCTCCACTGACACTCCCAATGTAGATGTTGATTCGTTGGCCCAGTATATCAGGCCAACCATTACAAACCTAGGGGTTAAAGTTGATGCTGGACTAAAGGTAGAAAATCACATCAGAGCAGTTGTTAAATCTAGTTTTTTTTTCCATTTGAGGCAGCTGGCTAAAATAAAACCGAATCTTTCTAAGCAGCATTTCGAAACAGTAGTTCACACCTTTGTGACCACTCGGCTGAATTACTGCAATGCATTCTATACAGGAATCGGTGACTCACATATCTCTCAGTTTCAGAGGGTACTGAATGCTGCTGCACAGCTTTTAACTGGCACATGAAAGTTTGACTACATTTCCCCTGTTTTAGCATCCTTGCACTGGCTGCCCATACATTTTAGGATTTATTTTAAAATTATTTTGTTTGCTTTTAAAGCTCTAAATGGACTTGCCCAGCCATATCTGTCCGAGATGCTACACACTCTCTCGATCCCTCAGGTCATGTGATCAGCGGCTCCTGAGTGTGCTGAAGACAAAGCGTAAGCGCAGAGGAAACTGTGCTTTTGCTGTGGCAGCTGCTAACAAAGTTGCATTCGGGCCCAAAAAATACAATCTGATCCGGCCCCAGCCTGTAGCCGTAATTTCCGAACCCCACCCGACCCGATGAATTAACAGTAATTACAAGTCCGAACCCCCACCCACCCCCAGTACTTTTAATTATGCTTTGACTGCTTATATAGTTATTAATGGTTGGTGGATGCGTGCGGCTGAATAAAAGGGGAGGAAGATCTGAGCTGCAGGGGTGTTCGTCCTTTCATCGCCATCAAAGCCCATTAAAACCCTGCATTCTGCACTATTCAGACACGCACCCTGTTCTGACATGTCTGCTTTGGGATCTCAACTGTTCAAGTTTTTGGCCACGCGTGTCCACTGAGTGCAACGGCTGAAGGAACTTCCATTTGGAAGATGAATCAGTTCCTGGCAGTATAGTCCTATCTAAAACTTAACTGAACTTTATTTTAACTCTTTCAAGGCCGGGTAGGGCGGTCTGGGCGGCCTGGGCTTCGAGCCCAGGTTAGAAATGACAGCTCTAGCTCTAAACTATAGAACGACCTTCCCTTGAACATCAGACAGACCTCTTCCCTGTATGATTTTAAATATCTTCTCAAAATTTTAGGTTACTGTTGTAACCCCAGTTCTCTGAGTAGCATGAGTGAGTGTCTCACATTGGGAACACCCTCAGCGGGACCTCATCAGAAGCTCCTATTACATTACACCAGCCAGGATTGGCTGGAATAAGCCTGTCAGTGCCAAGGAGGGCAGGGCCCTCCCCCATATATAGGGCTGATGCTGCACTGACAGTTTATTAAAAAAGTTCACCTCTTCTCGCAACATTAGAGCAAGGAGGGTGACTTGGTGAGACACTCACTCATGCTACTCTGAGAACCGGGGTTACAACAGTAACCTTAAGTTCACTACCTTAGTATTCATTTCATGTCTCACATTGGGAACAAAGAATATACTGACTCCCGTATTGCTTAGTGGGAGGACGTTGTGATCAGCCAGTCGTCTAAATTATATCACCGCACAGATGGCCCCCGCCCTGAGCAGACCCACAGCTACCTCTGAGCATCTCACAAACACCGGGGGTCTAAGATCGTCCACCTTTCTTAGGCAAGTGAGTAATGTCCCACATAGCAGGGTTTGTGAGAAATTAAGCTTATTATTCTTTTTCTTTTCCATCAGCGAGGAAAACTCCTCTTATAGGAAAAAGAGTGGCTTCTCCCTCTGCTTGATACTGTCAAGATGGCCAGTCTGTCAAACATGAGCAGAGGCTGCCTCAAGCGGCGCTTGGTGGGAAGTTCATCTGACCCCAATGCGCATGCACATGGACTGAAATTTGTGACAGGACGATTTATTTCGGGAAGAGGTCTCACTCTTTTTGACAAAAAGGAGGGACCAAAGCCCAGATTTATGTTTGTTTTACAATTTTTTTTTTTTTTTTTTTAAATAAACTGCGCCCTCAGTTTGAAACCTTGGATGCGACAGTCATATGAATATTTATTTGTTTTGAAAAAGAAAAAAGTGTGCTTGTGTAATGCTGTTGGGAGAAAGGGGGGCCGCTGTGGGATTCCCCTCGTTGAACAGTCCGTTATCTCAGCTTCGTGACAATCCTGAGCAGGTTCGAACATCCTCTCTGGCAAGCACGGATCTCAGCTGAACTCTCTGAGCCAACTCAGGAACACAGACTTGGAGTGAAAAGAGTCCAGCTCCTTCTCTCCATGTATGAAGGATGTCAGGCGAGCCTTTTTCTCCTTCTTGCCACCTGTGTGGGGGTTGATCCGGGTGGGGCCCCTCTGGCTTTCTCTGCCACAGCATTCAGGAGGGTTTTCGTGGTGTCTGTGAGACTCCCTGCACCTGCGGCAGTTTTGGGATTTTGAAGGTGGGGGGACAAGTGGTCCGCTGCCTGAGAAAAGGTTTGATGCTGGGGCAGCGGAGACAAACGTGCATTTGGGAAGGCACAATTTCAGCATTATGCCATCTTTCTTCTTCTCCTCCCACCTCTTTTGTATTGAGGTGACAGCGGAGCCGGACAGGCCCTGTGGGGTGATGAGAGTATTGAAGAGATCCTCCTTCTCTTTCCAGGAAAGAGTGGTGAGTTATAGCCATCTGGCCCTCTCCTGCAGAACCATCAGTCCCATGGTTCTGCCCAGAGCTTGGATCGCCAGTTTGTGAAGCTGGAGACAGTGATCTGTGATAATACAGAGCTGGTCCCATAACGCAGCATCAGAGAAGGCTGTCATCTGTTCCTCTATTTCTGCTTGGTAAGCCATCAGCATGGATGAAGCGTTCAGAGCGCGGACTGACAGTGCAGCCGCTTTATATGATTTTTCCATCAGGGTGGACTGAAAACGGTCTGCTCTGGAGGGGAGAGGGCTGGTACCTGCTGTCATGGAGGTCCTTGGATACAGGTGCACCGCCACCGCCGGTTCAACTGGAGGCATTTGGCAGAGACCGTGCATCTCCATGTCCATACAATCCAGCAAAGAGGACCCCGCCACCGGGTGCTTCTCTTTAAAAGGCTTGCTGTGCCAGGAGATGGTCAGCTTTTCCAGGAGCTCAGGGAAAAATGGCAGGAGTTATTTTCCTGATATCTTTGCTTTTGGCAGTTTATTCCCGTCAAAACGTGAGCAAACTGCCTCAGCTTGGACTTCAGGCCACTGGATACTGAGTTTTGTAGCCGTGTGTTTGTACACGTCCTGTAGGTCCACATCCAGACCGGGCGAGGATGGGTTTTCACGACCGGGCTGGCCCGTGCTCGGAGGAGCGGGTTTTGCAACCTGACCTGAAAGCTGCAGGGATGGGTCATAATCCTCATCATCATCCGAGAAAGGCAGCTCCGAGTCCACATTGAAGAGCTCGCCTCCTGCCATCATGAAGTTGAGTGAGCTCGAAGTGAGGCCCTGCTCCATCATTTCAGATGGCAGCGGGTCCACAGCCTTGAATATGTTGCCCCAATTAGTTCCAGCTTCTGGTTCAGTAACTGCGAACCTGGCAGGTCAGCTTGGTTCTGCTCAGTAGCTGTCGAAGGCATCAGTGGGTTGCTGCTGGACAACGTCGACTGACGGGCCAGATGGCGATAGAGCACCTTGAGAGAAAACTGGCTGCAGTGCGAGTACTCCTCCACAGACTCGAGGGCTGCCTAGGCGGGTTTCAGGCCGAGGCACACCACACACGATGATTGGGTGTGTCCCCATCAGAAATTTTGTTGCCACACGGGCAGGTTTGTGGCTGTGGCCTCTCATCTGGTTTTGTGAGAGCTCTTACAGAATCCATGCTCTAGGGGGATGTCTATAAAGCTACGTGTAACTGTGCAGCTAAGCTAACCAGGTGTAGCTAGGCTATGGGGGAGTGTTGAAGCTTTCACGGAGGGTAGCTAAAACTGAGGGAGTATTGCTATTTGTGTGTGTTTTTTTAAATAAAAAGTACTTCTACTCTTTTTTGATGTTTTGCTACCTGTAAAGAGCCACTATGTGTGGTGCTGTGCTGACCCAGAGCAAAGCGCCCAGTGACCGAGCTTGCACGCAGTCTATGGACAGTTTAGCAAAACTTTGAGAGAGAGACAGTACCTAGAGAGAGCTGCAGGGAACTTCTGCTCATTGTGAGAAGAGGTTTTTGAATAAATTGTCAGTGCAGCATCAGCTCTATATACAGTGAGGAAAATAAGTATTTGAACACCCCGTGACTTTGCAAGAACTCCCACTTAGAAATCATGGAGGGGTCTGAAATTTTCATCTTATGTGCATGTCCACTGTGAGAGACATAATCTAAATTTAAAAAAATCTAGAAATCACAATGAATGATTTTTTAATAATTTATTTGTGTTACTGCTGCAAATAAGTATTTGAACACCTGTGAAAATCAATGTTAATATTTGGTACAGTAGCCTTTGTTTGCAATTACAGAAGTCAAACGTTTCCTGTAGTTTTTCCACCAGGTTTGCACACACTGCAGTAGGGATTTTGGCCGATTCCTCCACACAGATCGTCTCTAGATCAGCCAGGTTTCTGGGCTGTCGCTGAGAAACACAGAGTTTGAGGTCCCTCCAAATATTTTCTATAGGGTTTAGGTCTGGAGACTGGCTAGGCCACTCCAGAACCTTGATATGCTTCTTATGGAGCCACTCCTTACGGGCGGCTGTGGATGAGTGGTTAGAGCAGTTGTCGTACATTGCAACAGTTGGGGGGTTCAAATCCACCAGCAGTCACATGCCGAAGTGTCCCTGGGCAACACACTGAACCCCCATTGCCTCTGATGCGTGTCCCATCAGTGTATGAATGTAAAAAAGCACTGATTAGTCTCTTTAGAATGATTTATTTAATTTACTTTGTAAATATCTAGTGGAGTGTTGTATGAATGGTTAAATGAGGGCACAGATTGTAGTGTAAAGCGCTTTGAGTATCTTGATCAGATAGAAAGGCGCTATATAAGTACAGTCCATTTACCATTTACTCCTTGTTTATCCTGGCTGTGCGCTTCAGGTCATTGTCATGTTGGAAGACCCAGCCACGACCCATCTCCAATGCTCTAACTGAGGCGAGTGGAATTAAGACCAAAAAGTTCTATTTTGGTCTCATCTGACCACATAACTTTCTCCCATGACTCCTCTGGATCATCCAAATGGTCATGGACAAACTTAAGACGGGCCTGGACGTGTGCTGATTTAAGCAGGGGAACCTTCCATGCCATGCATGATTTTAAACTATGACGTCTTAGTGTATTACCCACAGTAACCATGGAAACAGTGGTGCCAGCTCTCTTCAGGTCATTGACCAGCTCCTCCCGTGTAGTTCTGGGCTGATTCCTCACCTTTCTTAGGATCATTGATACGCCACGAGGTGAGATCTTGCATGGAGCCCCAGTCTGAGGGAGATTGACAGTCATGTTTAGCTTCTTCCATTTTCTAATAATTGCTCCAACAGTTGATCTTTTTTCACCAAGCTGCTGTCTTAGCCATGTTAGTAGTTGGAGTCTTACTGATTGTGTGGGGTGGACCGGAGTCTTTATGCAGCTAACAACCTCAAACAGGTGCTTCTAATTTAGAATAATAAGTGGAGTGGAGGTGGAATTTTTAGAGGAGGACTAACAGGTCTTTGAGGACCAGAACTGTTGCTGACTGGCAGGTGTTCAAATACTTATTTGCAGCAGTAACACACAAATAAATTATTTAAAAAATCTTATTGTGATTTCTGGATTTTTTTATTTTTAGATTATGTCTCTCACAGTGGACATGCACCTAAGTTGAAAATTTCAGACCCCTCCATGATTTCTAAGTGGGAGAACTTGCAAAGTCGCAGGGTGTTCAAATATCTATCTAAAAAAGTTAAATCTGGTCCTCTGGACATTCAAAAAAACCCAAAACAAAGCAAAACAACAAAAAATGTAGAAACGTTTCGTCTCTCGTCCGAGAGACTTCTTCAGTCTGAGGTGATGTTTTCAGCTCAGTCTCTTAAATAGCACCTTCTCAGAGTGGATCAACCAGTTTTGCTGCTGACAACCAAAACCAGCTGATCACATGCTCAAGAAGGACCATCAGCCTAACAATGGATCATTAGCACACTGATGGCTGTGTACTATTCACAGAGGGCTGAGTGATACTAGCAATCACAGCATTGTAAGAGGGGGACAATTGAACACGTAGGCCTCCACCCCTGTTTAATGATGGATGGTTTCTTTTCACAAAGATGGCCTCCTTTACTCCTCTCTCAAACCATCGTTCCTCTCTATCCAGGATGTGCACATCTTCATCCCTGAAAGAGTGTTCAAATACTTATTTTCCTCACTGTATAGGAGGAGGGCCCTGCCCTCCTTGGCACTGGCAGGTTTATTCCAGCCAATCCTGGCTGGTGTAATGTAATAGGAGCTTCTGATAAGGTCATGCCGAGGGCGTTCCCAATGTGAAACACAACATGAATGCAAGGATAGAGAACCCATCTCTTCTCCCTGGCCTTTGACACCCATCTGTAATGTTGACTTTTAATCATTTTAATCGTTTTTTATTATTTGACTTTATGATTGTTTTATTATGTGCACTGCACTTTGGTCCTGTTGTTTTTTTAAGTGCTCTATAAATAAAGCTGTCTGGTCCGTCTGGAGGACAGACGGGTCTGCTGCACACTGCGCTGCCAGGCTGTTGCACACCTGCATATGTGGGTGTTCTCATGTTTGTGGAGACAACTGATCACATGCACATCTTTGCATCTCTCTATTAAAGGGCCTGTGACATGCATACAATTAGAACCACAACCTAAAACCATATTCCATAATTGCTACTAAACCACTACTTTTTCTCACACTTTGTTCCCCGCGGTTTATACGCAGGAGCATCTTATTTATATATTTTTTTCATAATTTTCAAAAATTATATTTCCATATTTTATTTGGACAGACTTCCTGCCGCTGACTAATATTTTCTGACAGAGCTGGGCGCTTGTGACTCCCAGCATCCCGCCCCTCTTGGGGGCAGGCGTTTGAAACACAAAGAGAATGCCCTCAGGTAACCATATGTACAATGACTCTTGCTCAGGGTTTCAAATTCCCTACCATAACCCCACCCACTCGGTCATCATGTGACCAGAAGTCTAACCTGAATGACCAATGATGTACTCTCGAGGACCATCACCCAAGATAGAAGTGAATTAATTTCTTCATATCGTTCCCATGTCGTTACCGTATTTTGTGTTTCGTGCACAGACCTGTTCAGTTGTTCAGTGATAATGGAAAATGCAGAGAATTTCTTATGACACAGCTTTCATGTAAGCTTTTGCATCAACGTGTCAATGGTCGGGCATTGGAGACGCAAAAGCAGTCAAGTCTAGTACATGTTTTAATAAAAGTTTTAAAATTATTT
Source organism: Nematolebias whitei (assembly GCF_014905685.2). Taxonomy (NCBI): domain Eukaryota; kingdom Metazoa; phylum Chordata; class Actinopteri; order Cyprinodontiformes; family Rivulidae; genus Nematolebias; species Nematolebias whitei. The sequence continues at coordinate 4,340,079 of NC_056512.1, forward strand.
TTGTGTGACATCTTTCTGTGTATGGTACAGTGCCTTGCGAAAGTATTCCGCCTCCTTGAACTTTTCAACCTTTTGCCACATTTCAGGCTTCAAACATAAAGATATAAAATTTTAATTTTTTGTGAAGAATCAACAACAAGTGGGACACAATCGTGACGTGGAATCAAATTTATTGGATGTGTCAAACTTTTTTAACAAATAAAAAACTGAAAAGTGGGGCGTGCACTATTATTGGGCCCCTTTACTTTCAGAGCAGCAAACTCAGTCCAGAAGTTCAGTGAGGATCTATGAATGATCCAATGTTGTCCCAAATGACTGATGATGATCAATAGAATCCACCTGTGTGTAATCAAGTCTCCGTATAAACGCACCTGCTCTGTGATAGTCTCAGGGTTCTGTTCAAAGAGCAGTGAGCATCATGAAGACCAAGGAATGGTAAATGGACTGTACTTATAGCACCTTTCTATCTTATTTCTAGATACTCAAAGCGCTTTACACTACAATCTGTGCCTCATTTACCCGTTCATACAGCACTCTACTAGATCTCTACAAAGCTAAGTGAACAAATCATTCTAAAGAGACTAATCAGTGATTTAGATCACATTCATACACTGATGGGACACACATCAGAGGCTATGAGGGGTTCAGTGTCTTGTCCAGGGACACTTGGACATGTGACTGCTGGTGGATTCTAGGGCTGCAACTAACGATTATTTCAATAATCAATTCATCGACCAATTAGTTTTCAGATTAATCGATGAATCGGCAAATAAAAAAAACAACGTTTTAATTTCCACCCCTTTATTCCAAAATTGAACATTTGACTGACATAGCAATTCACACAAAAACAGGTTGCTATTTGACTATTGTGTTAGTAAAATATTGAATATTAAAAAATAAAAGTTAGTCAAATAGCTTAAAAAAAAATAAATGTACACAAAAATATATACAAATGTGTCTTTATACCTGCACAATATGTAGCTACTTTGTAAAATGTGTCATTGAGGGAAGAGTGTAACCTGGATTAAAAGTGTGGATTATTGTAACCTGGATTAAAGTG
>NC_056512.1:4341148-4343599 GCF_014905685.2 Nematolebias whitei
TATTGTAACCTGGATTAAAAGTGTGGATTATTGTAACCTGGATTAAAAGTGTGGATTATTGTAGTGAAGCCTTCGTCTTCAACCATCGACAGAGGCCTCATGTCAGTGACGATCATGTTCAGGATGTTTCAGTGAAGACAGCTGCTGCTGTGGTGTCCATGATGTCTGTCCATCATGAAGTGTTGTTGTTTGTTGTTGTTTTCTGGAATGAGACAGTAAATATGTTTTATATCATAATTTACAGCAACTCAAGAAATGCCTTGTTTCACTTACAGCGTTAGGTTCAGGCAAAAGTAGCTAAAAGAGCAATTACACACACACACCCACATATATATAAAATACTTAATTACACACATTTGAGTAGATGTAATAAATTACTTTAATTCCTGTTTAAATGCAATTCATCCTGCCATACCTGCAGTGTCTTCAGACTTTGCCAGCAAATTAAAAGTTGAAGCTTAATCATTAAATTATTATCTTTGTGTTAGATTTATTTATAAATCACATTTAAACACTGCTTGTACCAATTAAATTAAATAAAAAGTAACACACATGTTCTCTATCACCGTCATTAATCAGCAAACAAACAAACAAACAAACAAACAAGCAGCAGCTTCATCTCCCAGAGAGACTGACGTTATGTTTTCTCTCTTGAAACAGAACAAAGTGTTAAATTGTAGAGACTCACCTGCAACACATGAAGAGTTGTATCAGCTGCTGCTCCTTCCTCCTCCTCGTGACTCCGACATGTTTACGTTTATCTCCGTGGTTCTCTCGTGTCGTGTCGGTGATTTTCAAAGCGGCATGTTTCTCAGTTTTTATCTTTGTGAAGTTCTCCCAGTCTTTGGAGGACTTGGGTCGAACAGTTTTCGCTGCGTTAGTCATTTGTAAAATTTACTTATTTTCCTTTGAAAACAGCCTCTGCTCTGCTTCCCCCCCCCCCCCCTGCTCTGTTCAACTCGCGCTGCAGAGGTTTTTCTTTTTTTCAAACTTTATTCAGTCAGTCAACATTGACAATGAACTGCCCGAGTCTCGGCCTAACAAATACCCATTCATACACAGACACAATCACAAATCCCAACCTCAATCTCACATTCACTCACTCAAAGACATACAATAACGATACATTTCATTCTTATTCCCGATACGCACTCTATACCCCCCAGGCCCCCTCTTTGATACAACTGGGGGTGCTTGGCATCGCGCCTCTATCGTGCGGCCCCCTGGTGGGGTGTGCCCTTGCCTGCCGGCGCGCTTGGGGCCCTTGGTATCGGGGGCTGGGCGCTTGGGCGTGTGTCGGCTTGGCCTGGTGTCTGCCTGGTGGGGCTCGGGTCCTCTGGCCCTGTCGGGCCTTGGCCTGGGTGGTGTGAGTCCTCGGTGCCCGGGCCTCGGTGCCTGGACCTGGACCTACATCGGTGCGGCGGGTGCCGACGGAGGCCTATGAGTTTGTCGCTGTTGGCCCCGGGGGGTCACTGTATGTGGTTGCTGGTGGGGATCTTCCGGTTCTCCCCTGTGGTCCATTCTGGGGGGTGGGTGAGTGGTTCGCCCTGTGTGGGTGGCTCTGGGGGCTCCGCGGTCGGGGTACCTCTTGGGGTCTTGGGCTCTGGTCCCCCCTTTTTCGTCTGCCCCTGGTCTTGGGGGTCGGGTCTCTGCTGCTTCACAGTTACTATTAAATGTTCTATTAGAGAAGCCTTATACACTTATGCATGCTCACAACCACACACAAATAGAAGCAGGGATGCTTATGTAGGCTTTATATGTAGATATATAGATATGTATGTGAGTGTATATTCATGTGTATGTATGTATGTATATAGGCGTAGGTATGGGTATATATATTTATGGAAACTTACTGTAAAGCCATGAATATTTTAAGTTCTTTATACATATGTATTTTGTTGCTGTGTTTTGTCATGTTCTTTGCAGGTGAACAGACAGTGGCCGGGTGTTTTGACGTGTGCTCTCTTTGTGTATATTTCTTATATTTTGGAGTCTTACTTTGTCTTTTCTTTCTTTCTATCCTATTAAAAAAAATAAATAAATAAATAAATAAATAAATAAACAACAACACCTACACTAGATAGTCACTATAATAAATATTTCATAATAATGGTGTGGGGATGATTGTAAGGGAAGAAGGAGGCCCACAAAAAAAAAAACAAAAAAAAAAAAAAAAAAAAAGACAATGAACTGCCCGTGAACAAAACGACTCCACGGCGCCGTGAAAGACGCATAATCGCGCGACACAACGAATTGATAACGGAATTCGTTGCCAACGCTTTTAATTATTGATTTTTATTGATTTTATCGATTCGTTGTTGCAGCCCTAGTGGATTCGAACCCCCAACTCTCGCATTGGAGGATGACTGCTCTAACCACTCAGACACAGCCGCCCGTACACACCAGGCAGGTCCGAGATACTGTTGTGGAGAAGTTTAAAGCCAGATTTGG
>NC_056512.1:4363599-4386951 GCF_014905685.2 Nematolebias whitei
GATACCCCTGAAGTCTGGCCTTTTCACTAATGGTTTCAAAAACACAATGTTTGTTTTCTCAGTCATCCAGGTATATAACAACAAAAAAGGTTGAATCATGTCATCTGGACTTCGTTTTTTTGTTAAAAAGAAACGTTTCGCCCCTCATCCAAGAGGCTTCGTCAGTCTGAGGCCTAGCCATCTGGTATTACCCAGAAGCCACCCTGACTCTTGTGTTTCAAGAGGCCAGACTTCAGGGGTATCTGAGGCAGGCTTGAAACACAACAGTCACGTGATTCCGGTGGGATCAGAGTCAACCTCATTATAACTCACGTGACCGGGACGTGACCGGACTGAAAGGTAACGGGAGCAGACAGGAGCGGGAACCGACCAGTAACCAAAATTGAAAATGAAACAAAACAAACAAAAAAAACAAACAAAAAAAAACGGCACAGCTATTTTGTAGTTTTCTTTCAGTAAGCCTTCACTTTAACACAAGTCAAAAAGAACTACATTTCCCAGAAGTCAAAACACCATAGCTTTTCACCGAGAGGGTGGGAGGAACAGCGAAGTCTCCAAAGAAACCGAATGGCTGAAATCGTTTGCAACGCAAGGTAAGAAGTAAGTGTCTGTCTATTAAACTCACAGAACGGGCAGGAAAGTGTCAAATAACCCTGAACTTCACGAGAGTTGGGTTGGTGCTGTGCTGCTTTAAACGTTTACTCTCAGCTGCTGCGGGGAGTCGGACTTTGTTTACCGTCAGTAAATAAACTCAAACAGCGCATTTTTCTCCACCTTGTCCCTTTTAATTTAAAAAGTATGCTCTGCTTTGTTATGTGTTTTTTTTTAGGTTAAAATCTTTATTATCTGTTGCTGTTTGTAATGTAAAAAAACAACCGAACTCTACCTGGTTAAAGTGCACACATTCTCCGGTAAAAATATTCCTATTTTTATATTGTGACGTTCTGCTGGATACTGAAATCGAGGAAAACGTGAATAACCGTCACTTTATTGCGTAAATATTTACTGTCGGCTGTAACCATGCCAGTACAACGACAAACTCGTTAGTGAAAGCATTCTCCGGTAAAAATATCCCAGTTCTATTTCATATAGGCTTCGCCCTTTAAGGCTGTCGCTGATGGGTTTATCCCATTATGCAGAGCATAAGCACTGAAAAAATTAGTCCACGCCCACCTGCTGTGTGGGCCCCACCCGGTCCGTATAAATTACGTTAAGAGCGGGAAATCGGCTCCCATTTTTTCTTCAGCGAGCTAATATAGCACTGTCAGAAGAACAAAGAAGATAAATTGTGTAAATGACCAACCTTTGCGAAAGATGCTTGGCCCGGCAGTCGACCTCCGGTCGTCCGGTGAGTTCTCCTCCCCGAGGAGAAGATGACAGCAGTCTTATTCCAAGGTAAGCGTCGGGGAACATTTCCCAGTGACAGGTCACTACACGCTGGACAACGCCATCTTGTGTTTTTCCTCTTATCGCCGACCCTCGGGGCGAACCGGATGGTTCCTCCGGGGCAAGGCGTGCTCAGCTGCAGCCCCGCTGCTCTTTCCCTCCTGGGGAGCGTAGTGTAGGTGGAGGGGGGCTGAGTGAATGCTCACCCCATCCCACCTCGTTTCGCATCGGCGATCACACCGCTCCCGGCCGACGGCGCCCTCAGGGGTTGCCCGGCGGAACCCGGGAGGAGGCTGACATGAAGGGACCCCTTTTTTTCTACGTCCCTCGCCTTTTCCCGCCAGTTCGGATGATCGGCGGAAAGGTTATTTTTCACTGGGCTCCACTCTGGCTCACCGTCTTGATCCATACGGCCTCGCGTCCCAACAGGACGTTCCACGGGCGAGGCCACAGACGGTTCTTTCCTGGTAGATTAGAGGAGTCGGTCCCCAGTCCGCTCCCATCACCAGAGTTGAGGGATTCACCGAGCGGGGCTTTTCCTCGGTAACCCCCCCCTGGAGCCAAGCCTCGCGGAAGCTTCCGGAGCGAAGCTGCCCAGGTCGGAGCAGCGTCCCGTCCCTCCGGAGGAACCAGACGGCGACCACGCTCTCCAATCGAGCCCACCGACGTGTTTTTTAGGCAGCCGCAGCTAGCAACAACGTGCGCTGCTAGCATATAGCATGTCCAAGGGACTGAAGGCCGCAGACCTGCCTTGGAGACGAAGAACTCCCTCTGTAAGGCAGCTGACGCTATTCCTCGGTACCCCCCCCTGGAGCCAAGCCTCGCGGAAGCTTCCGGAGCGAAGCTGCCCAGGTCGGAGCAGCGTCCCGTCCCTCCGGAGGAACACAGACGGCGACCACGCTCTCCAATCGAGCCCACCGACGTGTTTTTCAGGCAGCCGCAGCTAGCAACAACGTGCGCTGCTAGCATATAGCATGTCCAAGAGATTGAAGGCCGCAGATCTGCCTTGGAGACGAAGATCTCCTTCTGTAAAGCAGCTGACGCCAGCTCAACATGTGTGCCTCTCCCACGGTTTGCCTTGTCGGGGACTGCAGCGCGGAGGACGATGACCCAACGATCCACCTGGCTTCGTTACTCCCCTCGCTGCCGGAGAATCTGCACAAGACCTGATGAAGCCCATCGCGGACGCGCTGTTCAGAGCAGCTTCAAACCATGCTGGCGAAGTGAAACAGTCGGAGGAGGTGCCAAAAGCTGTTCGCCACCTCATCAAGCCGCGCGGCCCACCCCGTCCCCGCTGGAGGGACCGTCGCAAGCAAGTTTTCGACTTTTCCACGGCCGCGGCTCTCGCTGAGTTCCACCACCAGCCCCGCCCGTCAGAATCCAGCCCTCTTCACTCCGGCAGCCTGCAGCTCAGCGTTTCCCCAGAGTTCGCCTGCAAGACAGCGCTCTGGGCAAACAATCGCAGAGCTCATGAGAGAGAAAGCTCTCAAAATGACGGTCTCCGGAGGGTGTGTGTAAAAGTGACACGAAAGTTGAAATAAATCATCATTAATGATCCAAGTGTCTGTTTTTTAGCCAGTCTGTAAGCCCGGATGAGCTCACAGCGGCCGCACACATAAGAGCGCACTCGTGGGATGAAACAGCCCCACACACGAGCCGGTGTCCTTAAATAAAGGTTTTTAACTCACCGTCGCTCTAAGACATGACGAGTCGATCACAGAACAGCCTCCACACATGAGCCGGTGTCCTTAATTAAAGGTTTTTAACTCACCGTCGCTCTAGACATGACTAGTCGATCACAGGACAGCCTCCACACATGAGCCGGTGTCCTTAATTAAAGGTTTTTAAACTCACCGTCGCTCTAGACATGACGAGTCGATCACAGAACAGCCTCCACATGAGCCGGTGTCCTTAAATAAAGGTTTTTAAACTCACCGTCGCTCTAGACATGACGGGTCGATCACGGCACAACGGTAAGCGAAAATAACTCATTACCAACTAGAACTGCATGATCCTCACTCAAGCGGTGTCAACTCGCACTCGTGGGATGGAACAGCCTCCACATGAGCCGGTGTCCTTAAATAGGGTTTTAATTCACCGCCGCTCTTGACATGACGAGTCGAACACTAAGATGACAGCCTCCATCCAACGGTGCTGCGTTGATGCTGGCGCACACAGCTGCCGGCGCTAACCAGCTCACATCGGTATAAATGTGGTCCGCAGGCTGGTCCGGGTGGGGGTCCTTCTCTCTCAGCTTTCGGCAGCTCACCGCAGCTTAAATGTGAAGCAGCCGAAGAACCCGGTAATGAGTCCCACCTCCCTCCAGCGCGCGCCCCTCCAGCGAGAGCGGCGCGCGTCCCTCCAGAGAACAACGTGTGCTCCCGCGGGGCTAAGCAGCCTTCACTCCAACAGCACGGTATAAATGAAGTCACGCCCTCCGCCTTTCAACGTTCGCACAGCGACGTCAAACGCGCAGCTCACCGCGTCATCAGCTGTCACACGCTTCGCCTTCAGCTCAAGTCTCGCCCGGGGTCACACAGAAAACATTCCCGCGACGCATGACGGCGGTTGAGGGACGGACTGCTGACAGCCGTACAAAACATGACGCATCATTAACGCACGTTCATCCACGAACGTTACGTAGAGTGGCTAAACATGCTCGCCGTTTTTCAGATGGATGGACAGGGTTTATGCAAATGGTACAAGTTACAGTTTGCAACCCGAACCCCTCCATTCAGAGGAGTTATATAAACGGTCCCGTCATCATCAGACTGATTCTCTTCCCTAAATGCAGAAATCCAAGTGTTTTCTGATAAAAGTAATCTACAGAGTTCCCCAAGGGAGAGAAAACACGAGGGTTTTACTCACGGATCGGAGGGGTGAGACCGTTCTTGGATCTGTTGTTTAACATCCAGAGAACGCATACCGATCATCCTAAAACACAGAGATGAGAGTTTTTTGTTTTACCTGGATGATCTGCGGATCCTGTCACTTCAGACAGGAGGCGCTGATGCAGGATCAGGTGTTGACATCACACCTGTTAATCTGGGCTTCGCCATAAATTGGAAGGAAGCTCGATTTTCCCGGCCCAGACATTTGTTTTCTGGAGTGGAATTAAATTCAACCACCATGAAAACTCGTTTATCACATGAGACGCCTCTAGAGGTGTTTTTGCACGTCTGCATGTGGATCCAGTAAAACAAACGACGGATGATCATTGTCTTTTCCTCTGTGGAAGCAGACCTCCGACTCTGGGGAAACACCTTGTTTTTCTATCAGAGGGAGTCCCCCTCAGCAGACCCACGTCATGGGTCAGTCTTCACGGACACGTTGCTGTCAGGCTGGGGGGGGACATGCCTATCTCAAGCAGTAGGGGCGCTGTGGCCCCACTACACATCAGCCCACATCAATGTTTTGGAGTGTCGCACAGTACTGAATGTGATTCAACACCTTGCTCCTGTGCTACAGAATCAACACGTGTTGATTCACACAGACATCATGATGACTGCTGCGTACATAACCATCAGGGTGTGCGTTCAGCCCAGATGTTACACATTGTGCGAAAGCTACAGAGTTGGGTTCATCAAAACCTGCTTTTATTAGAGCGGTTTACATATCCGGTGTTCTGAACAGAGGGGCTGATGTGACGTCCAAGGGCGGCCCACGTTACGTGGACCGGATCCTCCATCCGGATCTGATGTTTTCAGACGCAGCAGAAGTTGGCAAAGCAGCTGTGGACCTGTTTGCGATGCGAGAAGAACGCTCAATGTCAACTACGGTTTTCCCTGAGCCCGCGAGACGATCCATCGCTGGGGGGGGACGCATTTGCTCACAGTCGGTGGCCCAAAACGCTTTTTACGCGTTTCTTTTCCCCCACCTCCTCTGTTTTTTACGGTCCATGAACCGAGTTCAAGAGGAGGGATTGACAGCTCTCCTGGTGGCTCCCGGCGTGTGAACGCACTATGGTTACCAGGCCTGCAACGTCTGTTGTTGGGTCGCCGTGGAACTGTCATGGAGGAAGGATGCTCTCCTTCAGGCAGGAGGAGCGACCAAGAGTTACCCAGAAATAGGTCAACACCGGTGGGTCTGACCGCTGAGCGGTTCCACTTAGAGGATGGGTCTCCCTCAGGAGATAGTGTGCACAATTCAAGATTCACGTGCTGCATCTACCACAGTTCTGTACACATCAAGGGGACGGCTTTTCAGCGCTGGTGTACAGAGAAGGTTTAGAGACCACTTCATGCCTTTTAGGCGGCGTGTTGTTTTTCTACAACAGCTGATGGATAGGGAGTTGGCTTTTAGTACGCTTTAACGTACGATTGCGGCCATCTCTTCCTGCCACAAAGGGTTTGGAGACAGAACAGCTTTTATCACCCGCTGATGAAGCGGTTTCTAAAAGGTGTACAGAGATGTAGGCCTGTTTCACGCCAACTTGTTCCACAGTGGGATTTAACGCTGGTCCTGCGAGCCCTGATCAAAGCTTCAATTGAACCTCTGGATCAGGTTTCATTTAAATTCTTGTCTCTTTTAACAGCCCTGTTGCTGGTTTTAACACCCGCTAAGAGGGTAAGTAATTATCTGCCCTCTCTGTTGCTTCGTCATGCCTTAGAATTAGGCTGACGGGCAGCTCAGCTGATTTAAGACCAACCCAGCTTTTATGCCTAAAACATCACGAGCTCTTTTAAATCAAGAGTGATATCGTTGGAGGGGTTTTTTCCCCCCCACAGATCAGAAGGGGAAGCATCTGTTCATCTTCTCTGCCCGGTGCAGGCGTTGACGTGTTACGTAACGCGCACAGCTGCAATGCGTTCAAATTCAACAATTGTTTGTGCATTATAGAGATGCTTCTGCAGGTCGCCGTTATCCATCCAGCGCTTGTCACTCTGGCTGTGTGAGGCCTTTTCTGAAGCCTACAGAGCATCAGGTTTAGGGCCTCCTGTCAACCTCTAAGCACATTCGACCAGGGGTATCGCATCTTCGACTGCTCTGCATAATGGTATGTCAATGCAGGACATTTGCACTGCGGCTGCATGGTCAACACCCTGCTCATTTATTCGCTTTTACCTACGTGATGTAACGGCTCGTTCCATGACACATTCTGTCCTTAGTGCTCTAACAGAATGAATATTGTTGTTCTCATGGAACTCTGTTTTAAGCTCACTTCTGTCTGCATGCATTACAGTGTGAGATGTTGTTATCAGTCACAGTCGTGTCTGTGTTTCTGGTTCTATTGTCACTAATCAGTTCATGATTATTGTTACCAATCAGTTCATTTGATTATTTATCAATTCATGGACATTAATCTGTTTATACTGTTCAGCCATGAACCAGTTGGTTCATGCCCCCCTCCCCCCCTCTTTTCAACTTCCTCTTCCCGTTGAAAGTTTTTCCGGGGTATTCATGCTTGTCAGAACGCATAGTTACACAACATGCGTCTGTGCATGGCACATAATTACGCGATGCGTAGTTTATGCACACGGGGAGCTGGGTGACAAGACGTTTTTTGGGCAAGCTTCCGCTTCTTACTGTGTTCGAATGGACCCAGTGAGGCGAGGACCACATCCGCTTCGCCCTTAACCCATCAGCGACAGCCTTAAAGGGCGAAGCCTATATGAAATAGAACGTTGGTTACGTACTGTAACCCCAGATTCTATGAATATAGGCGTAGCCCTTTAAGCGTCGGGCCTCACTGGCTCCTAAATGGCTGAAGAAAAAGCTATTTTGGGAGCCGATTTCCCGCTCTTAACGTAATTTATACGGACCGGGTGGGGCCCACACAGCAGGTGGGCGTGGACTAATTTTTTCAGTGCTTATGCTCTGCATAACGGGATAAACCCATCAGCGACAGCCTTAAAGGGCTACGCCTATATTCATAGAATCTGGGGTTACAGTACGTAACCAACGTTTTTATATGAAAGACTAGTTACATATATATTATAATAACTGTTTTAGTTTTAGATTTAAGATATGATGTGTATGTTGTTGTGTTAAATTTGAGGCCAAGAGTTGATTTTTCTCAGTTCATTTCTTCACACCAGGGGCGATCCTAGAAGCCCTTTTTAGGGGCCTTAGCCCCCCAGTGTTGACAATGGCTCTTGGCTTGAACAACACAGTGTGTATTAGCATTAGAATTACTGTAGGGGGACATATTGGTGTGAGGTCTGTGGGTCCTCCCCATAACTTTTTGAATAAAGTAGCTGCTATTTCCTGCATTCTGGTGTATTTTAACAGGTTTTAAAACATCTATGTTTACCTACATAAGTAAATACTTGATTCAATAACTGTTTTAGAAAACACAGTGTTTCCTCTAGTTAACTTGCCATGGCGGGGTGCTCATCTCATCCATGATTTTTGTTGCTGGGGGGACAGACACTTGCCTGAGCGCAGCTTGTACAAATGGTTTTTGAATGGGGGCAGGGGGCGTTTAACATGAGGGAAGAGGCAACATAAGTGCTTCCTTTAGCTTTTTAGCTAGAGAACCTGTATTTCTCGCTGCTAGCTTAGTACTATGTCAGTGCCGGGTGGGCAGGTGGGGGGGGGGGGGGGGGGGCAAGTTTGGTTTGGTAGGCGGGGTGCTCAATTCGGTTGACAGGGTGGGGCACCCCGCTTGTATAATGGTAGGGGAAACACTGCAGCATGGTACAACAAGAAGTAGCACTAAGCTTTTTGTTTGTCTTTAATTTTATTTAATTTTTCTACCTAACACAAGAAGCTCTGGAAGCAAACTGTTAAACAGCTTTGGACACAAAGACCCTTGTCACACACTTCAACAGAGCAGGTAAGATACATAAAATCTTATAATCTCTGCCTGGTGAAGCTGATTAAATAATTATAAAATATGATAAGTGAAATAAAGAAAAATTGAGCTTCTATAATTTATAATTGCAAATGTCACTTTTTTTTTTTTTACTTAGTTTCTAATTGTAAATCTCTTGTTTTTGATAAAATATTTTTTCCAAAAGAAAGGCCAACAGATTGTAATTTGTAGTCACTGTAACTATTTTGACTCGTGCACGTCTTCTTTCACTTTTAGGTTCCACAAGGCTCTGGACTGGTCCAGCTGTGGAGAGATGAGGTGGAACACCAGACCTGCAATGGTCCAGTCTGTAAATGATGCTCTGAAGTCTGGGAAGATGCACGACATCATGCTTCACCCAAACGAGCTCGTTACCCCGACCACATACACTGAACTTCTTGGAGGACGTCGTCCAATGTATAATAACGCCTTTAAACATTTTTATTTGTTGAGTTCTCTGCTTGGTACATTATTTTTCTTTTTTGTTTGTTTAAACAATTTAAAACATGACAGTAATGTCACTGTTTAAAGGAAACAACTGCTCAATAAATTAGTAAAATGCAACTTGTTATGTTTGGGTTCTTTCATCTAAGGTAGACATGGTGTGACCCATGGACTGGTTTAGATTTTTTGTTTTTACTGGAACTGACCTTCAGAAGAGCCAGAAACAGACTCAGCAGCTGATCCTCTGTAGAATAATTATATGGACTACAGGCCATGGATTATTTGTTTTATGACATTTAATGAAGGTTTTTGTTTGAATTAAGAAAATAAATGTCTCTATTTCACCACAGATGAACTGTTCCTGTTGCCATATCTTTTGAAATAAAACTGCACAACACAAAGTAATTTAAACAGGAATGGGTAGAAGATCAAATCAAATTCAATGTATTTCCTAAAAATTTAATGAAAAACAGGAGCAGGAGTCATGTTACCAGGAGTGGGACAGGACAGGATTTTTATTTATTTTTTTTACTCTGGACCAGGATTGGGACAGGACAGGATTTTTTTTCTGTGGGACCAGGACAGGACAGGAGTGAAAATCCACTCCTGTGTCATCCTCTAGCGTGAAGCTGCTGCCGCAGCTGTGGAACACCTCTGCTGCTGTTGCTGGCCAAGGCGGCCCCTCCAGCAGCCGGAGGGGCGAGAGGAGGACTGTGACGTCACCAGATGGTGTACAGTCTCTGAGACCTCCTCGTACCTCTGCGATTTCTCAGGGATGGTCCTGAATTTGGCCCCGAACAGCGCCTCTGGGGTGATGGAGCCCTCCAGCAGGTCTTTCTGCAGCCTCTCGGACAAGGATGGCGAGAGGCGGAACCATGTGATCCTTTGGATCATGGTCATCCAGGCGGCGATGCGGGACAGGTAGACAGCAAAGGTGGCACATGTTTAAGATGACATCAGCAGCTTTACAGAGAGAGCTCTTTGTCTCCTCCAGCAGGTCTGCTTCCTCCAGCTTCTTAGAGATGCTGTAGGCCAGCAGGGCTACGTTGTTGTTCGCTGCGGCCGTCTGGAATGAGCACTGGTGAGCTCGGTTGTAGACCTCGTCACTATCTGGTCATGCTTCCCTGGAGGGACAGGTTGCTGGTCAATCCTGGAAGTTTTTGCCCCAAGTGCCAAGGGCTTGGCTACTGGGGGGAACGAGGGAAAAACACAGATCGGTAGAACCCTCCACCCTAGAGATGGAGGCAAAGGTGGAGACGGATGTCTTCAGCTTGCCGGGCCCAGCTGCAGCCTCGTTCCAGTGTGACGTCATAGCTGGACAGCAAGGCCAGATGGGGTCAGGGCGACGAGCCGGGGCGGAGCCAACCTTGCCGCCAGATCATCCGATCAGGGTTGAGGGAGGCGAGGGGCGGAAAGTCCCTTTGTGTTAACATCCTCCTGGATTATGCCGGGCAGCTCCGAGAGGAGGGCGCCGATGGCTGGGAGCGGTGTGGTCGCCGACGTGGGAAGATCCGAGGTGGCTGAGCATCCGCTTGGCCGCTCATCTTCCGTCACTACGCTCTCCAGGAGGGAGGGGGCAGCTTCGTATCGCCTTTCTCGGAGGAGTCATTTGATTCACTGCATGACTCTGCGTCAAAGAAGGCAGTGGCGTTGTCCCGCGCATAGCGTCCCGTCACAGAAAAAAAACACTCAGCGGAGCTGCTGCCAACAACGCCTTTTTTGAGGGAATCATCCGATTCACCTCGAGAAAAAAACACGTTAGAAAAGGCGGTGGCGTCGTCCAGTGTGTAGCGGTCCGCCACGGAAAAGCACTCCTCAGCGCTTACCTCGAACAAGGCTGCTCGTCTCTGCTTCTCCTCGGGGAGGAAGAGCTCACCGGGACGACGGGAGGTTGGCATGGAGGAGACCCAGGCATCCTTAGCAAAGGTTGTGCCGGTCAAAGATGGACAACTTTTCCTTCTTCGGACAGTGCTAGGTAACTGGCTGAAGAAAAAAATAGGAGCCGATTACCCGGTCTCACCGTAATTTATACGGACCGGGGATGAGGCCCACACAGCAGGTGGGCATGGACTAAAGTTTTCAGTGCTGCGCGCATAGGGATAAACCCACTAGCGATAGCCTTAAAGGGCGAAGCCTATACGAAATAGAAACGGATGATTTGCTGCTCCAGTGAAAGTAGTTCATCTGGTGGTGCATCTTCCCCTTTATTTTCAATTAAAACTTTTGTTTTTATTTTCTCTCTGGGGCAGCATGTGGAGCAGTGGTTAGTGCTGTTCTTACACAGCAAGAAGACTGTAGGTTTGCCACCAACTTGGGAGTCTTAGTGTTTGGGATGTTTTGGATCTGTAGGTGTCCTTCCACAGACCAAAAACATGCACATTAGGCTGATTGGTAACTCTAAATTACTTAATTAATGTACTCATCTGCTCACACAGACTTATGTTCGTGCTGCTGTTCGGTGTATTGTTTTTATGCTATTAGTGTATTTTTATTAACATTTTTCTTAGTTAATATCTTAGATCTTATTACTGTTTTTCTTTTACATTTTATACTTTTGTTGGATGTAACTGGGACACTGTGGACACAATTTTGTTCCACCACATGTGGTGTGTTTGACGTATAAAGAACCTTGAATCTAAATTATCCCTAGGTGTCCCTGTGATGCACTGGAGACCTGTCCAGGTGTCCCCTGCCTCTAACACAGACAGCTGGACATGCGATACCACCCAGAAAGAAAAAAGTAAGCAAAGAAAATGAAAGGACGTTCTCTATGGGATTACAAATCTTCTTGGAAAGATCAACAAGAACTGACTGCTGATTGATCATTTCCTTCCATACCGTAGTCCCTTGCTACTTTGCGGTTCTTTTATAGCAGACTCACTCTATCGCTGTTTTTCAAAATAAGACTGGACATGACGCACAACTGACTGACGGATGAGCCGCACGATCAGCATGGAATTTTAATTTAAAATAAATAATTTTAAATTATTTAGCACCCACTGCATGTTTGTACAGCCCATAATGCAGGATAAACGTCCTCCTGCAGCTGATCAACTGTTCTCCGTGCAGAGCGAAGGAGTGGGCGTGGTCAAGAGCATTTACAGGTGGTTGAGAGCAGCGGAGGCGGAGAGTTGAAATCAAGACATTCTGTGCTCTTTTTAGAGGGTTTAGAGTTTAGAAACATTGTTTAGAATATTGCAAGAGTGTGGGAAGTGTTTAAAACGGCTTAAGGTAAATGGACTGTACTTATATAGCGACCTTCTATCTTAATGGGATACTCAAAGCGCTTTACAACAATCTATGCCTCATTTACCCATTCATACAGCTCTATACTAGATCTCTACAAAGAAAATTGAACAAATCATTCTAAAGAGACTAATCAGAGCTTTATCACATTCATACACTGATGGGACTAGGGCATTAACAGAGTACTCGAGTAATCTACACATCGATTGCTAGGACATCTATCGAGGTTAAAAATTTAACGTTGAGTATCCGTAGTGACGTCATATTATGTGACCACCGTATGACCTTAGGGGGTGGTGTTGCACTGTTGCAGGTCACAGAGTATGGTGTAACACCGGGTCCAATCCACCAGAACCAGTTTCTGTTTAAGTTTCGTTTTTGCCGTGCTGCATGTTTCTTCACGTTTGCAGTTTAATAATAATAACTAATAGTTTAGTTTTTCCTGTGACTTATTTGCAGTATGATAAATGGTAGGAGCATAATATACGCACCCAATGTTTTGTTGGTCTTTTTTTTGTTAAATAATGACCTTTTTTTTGCGGTTTTATTTATTTATTTATTTATTTTTGTATCTTGAGATCTATGACGTCATCAAATACTCGAGTTCTACTCGGGTTTTATTATGTTGATGTCGAGTTTAAAAATTATATACTCGTTCAACCCGTAGATGGGACACACATCAGAGACAACTAGGGGTTCAGTGTCTTGCCCAGGGACACTTCAGCATGTGACTGCTGCTGGATTTGAACTCCCAACTCTTGCATTGGAGGACGACTGCTCTAACCACTCAGCCACAGCCGCCTGCCATATACTGAGTGTATATATATATATATATATATATACACACTAAAAATAAACTACTACTGTTGCTAATCAGTGGCGACAGCTGACAGCAGGGGCAAGCGCATGCAGCAACCAGCAGTGGATGAGAGTATGTGCGTCGTGTTTTTGTTTTGAAAAATTTTAAGTTTTGATTATTTCAGGTGTTCTTACTTTTTGCAGTGTGTGTGCACATGGATGTATGTTTTGTACCACTGCAAACCAAATCTACCCTTGGGTATAAATAAAAGTAACCTAACCTACTACTTACTACTTGTACTACTATTCCTACGTAGTGGTTTTTCACTTATCGCGGGGCTTCAGAGTACGGATCCCCCTCGATAAATGAGGGACTACTGTACAACAGGTTTTAAATGTAATCACTGTGGTGAACAGTAGAAACAACAACAACAACAATAATAACAAAAACAACATGGGTTTGTATCTGGTTCAGACAAAGTATCTCAACAACACTCTCATCCCGTCTGCAGTCACTGTAAGTCGCCAACTTTAGTGTTACATGAAAAAAACAATTTATTCTTGATGCAAAAGATGAAAAATACCCTACGCTGTTGTTGGAACAACTTTTAAAGGTTTAAATTTCCAATTTCTAGAAAAAGTAATAAGTATTAAATTCTGGAAACATTTTTTTTTCTGTTTCCTTTTGTCTAAACTTGTCTAAATGTGGAAAATACTAGTCATACTGTTTAAGACTGTGTCCAATTTCACTCAGAAGTCTCCATGAGGTGATCGTTAATGGGACTAAACCGACCTTTTTCAAAGCACACATTGTAGTCGATGTGCACCACCTCTCCTGTGGTCATGTCAATCAACACGTTGTCCAGGTGACGGTCTCCGAGGCCAATGATGTAGCCCACCATGGACATGACAGCAGTAGATCTGGCATACAGCTGCAGAGCAGAAGAACAAGAGTGTCACTTCAAAGTCAAAGTCACAGTTTCTATATTTGTTATTCATAACACATGTGGTACATGTGGTGAAACGAAACTGTGTACACAGGGTCCCAGTTACATCCAACAAACGTATAAATGGCAAAGAATAACAGTAATAAGATCCAAGGTTTGAACTAAAAAAAGTTAAACTAAGAATACGCTAAAGCACTAGTAGTACAAAAACAATACGCCGAACAACAGCAGCACGAACATGAGTCTGTGTGAGCAGATGAGGACGAATGAACACAGCAACATGAAATAAATCAGCAGCATAAGATCAGCAACATGAATAGTCAACAGCACATTTCAACAAAGTGGCGTTACAGTGATTTTTCACAGTGATTATTCTAGTTAGAGATTCATGAGTCTAACAGCCTCAGGGTAGAAGCTGTTCCTCAGTCTAGTGGTTCTACACTTAATGCTCCTTAACCTCCTTCCTGAGGGGAGCGGGGCAAAAAGTGTGTGTGCTGGGTGAGTGTGGTCCTTCATGATGCAGGTGGCCCTCTTCCTGCATCTGGAGGTGTAGATGTCTGTGATGGTGGGGAGGCTGATTCCAACATCTTCTGTGCAGCCTTCACCACTCTCTGCAAAGCTTTTCTTTCTGCAGCTGTGCAGCCTCCATGCCACACGTTGATGCTGGAGCACAGGATGCTCTCCACTGCACACCTGTAGAAGGAGGTGAGGACTGAGCTTCCCAGACCAGCTCATCTCAACTGCCTGAGGAAGTAGAGCCTCTGATGAGCTTTCTTCATCAGGCTGGTGGTGTTGTTGCTCCAGCTGAGGTTGTTGTTCACGTTTACACCCAAGTACTTGTAGGTGGAGACCACTTCCACCACAGATCCTCTTATATTAAGTGTGTGTGTGAGTGTGTGTGTGTTTGTTCTGTCTGAAGTCCACAATCATCTCCTTCGTCTTCTTCACATTGATGTGAAGGTTATTCTCTTTGCACCAGCTCTCCAGGTGTTCCACCTCTTGACTGTAGCTGGACTCATCATTGTTTGTGATGCATCCCACCACCGCTGTATCATCTGCAAACTTTACAATGTGACAGCCTGGATGGGTAGCTGCACAATCATATGTGAGCAGAGTGAACAGGAGAGGGCTAAACACACATCCCTGAGGAGAGCCAGTGCTGAGGGTTATGGTGGAGGAGGAGAAGTTGTGGATCCTCACTGACTGGGGTTTGTTTGTTAAGAAGTCTAGGACCCAGTTGCAAATGGAGGGGCTTAGCCCTAGTGTGAGTAGTTTGTCCATCAGGGTTTGGAGGATCATGGTGTTGAAGGCAGACGTGAAGTCCACAAAGAGCAAACAGACGCAGGAGTCCTTCTGCTCCAGGTGGGTGAGAGCAGTGTGGACCACAGAGGAGATGGCGTCTTTAGTTGATCAATTCTCGCGGTATGCATACTGGTGAGGGTTGTCGTTGATGTTGTTGGTTGTTTTGATGTGAGTCATGACCAGTCTTTCGAAGCATTTAACAACTATTGGGGTGAAGGCTACTGGCCGATAGTCATTCAGACCAGTCACTGTAGAGCTCTTTGGGACTGGGATGATGGTGGCCTCCTTAAGGTCCTCCTTACTTCAGCTGAGGTCATGCTGAGGAAACTCTTCTTCCAGTAGTGAGGTGACTCTGGTTCTGGGTGGTCTGTTCGGGTCTTCAAAGCGTGCGTAGAACTTGTTGAGGGCATCAGACAGTGATGGGTGTCTAGGGACTCGTTTACTCCTGCTTTTATAATCCGTTATACACTTAATACCCCTCCACATGCTCCGTGGGTTTTGTGAGTTGAAGTGACTGTGGATCCTCTGTGCATATGTAGCCTTGGCCCTCTTAAGTGCTCGAGCATCAATGTGTGGCATGGAGGCTGCACAGCTGCAGAAAGAAAAGCTTTGCAGAGAGTGGTGAAGGCTGCACAGAAATCTGTTGGAATCAGTCTCCCCACCATCACAGACATCTACACCTCCAGATGCAAGAAGAGGGCCACCTGCATCATGAAGGACCCCACTCACTCAGCACACACACTTTTTGCCCCACTCCCCTCAGGAAGGAGGTTAAGGAGCATTAAGTGTAGAACCACTAGACTGAGGAACAGCTTCTACCCTGAGGCTGTTAGACTCATGAATCTCTAACTAGAATAATCACTGTGAAAAACCATATCATGTTGCTGCTGATCTGTTTCAATGTTGATGTGTTCATGCGTGCACATCTGCTCACAGACTCATGTTCATGTTTGTGCTGATGTTCAATGTTTTATGTTATGAGTGCTTAGTGTATATTTAGTTGATGTTTTTCTTAGTTCATATCTTAGATGTTATTACTGTTTTTCTTATACATTTTATTGTTGGATGTAACTGGGACCTTGTGTACATAATTTCGCTCCACCACATGTACCACATGAGGTGCGAATGACAATAAAGAAACTCTGACTCTCTGACTCTTAATACCAGCAACCAGCTCTTTCCTTGTTTTTCTCAGCTCCTGTGAGTTGCTAGACGTAAAGGCAGTGTTCTTGGCTACCAGCAGGGTGCGAACCTCTGCATTCAGCCAAGGCTTCCTGTTCAGGTAGCTCTTAACGGTGATGTCATCAGCACATTTGCTAATGTACCTCAGGACTGAGGATGTGTATTGCTCCAGGTCTAGCTCCCCTTCATTTACGGCAGCTTCTCTGAAGACTAGTCTGTGCATGCAAAACAGCTTTTCAGTATGGGGCCACTAATCTTCACCCAAGTGTTGACCTTCCTTTGCATCGGTCTGGAGCGACTCAGCTGGGGGAGGTAAGCAGGGGTCAGGGAGATGGAGATATGGTCAGAAAGTCCTAGGTGGGGGCAGGTTGCGGCTCTGTATGCATCTTGTACATTGGTGTAAACACAGTCCAGCGTGTTGTTTTGGCAACATGCTGATAAAATCTTGAACAAAAATCTCCAACACCACAGTCAGAAATAAAATAGTCCTAGATTTACATAAAACAATTTTAATGATTCAAGGTTCCTCTTTTTTACATAATAAGAGAATCTATTTTCTTATGGTGAACTAAAATAAAAACACCCAACTGCAGGAGAATTGAAAGAAGATACCTGAGTGACTCTCCACCACTCACTGGGTGTGGTGCAGGAGCACCACAGCTCCTTGGCCAGCAGGTTGGAAGGAGTAGCCTCCATCAACTCCTTCAGTACATCTTTCATGACGTTGAGAGGCCAGTCACGACGCGTCACGTCCAAACTGAGCCCCACCGCCTTCAGAGCCGGTCCGATGTGGCTGTAGTACAGCTCACTGGGGCGGGGTACTGGAGGCACCGGCTGCTGGGGCAATGATTCTTGGACCTTGAAGGAGATATTAAAAAAATGTCCAATTGAGTTAATATGAAAATATGATAAAACCACAGATCACATGAACACACACAGGCTAAATCTATCACAAAGCAGTTGTTTAATAAAAACATGTCCAAAGTGTAGGAAACTAGAATTACCATAACTGCTGGTCTATAAGCTGCTGATTTATTTCATGCTGCTGTGTTCATTTGTACTCATCTGCTCACACTGACTCATGTTCGTGCTGCTGTTGTTCAGCGTATTGTATTGTTTTTGTACTACTAGTGCTTAGAGTATGCTTAGTTTAAGGATATTCCTTTGACATGTATCTGTTATATATTGTTGCGCAATAAAAAAAAATATTAAAAAAACAGTTACGTCGGTGTTTGTCACTGTTCTGTGCAGTGATTATGCTTAGATAGTTATTGTGTTCATTTTGAAGGTACAATGGTTGTAACCATGAGTCAGACAACGACGATTCATGAAGACTCGTGACGATCTTTTTGAAAGCAAGCTATATTCTGTGAAACTCCATCTGCTGGCTAATTCATGTACTAAAAGAAAGCTGCACACAGCCGGAGCAGTCTGGGGCCACAGATTCTGACGATGAACGGTGGATGCCCGTGGCTAAATAACCGGAGCGTCTTATTTATGTACAAAATTATGATTTATCTTATATTTAATAAGTGCAGCTTAGAGACAGGTGTGTTCTAAAGCCCGATAATTTAGCATTGTTCTTTTAGTGATTTATCAGGTCTCTCTTGTAAAGGAGTCCCCGAGGCTCAATGGGATTAACCTGTATGAAGAAAGGTTGAATGAATGATTAGTCTGTTCTTCTTAGCCTAGTTTATGTGTTCATTATGTCTTAGTTTGTGTTAGGTCATTCAGCAGCGTAACCATGAGTGAGTGAGGTAGTTGTCATGAAGACCTGTGGGGTCCACACTGTGTAAGTGTTGAACAGTAAAATAAAGTCTACGAATCACCATCTGGTAGTTGATTCTTGATCTACAACAAGAGCTGCACAACTCTCTCAGTAGCTGAGTGCCGCCACTCATGTTACAACGTGAACACCTGCGGCTCATACATAGGCACAGTGGACCATATTTTTCAGCCTATAGGTCGCAGTGTTTTGCATAATTTGCATGCCCTGCGACTTATACACCTAATCGACATATTTACGGATTTTTCCAATATTTATAAACTAATTTTTGGCTGAGATTTGACTGTTTTCATTCATTCAGACTGAGAACATTGAACACTACCATTTTCAGCCGCTAGATGGCAGTCGAGTAGTATGGCATGCCGTTGTATCATGTAATAGGTAAAAGTGGCTATTAGTGACACAATTGGCTTGCCATACAGGTCACCTTCTTTCTGCTCACTTGGAGCAACTGTCAAATTAGCTCCATTTTGATGCGCCGCCCCAGCGAAATGCAGCTGATTTGACCATTGAAGTGCATTTATTAAGTAAAAGCTCAACTGAGACACACGTTTGCTATAATGTCGAGCAAACAAATTATTGTTTTTAGGTGTTTATCAGGTTAAATTTCAAAGAAATGCGCAGCGACTCGTCCCTATGCGCGTGTGCATTCCACAGATTGGCTTTTGAAATGCAGCTGATTTGACCGTCAACATGCATTTATTAAGAAAAAGTTTGACTGAGACACAACTTTACTATAATTTCGAGCCAACAAACAATTGTTTTTAAGTGTTAATCTTGTTAAATTCTTGTTAAAGTCCTACCATGCATTCTCCCGCAGCCGCAATTTGGCAGCCAATCGATTTTTGGCACAACACCAGACCCCATTTCTGGGTTGTCAGCGGTGATGTGTAACAAATGCGACGGGTCAGCGGGGATGCATAATAGATGCGACATATACTGCGAAGCAACGTATTTATGGACTTTTCCACTTTATTAGACATATTTGGACTGATGTGACTTATAGGGCGGTGTGATGTTTATGGTGGAAAATACGGTATAAACATACACACACAGTATATATATATATATATATATATATATATATATATATTTATTTATATATTTATTTATTTATTTATATATATACAGTATAGATACACACATATATATATATATATATAAATATTTTTATTAGGGGTTGAATAGACTGGTCGATTTTAGGATATCCCGCAAGTTTAAAAATTTCACGTTGACTAGTCGCAATCATCATTGCCCACCCCGCTGTTTTTAGTTTTATTTTATTTAATCCATGGTGGTGAATTAAAAAACATAAAACTAAAAACAGCGGGGCGGGCAGTGGACTTAGAGCTGTCATTTCTAACCTGGGCCCGTGCCAAGATAATGTGCTGGATGGGCGGGCCGGGTCGGTGTCAGCGGACGCCCGCGGCTGACGATTCAATTTGGATCACCACCAGCTGCTCGCAGCCATTTGACCCTGAGCTGACCGGCCCGTTAAAAGAGGTACAGAAAAGTCCAGAAGGATCACTGCCGGCAACCCATCTGAAGCTTACCAGCCGCTGTGTCAGCTAACGCACAATAACAATAATAATAATGAATTTAATTTGAAACGCACTTTTCATTAACAAAAATCTCTAAGTGCTACAAAGTGCAACTAAAAGCCGAGCCTGGCTGGTTGAAAGAGATACCAGAGAGAGATGACTGCCAGCAACCCACCTGCGACTTAACTGGACCCAGCCGCTGAATCAGCGGACGTGCGCGGCCGACAACCGTTAAAACCATAATAATTATAATATTATAACTATAATAATCCGCTGATTTTTGCTAATAAACAAGAAATCTTATATCTTCCTGTCTTTGAAAAACATTTTAAATTCCTGTCAAACTGGTTAGCTTACAAAGTAGTAAAAGCTTAATTTAATTTAAAGTTTTTATTTATGTGTGTGTGTGTGTGGGGGGGGGGGGGGGGCCCTTCGGGTCTGTAATCACAGTTAATTGTTTTTTTGTACATAATAAATGACATTTTTCCTGTGAATATGATATAGCGTCTTGAGTTCCAATTACATCACAGCAACTAGTGAACGCCCACTCAAATTTATCATGTTGAAGTTGATCCATCCATCCATCCATCCATCCATCCATATAGATGGATGGATGGACGGACGGACGGACGGACAGACAGACAGACAGACAGACAGACAGACAGACAGGAGATTTTTAATTTTTTTTATTTAGTGTGTGCGACTTACATTCAGGTGTGCTCTATGGACAGGCAATAACGATACATGAATTTGACTCTGTGCTGACCATCCATCCATTATCTGTACCCACTTCAGGGGTCACTGGTGCCCATATCCAGCAGTCACTATGCGAGAGACGAGGGACACCTGGACAGGTCTCCTTTCCATCACAGGGACACAGAGACAAACAACCATTTTCTCTCTTTATCTCTCTCTCACACCCAGAGACAATTTAGAGTCACCAGTCAGCCTAACATGCATGTTTTTGGTCTGTGGGAGGAAACTGGAGCACCTGGAGAAAACCCACACAGCACGGAGAGAACACGCAAACTGCACCCAGAAAGGTCCCCGGGATTCAATCTGACGACCGTCTTGCTGACAGACGGCCGCTCTCCTAACTGCGCCACCGTGCCACCCCTGTGCTGACTAATGTTTTGGTTTTGTAATGATCACAAAGGATAAAATTATGAATAAATTTGATTAGTTTGAGGTTTATGTTTCACAGGTTGTGAATTTTAATTTTGTGTGGAATGTTATATGACAGGCAGCACGGTGGCGTATTTGGTAGAGCTGCTGCCTCTCAGCAAGCACAGGTTCAAATCCCGGCCGGGAGCCTCTTTGGGTGGAGTTTGCATGTTCTCTCCGTGCTGCGTGGGTTTTCTCCGGGTGCTCCGGTTTCCTCCCACAGTCCAAAAACATGCATGTTAGGCTGATTGGTGACTCTAAATTGTCTCTAGGTGTGAGTGAGAGAGTGAATGGTTGTTTGTCTCATTTGTCTCCTTGTGTCCCTGTGATGGACTGGAGACCTGTCCAGGGTGTCTCCCCCATCTCGCACAGTGATGGCTGGACATGGGCATCAGTGACTCCCACGACCCGAAAAGGAAGAAGCTGGTAAAAATAATGGGTGGATGGATGTGTTGTATGACATTAATGCAGAAACAGCACAGGTGAGCAGACTGAAGCAGCTGAGGTCAAAACAGGACATGCACCCAAACAAAGCAGACAGATGGTCTTTGACAATGAAAAATACTTGGCTGCTCAGTCGAGGATCCAAACAGTCATGAGCTGCAGCCTCTTCTTTAGACTTAGTGTAAATGTAAGAGTTTAGACCAGATCAAATATCCTACCTTTTGAGCCTGCAGCAGGGCCTCCCTCTGCTGCCAGCGCTTGTAGAGGCCAAACAGCGGAGTGGCGCCGTCCACCCACTGGATCAATCCTGAACGGGTTCCCAGAGGGGTGACAGAGTAGTGGCGGGCGTGGAAACGTGGCTGCTCCTGCTGGTTGACCTTGGTAAACATCGTGTTGACGATGGACAAGAACTGCATGATGCGCTCATCCAAATGCAAATCCTCCAGCCCTGAAAATGTTTCAGAAACTCCACGTTATCTGCTGCACAGAGAACTTTTCCTAGATGGCAAGATGACTTCTGTACGTCAACTGTTCTCTTTTCTCAATATAAGAAGTTCTTAATTGAAACCTCTGACACGGAGAGCAGCGGGTCATATGGATTACTTCCAAAGAATGTTTTCCACCCACCCTTCAAAACACCTACTTTGACCACAGTTCATACCTTTAAAAAGATACGGGTAGTTGCGGCCATCAGAACCCAAAAAGAAGAGCTTCTTTGGCTTCGTCTTGGTGGGCAGGATGGTGATGGTCTTGCCGACACTCTGTATAGTGACGGCATCAGATGCAGACGCCTCACCAGGCAGGGCCATCTGGGTTGTTGTCATGGAGACCAATCGAGGACTGATCTCATCCAGGTGGAGCAGGTAGCTAGCTCTCTTCTGAGCTCGCTGCTGTAGGCTTATCATTATCTGTCCAAAAAATAAAAACACCACTTCTGTGAAACTTGTTTACATCTGTGCACACATGCTAAATATCCATAGTTTTCCTTGTATGGATAAAGTTGTTCTTTCTGAGGTGTCCTCCACTCCAGTAATAGTTTTGTTTGTGGCAGACAAAGTTAAACTCCAAAGCCTGACCATCGACACGTTGATGCAGAGCTGACGAGCTGCAGCTGTTTCCTCCTCAACAGCCGATCTCTTTTAACACGAAAGCTGCGTCATAATAAATCCTCCGTGCGTTTTCCATTATAGTTGAACAAATGAGCAGGCCTGTGCATGAAGCGCAAAATACGATCAACAGCATGGGGACGATCTGAAGAAATTAATTCTAATTAATTCACGTCTATCTTGGGGGATGGTCCTGGAGAGTACCCCATTGGTCATTCAGGTTTGACTTCTGGTCACATGATGACAGAGTGGGTGGAGCTATGGTAGGGTATATGAATCTGTGAGCAAAAGGCCTTGTCCATGTGCTCAGGGCATTCTCTCTGCGTCACAGACGCCTGCCCCCAAGAGGGGTGGGGTGCTGGGAGCCATGAGCGCCCAGCTCTGTCAAAGGAAAATATTAGTCAGCGGCAGGAAGTTACTGAGAGACGGCAGGAAGTATTTCAGAATAAAATATAAAAATATACATTTGGAAAATTGTGAAAAAACATAAATAAGAAGCTCCTGCATTTAAACCGCAGGGTACAACGTGTAAGAGAAAAGTGGCGGCTTTTACACCGACAATTACGATAGACTAGAAAGTTCCTGGAGAAACTTTGACAGGGACCGTCAGGCTGCAGCCGATTTAAAACTGAGATTTGACAGTACTGTGTGTTGGGGTTTGCTCTCAGCTACCACTAAATCAAATTTGAGCTGAATCACTTTAAAAATGGCAGTTATATTATTTTTTTCTCTTTTAGCTAAGGCAGCCATCTTGGATATTTCATTCACATTAGGAATATATAACAACACACTCTCAACTACAACCAAACCAACTACAATCTTGGGGCTCCGGGCCTGTGGGCCGCTGTGTGTCTGTGGCTCCGGTCCTCCCTATGTTGCCATTGTGTCCTGGGGGGGCGGGTCTGTGGGCCCCCGCGTCCACTATTGGGCATTCTTTTGGAGAAATCTGGTGGTGGTGGGCGTGCTTGCGCGGGTGTTTGGATTCAGGTGCTTTGACAGATGCACGCTAGGTTGGGTAGTGGTGGAAGCTAGATGATTCCTTGTGCGATGTTGAATGTTTCATGGTGATATTGTGGGTGGCATTGTGCTGTGCATGTTGTTTTGTCATGGTGGTCTCTCGCCTTATCTTCTTCTTTTTTATTATTTATTTATTCTTCTTTCTTCTCTTTCTTTAAAAAAAAAAAAAAAAAAAAAAAAAAAAAAAAAAAAA
>NC_056512.1:4387051-4392108 GCF_014905685.2 Nematolebias whitei
CTCAAAGAATGACCGAGTTAGTCAATTTTGTGTTTGCTGAGGTAGCTGTGGCAGCCATCTTGAATCAAAATGGCTCCAGACATTAATCAGTTCTAGACATTTATCTGATGATTGCTTTCTGTGAGTTTCAAACAAATCCAACAGTGAGTTTCTGTTTTCTTCCAGGACCTCGACACTCAGCCATGTGACTCGACAGCAGCAGTTCGTGTGAGGAGTGTTCTCTCAACTCAGTTCCTATGAGGAAATACGGCGTCTTCGTTAGCAAAATGCATCGCCATGGTAACTCTGATTGCCAATAAAAGTAATAGCCCCCATCTCGAGATTGAGCCGGTTGTTTTGATATAACTTTTGTGGGGGTACACGTTGCAGTTCGGCCTGCATTAACAGTGACGGAAGAAAAATAAAGAAAGAAACACTTATCAGGTGCAGAATAATAGGAGCCTTCCATTCAGTGCACAGGAGTCCTCCTACGCACTGAATGGCAGTCCCCAAGAAATAAAGTTAAGAAACCTGTTTCCGAGGTGAATATTAATAGGTGTCTGCCTTTCAAAAGGTAGTCCTCAATTAAAATCTGATACATTTGATTAAAGTACACAAACATCTGTTGTTGGCACTGTAGTGAACTAAGCCTCAGGTCAAATCCTGACCTTGAGGGCCTTCCTGGGACAAGAACTGTATTTCATTGATTTGAGTCCAGAAACACTAAATTAAGTTCATCCAGAGACTTTCTAAGTGTGTCCTGCACTGATCAATTGAAAGAACACTCTCTTTTTCTATTATCATTACTATTTTACAATATCTTGATAATCAAAAGTGTGTTTAGTTCAAACCATTTTAAATGTTGAAGTGAACTACTCATTTTAAATCAACTGTGAAACAGTATTAATGATTTTTAATCCTCATTCAAAGTAGAAATCAAGTTAAATGTTTGTTACAAGAGTAATTATGCATTTTGATTTTCTGTCTGAAATGAGCAGGTTGTAAGTCGGTCCAAGGTCGGAGACAAACGCAAACAAGTTTGTTGGAACGAACTGTCATGTTTTTAAATCCTCTCAGACGTAAATAGAGAAGCTGGCACCTGTTTCCTCCCAACTCGCCTAAACATTTCTCTTGTCTGTCTCAAAAACATTTTCTGTCTGTTCCAAAATATTCTTCTGTTTTTCTGACTTCTAGTGACCTGTTACGTCACAAAAACACACCCCTGATTAGCTATTTCAGCCAATCAGGACTTCCCAAATGAACCGGAAACAGAACTCTTTAAATGTCGACACTTCCTAGTTCCAGCCAGTGCGGTGGGAGAGTAGTTCAGTTCGGAGAGCAGAACCGAACAGAAAAGGTTGCTGGAGAGAACAGGAGGTTCCAGACATGATCCGAAGTTCTTCCAAGTCTTGTGGGAATTATGGAATCCTCCACATCTGAGTAGAGACTCTGACGGACTTACTCCTCATGTGAGTCTACCAGTGGGGTGAACGTGTGTCGAACGAAATACCGTCACTACTTTGGACGATTCACAGCTGTTCCTACGGAGATGCTGAAAGGGTGCGTTAAATGGAACTCCGTACCAGTGGAGACATCTTCTACAGGTAAAGAGTCGATTTACACTACCTAAGTGTACCGAGGGGGAAGCTGGGATCTAATGGAGAGTGCCGTTCTGATACCGACACATATTCCCTCATCCATCTTTTCCTCTCCATTTAAACTTCAATTTCCCATCTTTAAAACTCTTCTATCTTGCCAGTAATTCATCCAGATATTTTCAGAAATGTCTGTTGGGTTAAAGTTGCAAGGGAAATCATGGCCGTATGGTTTCCTAATTGTAAAGCTTGCTAACTAAGCTATGTTGTTGTTGAAATCAATGTTGCCAAATTAATGTAAATGTTTGATGTTAAACTTTGATTCTGTAAATAAATGACCGCATTCATTTGATGGGTCAAAGAAAATTAACGTCTCACGTTACATTTAATCATTCAATGCACGATATTATTCAGTCCAGAAAAATGAAAGAATCCGTTTAATTTATGAATAATATATCACATGTATATGTTCATCTACAGCTCTCATGTATGTGTAAGGTTTAGGATATTTCACCCATGCCTGTTCATTTAGATGAATCAGATAATTTGGTGCTGATGTGTCTAATTTTTTTAAATTTTTATTTATCAATACATTAATTCCAACAAGAGTTAATGAATCAGACAAAAATGCTAATATTTAGCTTTTTTCCAAGTTGTTTTCACAGAACTTAATAGATGAAAGGGCAGGGATGATTTAACGATCACTTCTAAGGAGTAAGGAGAAAACATCTGACTGGAAGTAGACAATGTAATTCAAGCAAAGCATCATGGGTAGTAGGAATAATGTGCACCTGTTTGAAAGGGAGCCAACTGCTAGCTGGGTTAGCGGGGTTGGCTGGGTTCTTCAGACGCTCCAGGGCGGAGGTGATGGCATCACCGTAGGTCTGCTGGAACCAGGTCTCATGTGGCGTTTCTGCTGGAGCTGCTGTGATGCTGCACACGTGGTCCAGGGCAAAAACCACTGGGCGCATTAAAGCAGAATGTTTCTCACGCATGATGGCGATCTTTTCATCCCTGCAGCACAGCAAACACACAAATGCCCTGAGATTATAAGTGTTAAACAGGAAATGTGACAAGCAATGTTTGAATGCTTGACCAGATAAAATTATATATTTTTTAAAATCTTTCTTTTTCTTAAACAAACAGAGCAGAACATTTTTGCTACAGACGATAATGTTCTTAAGTCATTATTATACCAATGCCACCAAACCTGTTGGGTATAAAAGAAAAAGCTGATAAAAGTTGTAACGAACAAGAACCACCGCTCGTTAGATCACGACTCCACTCACCAGACACTGAAGGAAAAAGGGCAATAATGTTTTTGCTGGTCTATTTATATGTTGTGTTAGCCAAATGTTGCATGAGTCAATGGGCAGCACGGAGGTGCAGTTGGTAGAGCTGCTGCCTCTCAGCGAGCAGGTTGCCCCGGTTCAAACCCCGGACGGACACCTTTCTGGGTGGAGTTTGCATGTTCTCTCCGTGATGCGTGGGTTTCCTCCCACAGACCAAAAACATGCATGTTAGACTGATGGTAACTCTAAATTGTCTCTTTTTATTACGATACAGACCGGTTTTAAATGAACACAGATGTGGTGCAGACACCATTAGACAATCAAATTTAAAAAAGCATGTAAAATGAAAAGTAAATAGAATAAACTCAATAGAAACGCAACAAAAACAGCTACATTGTAAAGCGATGTAAAATGCTAAAAACAGGACCATTGTCTGCATTGTTATTTTACCATTTTAACAGTTGTTAAACTCACTTATGCACCTTTTCCATTAGTAACGGTACAGCACGGTTCGACTCGACATGCTTCCAAGGCTTTTCCACTCGTAACGGTTTGTGGAACCCATCCCTTTTTCAGGACCCATTTCTCTGGGGTTCTAACTGTGTGAACTGGCACTAAAACTTGGCGTCAGAACACTGTTGGTCAATGACTGTTCAGGGGGTGGAGTCACTGGTTGTTTGAGAAACTTTCACAGCAACCCCATCCGCCATTTGCAATAACTCAAACTCGAGGAGCGACTGGACCTATTTTTAAGATTTTAAAAACAATAATGACAACACCGTGGTCCAACGCTGAAGTGCAGGCGTTTTTTGTGCTTGGTGGCCGACGACAAAATTCAGAGCGAGCTGGATGGAGCTCCGCCGGTCCCCCGGTCCTCTCCACCGTCCATAGCTGTTTATATAAGACTGAGCTGAAAAAGCTCCTCAGACTGAAGAAGTCCTTCGAAAGAAAGAAGAAACTTTTCTACATTTTTTTTGTTTTGTTTTTTGAACGTCCAGAGGACCAGACTTAACTTTTTTTCATATTTTTCTACCTGGATTATTGAGCATGCATCAGGATATCTATATTTAAAATTCTATATTTTTCTTCATCATATGATGTATTTGCACCCATTGTGGTTTTGTTTCTTGTATACAGATTATTTTTTCTTGTATACAGATTATTTTTTCTTGGGTACAGATTATTTTTAGCTTTGAATTAAAAAGTTTAGTTTTGATTTAAAGCTTTAATTTAAAGTGTAATTCTTGTTTTGTGATTTGTTCATCTGTGGGTTAGAATAAAGTTGAACCAAAGGCTGTGTCTCTTCTTCAAACATGTTGGATGGAAATATTCCAAAGAGATTCAATAATTTTTGTCTTTATGATTTTTCAGTTGAATTAACTTTAATTAACAGATTATTTAATAAAGTCAAAGGGAAAACAGGATAAAGTCTGCACCGTTTATTTATTTTGAATCTTCTCTGATAAAAAAAACATATATTTTATACATAAAATGTAAAAAAAAAAAAAAAAAAAAAACATTTCCACCCCCCGTCCCTCCATCCCTGTCCTCCCGCCTGCCAGGGCTCAAATCCGTCCTTTGTGAGCAGGCGAGGCCGGAGCTCGGGGTTCGGCCTCGCGGGCTTCAACAGGTCGGCAGCTCGTATGATCCTCCGCGGTGACACCGCTCGCTCTAATTTTATATTTGGTCACCAAACACAAAATACACCTGGACTTCAGAATTAAACACGGCGTTGTCATTATTGTTTTTAAAATCGTAAAAACAGATCCAGCCGCTGCTCCAAATCCAGAGAAATTGCAAATGGTGGCTCAGTGAAAAGTTTCTGAGATCCAGTGACTCCTCCCCCTGACCAATCAGAGTCCTGCATTCACGTTTCGGTCCAGACTCGGCTCGACTGAGCTCACTCGGTCCCACCAGAGAAGCAGGGACGAAAAGAGGTCCTGAATCAGCCTCAAATCAGCTAAAAATACTGAAGTACTGGTGCAAAAGGGTTCTTTCTGTGGCGGCCTGCCCAGAGTTGGGGCTTATTAGGGGCGGTGCAAAAGGGGCATATGAGACAGTTGAGCTGCGCGTGGTTGTACCGGCAGTTTAGAGTGGGGGAGACGTAGCCCGCACTGGCAGCCCAGAGCAGGGTGCGGAGAGAGACAAAAGATGAGTGGCAGCTTGGGGGGGGGGGGGGGGGGGGGGGGGG
>NC_056512.1:4392208-4394708 GCF_014905685.2 Nematolebias whitei
GGGGGGGGGGGGGGAGTGTAAGGGAGAGACAGTTGAGTTGTCTATACCTGCAGTTTAGAGCTGGATGGAGAGACAGCTGAGCGTTGTTTGTTTTAAGCTTTTTAGCTAGCTAGTGCGCAACTAATTAGTGTTACATCAGTACCTACAGGTGGAGGGGGGGTGCACAATTCGGTTTGATCATTCGGCGTGCTCGGTTCTGTTAAAGGGGTGGGGTGCCCTGACGTATTATGTCATGAAATTAGCATATCATGATATCATATTTTTGCACGGGTAAGCTTTTTTTTTTTTTACCGGTATTATCGTGAACGATAGGATATGGCCCAGCCCTATTTATATATATGTATGTACGTATGTATGTACGTATGTATGTATTGGGGCTTTAACAGACTGCTCGAGTAATAGACGTTGATTCCTAGGACATCTCGTCAATTTTTAAATTTCACGTCGAGTATTCGCAGTTACGTCATTGCGTCACGTGTCACGCACCAGGCTACTAGTAGAAGCTACCAAATGGATTCCTCACAGCAGATGGACTGAGAGGAGCAGGCCCAGTCTTGGCAAACAGGTAGAAATGCATCATTAGTATGGAAATATTTCACTAATGATGAATCTTCTGGTTCAACTACCGTAAAGAAATAGATAATTAATCAACTTCCTGACTGTTTGGAGCTCTTTGCGAAACGGAGTTACACAATATTCTGTGACCACCATATATTGTGACCGTAGGGGGCAGTGTTGCATGCACGGTTGCAGGTCACAGAATATGGTGCAACACTGGTTCCAATCGACCGAACCAGAACAATAGTTTTGGTTTTCTTGTGACTTATTTGCAGTATGATAAATGGTAGGAGCATAATATATGTTCCCAATGTTTTGTTGGTCTTTTTTTGTAAATAATATATGATGTTTTTTTGTGGTATTTAATTATTAATTTTTTTGCATCTTGAGATCCTATGATGTCATCAACTACTTGACTTTTATTATGTTAATGTCGAGTTTAAAAATTATGTAGTCGTACAACCCCTAGTATGTATATATACAGACCATTTCCAAAAAAATTTAATATCATGGAAAAGTTGTTTAACTTCCATAATTCCATTCAAAAAGTTAATGTTTAATAGATGATAGATTCAGGGCCCTCAATTTAAACAATTTCAAGTATTTATTTGTTTATTTTTACATAATTTGGGCTTTCAGCTCATGAAACCCACGAAAACAGGATTTAAAAAAATTAGAATACTGTAAAGACATCAGCCCACACTACTTCTTAGTTTTTTCAGAAAACAAAGAAAGAAATCAGGATCACAACAATCAAAATTTGGTACTTTCAAAACGATATGTCAATCTTCAATACTTGGTTGTGAATCCCTTTGTCTTAATCTCTGCCTCGATGTGACGTGGCATTGAGGCGATCAGCCTGTGGCATTGACTGGGAGTTATGGAAGCCCAGATTTCCTTGATGCTTGCTGTCAGCTCTTCTTTTGTTGTTGGGTCTGGTGCCCCTCATTGTCCTCTTGAGAAGACCCCATAGATTCTCAATGGGGTTTAGGTCCGGCCAGTTGGCTGGCCAGTCAAGCACTGTGGCATCTAACCAGGTTTTGGTGCTTCTGGCAGCATGGGCAGGGGCCAGGTCCTGCTGGAAGATGAACTCTGGATCTCCATACAGATCCTCAGCAGAAGGAATAATGAAGTCCTCTAAAACATTCTGGTAGACTGTTGCTGTGACCTTGGATTTAAGAAAGCAGAGTTTACCAACACCTGCACCGGACATTGCACCCCAAATAATGAGCGACTGTGGACATTTTACACTGGACCTCAAGCAGTATGGGCTCTGTTCATCAGCCTTCTTCCTCCAAACCCTTGGACCTTGATTTCTGAATGAAAGGGACACTTTACTTTAATCGGAAACAGATACGTTGGCTCAGGTTCAGAAGTGGCTTGACCCAAGGAACCTGACAGTGTTAGCCCATCTCCCAGATGTGTCTTAATGTGGTGGTTTTTGAAGCTGTGACTCCCGCCTCATTCCACTCTTTCTGGATCTCTGCCAGATTCTGGAATCTTCTCTGTTTGATAATCTGCTGAAACCCACGGTCATCTCTTTTGCTGGTGCATCTTCTCCTGCCACATTTTTTGTTCTAGAATTGCGCCGCTCAAGGTGGCTGCATGTTGGAGTAGCTCTGTTACTTTCATTCTGAGATATTACTTTTGAAAAATTTAGTTCCTCTTTCTTCTGGATATAAATCGCTTTTTTTGGATGATTATTTCCTCTGGTGTCCGATGCTGTGAAGCTGGAAGGATTTTTACAGAAATATCTTTGCTTTTGGACATTTGTCACGATGAGTAACCATAACAAAAAGGTTTTTTTTACAACCGGGAGCAGGTGATTAACATCCCCAAAGCTCAAATAATATCTCAACTACAGCCACAAATCCCAAATAAGTTGAAAAGGAGGCGTCGTGGATGCAGAGCAGGAGCAAAGAAGAGGGAGAAAGAGAGAAGA
>NC_056512.1:4399708-4405889 GCF_014905685.2 Nematolebias whitei
GGAGGGGGCCGTAGGAGGGCTACAACCCAGCAGCAGGACCGCTATCTCATCATTTGTGCAAGGAGGAATGGGAGGTCCACTGCCAGGGCTCTACAAAATGACCTCCTGCAGGCCACTAATGTGCATGTTTCCACTCAAACTGTCAGAAACAGACTCCATGAGGGTGGTATGAGGGCCCGACATTCACATATACAGCCTGTGCTTACAGCCCAACACCATGCGGGACGATTGGCGTTTGCTAGGGAACACCAAAATTGGCAGATTCGCCATTGGCACCCCGTGCTCTTCATGGATGAAAGCAGGTTCACACTGAGCACATGTGACAGACGTGACAGAGTCTTGAGACACCGTGAAGAATGTTATGCTGCCTGCAACATCCTCCAGCATGACCAGTTTGGTGGTGGTCAGTCATGGTGTGAGGAGGCATTTCTTTGGATGGCCGCACAGCCCTTCATGTGATAGCCCAGGCATGGGTAAACCCCGGCCCGTGGGCCGTTTATGGCCTGTTGGGCTTTTTAATTGGCCCGCTGAAATTGTCCAAAATTTGGACAATTAAAAAAATTATATATATATATATATATATATATATATATATATATATATATTATTATTTATTTTTTATTATATATTTATATATATTTTGTGAGGTTAAATTGCCACTAGTTCAAATTATATTTAAAAACTGAATTTAATAGGAAAATAAAACTGGTGTAGTTTTACCTGTAGTTCCAGCATTTCCCCAGTAGAGGCGCACTACAGACACTGGCATGTATTAGAGGCAAGTGGAGAAGAAGTCATTTCTTCTACTACTCTTTTATTTTTACTTTGCCCTACGAACTCGTCTGTAAAAACGTGTTTATCAAAGAAAAGAAAAGTGTACAGTGAGTGCCGAGTGTTTAAAATGGGGTGGACAACAACATATGGTTTCACTGAGGTCCAATCAAAGGCAGTTTTTATGCCAAGAAACTATCGCAGTTTTCACTTTCCTAACTGCTAACTATGCTAGCAAGCCTTTCTCTGATGGCAATGTTTAAAAAGAAACATGGTAAAACCAGAGCAGGTCTATTGTGTCCGGACGGCCAAGACAAGTTAGAAAAAAATCAGTTTATCACGCAGGACTGTGACTCGCCTTGTGGAACTGATTGATGAAGATTTAACAAAATAAGCTAAAAGGCAGAGAGAGTCCTTTAAGTTACATTTTACTATATGAAAGTAATAAAGACACTGCTCATCTCCTATTTTTTATCTGTGGGATTAACAACAGTTTTGAGATAATGGAG
This sequence comes from Nematolebias whitei, assembly GCF_014905685.2. Taxonomy (NCBI): domain Eukaryota; kingdom Metazoa; phylum Chordata; class Actinopteri; order Cyprinodontiformes; family Rivulidae; genus Nematolebias; species Nematolebias whitei. The sequence goes on from NC_056512.1 coordinate 4,400,989, forward strand.
GTGTTTTTGACCCTGGAGTCTCTGAAAGGAAAAACACGGAGAGGATTTTTATAACCGTCTGCTGTCATCAAGAGAATGAAGCTTCTGTGGAGTAAAGTTCAGTGTCACAACGGACAGATCAACAGATTTACGTGGAAAACATGTCGGGCTGCTGACAAGAATCCAGTATAAAGTGAAAGGAAAACCTGAACCAGGATGTTATTTTTCATCCATCAGGAATCGCTGTAAGTCATGTTTTGTGTGTGCGTGTGTGAAACTGTTGCGTGAATTAATTAAAAAAAATGTGAAAGACAAAAGCATGTGAATTATTGTCCAGGTTCTCTGTTGTGATGCTGCACAGAGGAGCTGCAGGAGGAGGATGTCTGCTTCCACTCCCAACCAGCTGCAGCTGACCTGTCATCAACTTTAGATCCTGTAGTTGTAAAACATTTTGTGAGGAGTTTGTAGATGTGAGCTGACACTTTCTTTGGACTTTTCTCCTGTATTCCATTAGCATAGTGAGGTAAGACACCTGTGGTTTGGAGAATTTTATTTTTCTTCAGCTAAGAGAAAATACAGTGGTTTGTTTTGTTTGTTGTTTGGGCCTGAAGTTGGTAAGACTCCACATAGTCCATAATTTCATTAATGTAAATAAAATCACTGTTCTATCACATAATCCTAACTTAGTGGCTGCTTGAATGGTGCAGAAGGTGGAATCGCTCATAATTAATAGCGTCCCGGCGGCCGTTATTGTGCTGGGGTGTGACATCACACAAACACTCCATCCATCTGTTCCCGGCCCTTCACTCCGATTTTAGAACTCCGTGTGGCCCGCGAGTCCGAAAGTTTGCCCACCCCTGGCCTAACAGAAACTGAAACTTACCACTTGTGTATGTTGACCTGCATCAAGACTGAGTCATTGACTGATGTGATGGAGAAAATCCTGTGATTTTTCAAAACAATTTATTTTTTTTCTGTGTGGCCCGGTACCAATTGACCCATGGACCAGTACCAGCCCCCGGACCTTTAGTTGAGGACCTAGGATATACAGTGTTGAACCAAAAAATAATTTTGTTTTCTCAAAATGATTTGAATCTAAAATTCTGCCATGGAAGGTCGCCGATGATATGCGTTTCATCAAGAAATATTTCTGCCCAGATACCCAACAAGTTTCTCCTGAACACACACTTGGTGTCCTGCACATACGTGCATCTCACCTGCGCAGTGTGTTGTTGTTCTGCACCCTCTTGACCTCGTCCTCCAGCTGTTGGATTCTGCGCAGAACGTGCATGTGTTGTTGTTGTAACACACCGAGCCACAGCTCATCCCAGAGTAAAGTCACTCTGCGGAGCTCTCCCACCAGCTGCTGGACCTACAAAACACATGAAAGGTCACAAAACTGAACTGAGCCACACCATTAGAACATTCTTTGTTGTGATGTGATTATAAAACAATTATAAATCCATCTTGATGCCTCCATCATCACACTTTAGAAAAAAAAATTGAGAATAGAATATCAGCCCTAAAAAGGAACAAAATATTTTGTTTCACAGTGAATAAAAGTTTTCATTCAAAGAAGATTTCAGCCACTAAGTCTCCCCACCATCACAGACATCTACACCTCCAGATGCAGGAAGAGGGCCACCTGCATCATGAAGGACCCCACTCACCCAGCACACACACTTTTTGCCCCACTCCCCTCAGGAAGGAGGTTGAGGAGCATTAAGTGTAGAACCACTAGACTGAGGAACAGCTTCTACCCTGAGGCTGTTAGACTCATGAATCTCTAACTAGAATAATCACTGTGAAAAATCACATCATGTTGCTGCTGATCTGTTTCATGTTGCTGCTGATCTGTTTCATATTGCTGCTGATCTGTTTCATGTTGCTGCTGATCTGTTTCATGTTGCTGCTGGTCTGATTCATGTTGCTGCTGATCTGTTTCATGTTGCTGCTGATCTGATTCATGTTGCTGATCTGTTTCATGTTGCTGCTGATCTGCTTCATGTTGTTGCTGATCTGTTTCATGTTGCTGCTGGTCTGTTTCATGTTGCTGCTGATCTGTTTTATGTTGCTGATCTGTTTCATGTTGCTGCTGATCTGTTTCATGTTGCTGCTGATCTGTTTCATTGTTGATGTGTTCATGCGTGCTCATCTGCTCACAGACTCATGTTCATGTTTGTGCTGATGTTCGATGTAATGTTTTTATGTTATGAGTGCTTAGTGTATATTTAGTTGATGTTTTTCTTAGTTCATATCTTAGATGTTATTACTGTTTTTCTTTTACATTTTATTGTTGGATGTAACTGGGACCCTGTGTACATCATTTTGTTCCACCACATGTACCACATGAGGTGTGAATGACAATAAAGAAACTCTGACTCTGACTGACTGACACTGCAGGATGGTTGTGGTACTAGTTTTAACATTTCACTAACCTGCACCTGCCGGACACTAGTTGGTGATGGCTAACTGTGAAACATTGTAATTTTGTTGTTGCAGTCTCACTGAACTATGACGTCACTGACGAGGACAGACGATCAGTTCTGTAGACAAGGCTTGAATAATGGAAGGGGAAACACTGGGTATTGCACTCCATTCTGAAAACAGAACAGTGGAGGGACATACGGTTGTAGAAAATCAGAGAGATGGGTGGGGGGTGAAACTGTTCAGTGATTTGTAGACATACATGAGTATTTTGAACTGGATTCGAAAGTGAACTGGTAACCAGTGCAGTGAGGCCAAAACTGGTGTAATGTGCTCTCTTTTGCCTGTACTGGTTAAAAATGGGGCTGCTGCATTCTGGACCAGTTGTAGTCGTGCAGTGGAGGTCTGACTGATACCAAACAGGAGTGAATTACAGTAATCAAGCCTAGATGTAATGAATGCATGTATTACTGTCTCCAGGTTCTTTTAGGACAATATGGGCTTCAGTTTAGACAGCCGCCTCAGTTGGAAGGAACATGATTTAACAATCATGTTTACATGATTATTAAGTTTCAGGGAAGGGTCCATTATCACGCCCAGATTATTGACTCTTTGTTTTTCTGACAGGGTTAGAGCGGAGAGGTCGATGCAGTGGTTTGTGATCGTGTCGTTGGGAGGGAACAACATGACTTCAGACTTCTTTTCATTGAAACTTAAGAAGTTTAAAGCCATCCAGTTCCTGATGTCAGCCAGACAGTTGAGCAGCGGTTGAATAGAGCATGTACCATTGTGTCTTAGGGGGAAGTAAATTTGACAGTCATCGGCATAGAAGTGGAAGGGCATGTTGTGTTTCCGGAAAATCGCACCAAGCGGCAGCAGGTATAAAGAGAATAGGAGGGGACCCAGTATGGACCCCTGCGGAAAACCCCATTTAAGCTCTGCCTCTGCCAAACTAAAATCCTTGATGGAGACAACTGGGACTCGACTATTTTCTCTAGTACTTTAGAAACAAATGGGAGTTTGGAGACAGGCCGGAAGTTGGAAACGACTGAGGGGTCAAGGTTTGGTTTTTTCAGAAGAGGCTGGACAGCAGCATGTTTAAAGGATTTTGGCACCACGCCAGTGGATAAACTACTGTTTACTATGGCAAGAATGGACGGACCTAGAGTAGGAAAAACCTCCTTTAGTAGTCGAGGGGGGACCACATCAAAGGGGGAACCAGAAGGTTTCAAGCTGCGTATGACCTGCTCTAGAGAAGATAGTGACGGGTTCAAAATGGTCAAAAGGAGAAACTTGGCTACAACAGGAGGATTTTGTTGGTATAAATGAATCCACTCCTGTTAATTATTTAAATTTTCATGTTCCTAAAACAACTAGCCGAGGTGGAGGAGTAGCTTCTATTTTTCAGTCAGGATTATTGATTAATGCCAAACCAGTTATTAGTTATGATTCTTTTGAATCACTGTCCCTCAGTCTTTCTCATCCAAAATGGAAATCAGAAAATACACTTTTACTAGTTGTTATATATCGTCCACCAGGAGCTTACTCTCAGTTTTTGTCTGAATTCTCAGAAATATTAACTGACTTATTAATAAATACTGATAAAATCATCATAATGGGTGATTTCAATATTCATGTAGATGTTGAGAGTGATAGCTTAAGCATAGCCTTTAATAATTTAATAGACTCATTTGGTTTTATCCAAAACGTCCGCACATCTACTCATTCTTATCATCACACTCTTGAATTAGTTCTGACCTATGGTATAGAGATTAAGGACTTGGTAATAGTTCCTCAAAATCCTATTCTGTCCGACCATTTTTTAATAACCTTTGAGTTTACAATAAATGACTACACAGTCACTGAGAGTAAATTTCATCTCAGTTGGTGCTTATCATTCATTCATTCAACCTTTATTTAAACAGATAAATCACATTGAGCCTCGAAGACTCATTTACAAGTGAGACCTGTTTGGACAGATAAAAAACAACTGGACACATGTAGGAGTTGGAGGTGAAAAAAATTCCTATCAGACTTTTTTTTTTCTTGCCTGAGAAAAAAACCCCTCTAATATTAAAAAAAACACCTCGCACAAACAAGCACATAATCATCTAGTTGATCATCTTACAACTTCAATGCAAACTTCACTTGATAAAACTGCTCCACTGAAAAAGAAAGTAATCAATCAGAGGAAACTGGCTCCTTGGTTCAATTCTGAGTTACGTACTTTAAAGCAGCATCTAGAAACCAGGAGAGAAAATGGCGCTCTACTAATGTTGAAGAATTTTATTTAACTTGGAAAGATAGTCAGCTAACATATAAAAAAGCTCTCCGTAAAGCTAGAACTTTATATTACTCACCTTTAATAGGAGAATAAAAATAACCCTAGGGTTCTGTTTAGTACTATTGCTAGACTAATTAAAAGTCCCATTTCTGTTGAACCATGTGTCCCTACAACTATAAGTAGTGATGACTTCATGAGATTCTTTATAAAT
>NC_056512.1:4408889-4418398 GCF_014905685.2 Nematolebias whitei
CAGAGCTTTAAGGTTGCTGTAATTAAACCTTTACTTAAGAAGTCTGATCTTGATTCAGAAATTCTGGCCAACTATAGACCTATATCTAATCTAACTTTCATCTAAAAAATTCTAGAGAAAATAGTTGCAGGTCAGTTGCGTGAACATCTACAAAGAAATAATCTGTTTGAAGAGTTTCAGTCAGGGTTTAGAGCTCATCATAGCACAGAAACAGCTCTAGTAAAAGTAACTAATGATATTCTCATGGCCTCAGACAATGGACTTGTGTCTATACTGGTCCTGTTAGACCTCAGTGCTGCATTTGATACAGTTGATCACAATATTTTACTACAGAGGCTCGAAAATGATATTGGGATTACAGAAAACCAAAGTTAGTCATGGAGTTCCTCAAGGCTCAGTGCTTGGGCCAATACTCTTTACTTTATATATGCTTCCATTAGATAAAATTATTAAACAGCATGGGATAAATTTTCATTGTTATGCTGATGACACACAATTACATTTGTCCATTAAACCCAATGAATCCAATCAGCTACTTAGACTACAAGCATGTCTTAAAGACATAAAAACCTGGATGACCCTTAATTTTCTCCTGTTGAACACAGACAAGACTGAGGTTTTGGTTTTTGGACCTGAGCACCTTAGGAATGAATTTTTCAGTCTTTCTCACTCCTTAGATGTCATTAATCTGTCCTCCAGCTCTAAAGTAAAAAATCTTGGTGTTATTTTTGGTCAGGACATGTCTTTTATCCCCCACATTAAAAACGTTACTAGAACTGCCTTCTTCCACCTGCGTAATATCACTAACATTAGAAACATCTGATCTAAAGATGATGCAGAAAAACTGGTCCATGCATTTATCACGTCTAGACTGGACTATTGCAATGGTTTATTATTTGGGTGTCCAAATACTTCTTTAAAACGTCTTCAGTTGATCCAAAATGCTGCTGCCAGAGTCTTAACTGGAGTTACTGGGAGAGATCATATTTCTCCAGTTTTAGTTTCTCTCCACTGGCTCCCTGTCAAATCCAGAATAGAATTCAAAATCCAACTTCTAACCTACAAAGCTCTCAACAACCTGGCTCCATCTTATATTACAGATCTTATTGTTCCATATTTTCCTAACAGAGCACGTCACTCTCAGACTGCAGGTTTACTTGTGGTTCCTAGAGTTTACAAAAACAGAATAGGTGGCAGAATTTTCAGTTATCAGGCTCCTCTCTTGTGGAACCAACTTCCAATCTCTGTCTGTGAGGCTGACACATGATCCAGTTTTAAAACTAGGCTTAAGACTTTCCTTTTTGATAAATCCTATAGTTAGGGTCAGCTTGGGTTTCCTGAGCTGTCCCTTAGTTCTGCTGCTATAGGCTTAGACTGCTGGAGGACAAACTGACCACACTTTTCACTCTGCTACTGTCTTTACTTACTCTGCTCAACCTGTTTTGTATTTGTAATTATTTTTTCTAACCTAACTGATTTTTTATCTTTCAGATACACCTGGACCTACAAACCGGATTCCAAAAAAGTTGGGACACTAAACAAATTGTGAATAAAATCTGAATGCAATGATGTGGAGGTGCCAACATCTAATATTTTATTCAGAATAGAACACAAATCACAGATCAAAAGTTTAAACTGAGAGAATGTATCATTTTAAGGGAAAAATCTGTTGTTTGCAAATTTCATGGCTACAACAAATCCCAAAAAAGTTGGGACAATTCCATTTTGACCACTGTGTGGCATCCCCCCTTCTTCTTACAACACTCAACAAACGTCTGGGGACAGAGGAGACCAGTTTCTCAAGTTTAGAAATAGGAATGCTCTCCCATTCATGTCTAATACAGGCCTCTAACTGTTCAATCGTCTTGGGTCTTCTTTGTCGCACCTTCCTCTTTATGATGCACCAAATGTTCTGTATAGGTGAAAGATCTGGACTGCAGGCTGGCCATTTCAGTACCCGGATCCTTCTCCTATGTAGCCATGATGTTGTGATTGCTGCAGAATGTGGTCTGGCATTATCGTGCTGAAAAATGCAGGGTCTTCCCTGAAAGAGATGACGTCTAGATGGGAGCATATGTTGTTCTAGAACCTGAACATAGTTCTCTGCATTAATGGTGCCTTTCCAGACATGCAAGCTGCCCATGCCACAAGCGCTCATGCAACCCCATACCATCAGTGATGCAGGCTTCTGAACGGAGCGTTGATAACAACTTGGGCTATCCTTGTCCTCTCTGGTCCGGATGACATGGCGTCCCAGTGTTCCATAAAGAACTTCAAATCGTGACTCATCTGACCACAGAACAGTCTTCCATTTTGCCACACTCCATTTTAAATGACCCCTGGCCCAGTGCAAACGTCTGAGCTTGTGGAGCTTGCTTAGAAATGGCTTCTTTGCACTGTAGAGTTTCAGCTGGCAACGGCGGATGGCACGGTGGATTGTGTTCACTGACAATGCTTTCTGAAAGTATTCCTGAGCCCATTCTGTTATTTCCTTGACAGTGGCATTCCTGTTTGAGGTGCAGTGACGTTTAAGGGCCCGGAGATCACGAGCATCCAGTAGAGTTTTACGGCCTTGACCCTTACGCACAGCGATTGTTCCAGATTCTCTGAATCTTTTGATGACGTTATGCACGGTTGATGATGATAACTTAAAAGTATTTGCTATTTTACGCTGGGTAACACCATTCTGGTATTGCTGCACTATCTTTCTGCGCAACAATGGTGGAATTGGTGATCCTCTTACCATCTTGACTTCTGAGAGACAGTGACACTCTGAGAAGCTCTTTTTATACCCAATCATGTTGTCAATTGACCTAATTAGTGTTAATAGGTCTTCTAGCTGTTCGTTATATGCTCAATTTCCTTTTTCCAGCCACTTATTGCTACTTGTCCCAACTTTTTTGGGATTTGTTGACACTGTGAAATTTTGAATCAACATATTTTTCCTTTAAAATGTTACATTTATTCAGATTAAACTTTTATCTGTCATCTATATTATATTACGAATAAAATATTGACATTTGCCATCTCCACATCATTGCATTCAGTTTTTATTCACAATTTGTTTAGTGTCCCAACTTTTTTGGAATCTGGTTTGTATACCTGGACCTACCATTCTGTGCTCGTCTGTCTCTCCTTCCTGTCCTCTCAAACCAGCCGGTCAAAGCAGATGGCCGCTTGTCCTGAGCCTGGTTCTGTTGGGAGGTTTCTTCTTTCTTTTCTTGGGTGGCTGTGGCTGAGTGGTTAGAGCAGTCGTCCTCCAATGCGAGAGTTGGGGGGTTCGAATCCACCAGCAGTCACATGCTGAAGTGTCACAAGCAAGACACTGAACCCCTCATAGCCTCTGATGTGTGTTCCATCAGTGTATGAATGTAATATAGCTCTGATTAGTCTCTTTAGAATAATTTGTTCAATTAGCTTTGTAGAGATCTAGTAGAGTGTTGTATAAATGGGTAAATGAGGGCACAAATTGTAGTGTAAAGCGCTTTGAGTATCTGGAAATAAGATAAAAAGGTGCTATATAACTACAGTCCATTTACCATTCCTTTTAAAAGGGAGTTTTTCCTGACACTTAATATGGTGAACAGACAGTGGCCGGATGTTTTGCCGTGTGCTCTCTTTGTGTATATTTCTTATATTATGGAGTCTTACTTTGTCTTTTCTTTCTCTCTATCCTATTAAAAAAAATAATAATAAAAAAAAAAAACTACACTAGATAGTCACTAGAATAAATATTTCATAATAATGGTGTGGAGAGGATGGCTGTAAGGGGAGAAGGGAGGCCATCTAAAAAAAAAAAAAAAAAGGGAGTTTTTCTTTCCACTGTTGCCACTGTGCTTGGTCAGGATGGGAGACTGCATCGAAGCCAAGATTCAACTTGTCTGCTGGATTCCTTAGATAGAGAACTTTACTAATAGGCTTTTCTATGTATGTGAATGTTTCTGTAAAGTGCCCTGAGACAACTTTGTTGTGATTCGGCGTTACATAAATAAATTTTATTTTTTTTTAAATCTCTGCCCCTAAAAGTTTAAAGTCATGGGCAATTAAAAAATAAATTAAAAAAAAAATATATATATAAAAAAAAAAAAATATATATATAGGTAATTAAAGTTTTGCACTACGCATAAATTTCTACACTTTTGTGAACAATCATGTGTGAATCCCTGAAGAGCAGGCAGGAGGAGGAGGAGGCACAGCTGACCCCGGTGTGGGATCTAACAAGATGAGATATTATCCTGCACTTAATACACTTATAAATCACACATAAAGTGTTTAAAACTAAATCCATCCATCCATCCATTTTCTTTTACCATCTTATCTTTTTTAGATAAGTCACATTGAGCCTAGAAGACTCCTTTACAAGTGAGATCTGTTTAGACAGACAAAATGTAATGAAACTGGACACATGTAGGAAATGGAGTTGAAAAAATTCCTATCAGACTCTTTCTTCTTGGCTGAGAAGAAAAACTCTAATATTAAATAACACCTTGCACAAACAAGCACATAGTGACATAGACATTCTGGGGGGGGGACAACGAGAGCAGTGAGCAATGTCCATGGATGCTCTTGAGGGAACTATAAGAGTTCTGATAAGGATGGAATAATCAGCCAGTTTCCTTCGGTGAGATCCGTAAACATTCTCGAGGGATGTTGGAAAATGGCCAAGGACAACGCCTATGGGAATCCAAGAGTCCTGAAATGATGACACAATGTTTATTCCTCTGATTATCAGTTGGAAATTCCTCGGGGGTGTGGGGGGGGGGAGCGTCAGATCACATGTTCTCCAGGCGAATTCAGATAAGATGGCCTTCAAGGCCAGCCAGGGGGGCCAAATTCAGATGACTCAGGAGTTGGAGGCGAAAAAAAAATTCCTATCAGACTTTTTTTTCTTGCATGAGAAAAAAACCCTCTAATATTAAAAAAAAAAAAAAACTCGCACAAGCCAGCACATATTTACGTAGACATTCTGCATCAGAGACGAGAGCGGTCAACAACGCTTACAGATGCTCTCGAGGTCACTGTAATCAGTCAATGTCCTCCGGTGAGATCCATAAACATTCTCGAGGGATGTCGAGAAATGGCCAAGAATAACATCTATGAGAATCCAAGAGTCCTGAAATGATGACACAAGTTTATTCAGCTGGGTTTCATCTGGTTATCGTTGGAAATTCCTCAGGGAGGGGGTGGTGAGCGTCAGATCACATGTTCTCCTGGCGGATTCAGATAAGATGGCCTTCAAGGACAACCAAGGTGACCAAATTTAGATAAACACACAGTTGTTTTGGGGACAGGCAGAACTTAATGACATCTACCTTGAGTCTGCGTTGGTCCACTCAGTTCTAAAATGTCCAAAATAACATGGCCACACCGATGGAATGTGACTGAGTAAAATCTCAGTGATCAGATCCATTCTGCCCAAAGCATTTGAGTCTTGGTACTCGAGGCATGAACCAAGCCATCATAAAGGCAAGCAGCGTGATCGGGTCCCAATTTGCTGCCAACGACTTCCTTGATTGTAGATAAAACAGCAACCAGCCGAATCCAAAAAGCAGGAACCAGTTATCGTAAATCCAATTATAAATGCATTCTTAAAATCCACAAATGGCAGCAGAGATAGACACGTCATCAAGTCTTCAAGTCGATGAAATATCCAGCTGCGTGCGTGCCTACAGGGCAAATCGGCTCGCCTAAAGCCTGTCTTTTCTTCGAAGAAATGTTATCAATTGTGTTGAGGGACCAACTGATCAAATCAAGTTTATAATTTTGGTTCAGAAGATACTGTATGTAAGAGAGGCTCAGAAGCACTTTCACAGACAGACAGAGCAGCAAAACAAAGCGAAGAGAGAGGGGAGAGGAAAAGCGTCCGACCTCCGCAAGAGCAAGTGGTGAATGTGAATGTTCCTGTTCAGTGCCCTGAGACAACTTTGCTGTGATCTGGCGCTATATAAATAAACTGAATTTAATTTATATTTGCATAAAAACATTTAGCCATTTTTATTCTGTCACTGTTTCAGCTTCATCAGATACCCAGGCTCAGCTGCTGAGGTTCTGGGTTGGTTGGAAGGTGCTCCTTTCAGAACTGAGAGTGGAGACTTCTGGGGGACTTCTTCCATCTTAAGCAACATGCTTTGAAACCCTGAATATCCCAGCTTCTATAAAAATCTATGATGACTTCGCAGACTTACTTCTGCCATACATAGTCCCAACTTTGGATATGGAATGGCTTAAGTATTCAAAGCAGCACGGTGGCACAGTTGGTAGAGCTGATGCCCCTCAGCAAGTAGGTTGCCCTGGTTCAAATTCCAGTCCAGGGACCTTTCTGGGTGGAGTTTGCATGTTCTCTCTGTGCTGCGTGGGTTTTCTCCAGGTACTCCAGTTTCCTCCCACAGACCAAACGCATGCATGTTAGGCTGATTGGTAACTCTAAATTGTCCCTAAGTGAGAGTGAGAGAATGAACGTTTGTCTCATTTGTCCCTGTGGTAAACTGGAGATCTGTCCAGGGTGATTTTTAAGCATATTGAACATTTCAAAATGTATCTGATGCTTATATTTGAATAAATGTACAACAGATGGCTTTGTATTAAAAACATTATAGAATTTATAAAACGGTATCAAAGCAAAACATGGTTCAAGTATTAAATAGTACATACAGATGTATTAATTATACAAAAAAAAAACAACAGGTTGAACCAACTCAATGCGTCAATAAAATGTTCCAAAATGTGTTTGTTAGGCTCCTTAGGTTTCCTGTCTTCTTGTTTCTGTTGCAGAGTGGCGCTTTCTTAACCATGTCGTTACAAAATGATGAACAGGAGGCCCATTTATACTGATCATCAAGAGACTTACATTTGACAATAGAGAACACCTTTTATCGGATGGATGGATGTTTTTAAAATGTTGTCCTCACAACCTTAGAGTTTAACAAACCCATGTAAATTCTTATTAGCAGAAGCCAGCTTGGGTAAAATGTTTTTTTACACATCCAAACATGTTCTTGACGTTATTACAATTAAAGTGATAATTCTGATACTTTGTTCTTTCCACAGATTTCAGCAAACAGTTATTATATTAAGTGTTGTAGTGTGAAGGACCGAGTTTAGTTCTGACTGGATTGATGAGCTAACAGCTAGTCAGAGGGGGCCAAGACTGATGTGAATTGCTGCTATTGAAAAACAGCTACAGTCTCAAAAATATTTTAGGAACCATAATATTGTTGTCCAACTTTTATTACACCATTATTTTCTTAGATTTCTACAGTTATTAGCAACTGCATATAACAGCAGCTGGAGGGGAGTGGAGCGGCTGGAAAACCGTTGGAGTACTTCTTCCAAGTTTGCCATCACAGTTGTGTTGGATGGGAAGAGCAGAAATAACTCCAGTATCTTCAATAAACTGTTCCAATTTATTCACCACAAACTCTGGAGGAGAAGCTCCAGCTTCTATATCCCCAACTTGGCTTAAAAATATCTAACCAGTTCAGCAGAGAGCAAATGAAGGTCCTGCATGGAGAGAGCGGCCATGTTTGAACTGACTTGAGACCAAAGCAGTGGATTTCACATGCTCAGCGTTAGTCCCGCCCACTGAGTTTGATGAGTGAGGCTGACAGTTAACATAACTGCACGGTGGCACACCAGGGTGGAATGTGACAGAATTAAATAATTGAATAAATCATGAAATAAATAATCTAATTGTAAATGTAATTGTGCATTTAATAATTTAATTGTTTATTTAATGATTTAATGGTGTATTTAATAATTTAAATGATACATTTCATTATTGTGTATTTATTTATTTCATTTAGTCACATTCTGTCCTCCATAGACCATACTCAGTATGATGGAAATTCATTGCAGCAACGGAGAACTTTAACATTTAGTTATGACCAGCACTAGTCATCTGCTCTGGTTACTTAAAGTTAAAGTACACTTAAGATTAGACATTTAATTTAATCAAAATAACTGTTTCTATGCAGATGAGACATTAAATGTCACATTATGTTGGACTTTACAAAAAGCAGTGCATGTATCAATGAACAGAAATATGAGATACCTGCAGTCTGAGTCTCCCCTCCCAGAGAGAGAGACCCTACAATGGCTGGGTACAGGACCAGATGTGGGGAGTCCTGGGCCACTCGACACAGTAGGCTGCAGATACTCTGTCTGATGTAGGCCTCGGGATGGTTGAGACGTGAGAACAGCTGAGGGATGATTCCTATGGAGGACACAAATTATAAGTCCATGCTGACTGCTCTCCTGTAGAATTATTTATTATAGGACATACCTTTCACTTTGATAACACAATTGTGAGAAAAGTGACTCAGTGGCTACTTCTCAAGAACTTTCTATATTTATAGACATTTATTTTTAGTTTTGCTAAACCTTTTCGTTTTCATTATATTGATGAAGCTGTTCTTTCGGAGACCAAAAGGTTGAAAAATAGACTTGTATTCTGTAGTTTAAGACATTTCTCTTCGGGTCCAGAAAAACTGTAGAGTTCTAAGCTTTAGGCCGTTTACACTGAATGATTTCTGGTTTGTTAGGGTTTGTAGTTTTCATGCAGGCAGGGTTGCCAGATAGGAAATAATGAAATGTTGTTGTTGACTTAAAACGGTTTTATTTTGACCCGAATCATTGTATGTGCTGAGTGAGGGTGCACTTTCTCAGCTAACAAGGGTGGAAAAGGGGGATGTAAGATGAGGGGTGTGTTGTGATCGCCAAACGTGAACATAAGAGGACAGGCTTGAATCTATACCATAAATAAACAATTATTGAACATCTGACAGTGACAACACTGAAACCAGGTGACTCGCTGGTGCTATGATGTTTGTGGGATTGAGTGGGGGTGGCGGGAAGACACAACCGAGCAGCGCCTGCACCGGCAGCCCAGAGCGCAGGGGTGGGGTCAGCTGAGCCGTGCGTTGTTTGTTTTTAGCTAGCTAGTATTGCGCACAGCTATTTAGTGTTACGCCAGTACCGACAGATGGGGCGCAGTTCAGTTCGGTAGATCAACGCGCTCGGTTCTGTTACGGGGCGGGACACCCTGCTTGTATAATGGTAGCGGAAACAATGACGTATTTACATCATTAGCATATCATGATATAATTTATTTTCCTGGGCAAGCTTTTATTACCGGTATTATCATGAACGATATGATATGACCCAGCCCTACGTGAGTGATGATGTAACCACAGACATGGAGCCCGAGCCCAGAAGAAGTAGGTTGTGCTCAGTGGTGCTAGGTTAGGCTAAGCTCCCACACGGTAAGATGTAGCTGCAAAATGAGTGCCCATGACCATAAATACAAACATGACTGAACAAGTTTCATAAGTGAAGAGAAAGCAGATGACAGTTGATAAGAGAGGAAATACTAATACAGCGGTGTGGAAGTGGTTCAGCTATCTAAGATAGGATAAACTTTAGGTTTCAGTGCACTGCAAAATGTGCCGGAGAGTTACCATACCATACCAATTTATTTATAGAGCACTTAAAACAGCAACAAGGCCAACCAA
>NC_056512.1:4418498-4423836 GCF_014905685.2 Nematolebias whitei
TTCAAAAATAAAGCTCTCTTGTCAAAGTGTACCCCTGTGAAAATTCATAACATATGTATATCTATATATATGTTATGAATATATATATACATATATATATACAGGTCCATATATATATATATGGACCTGTTTGGCTCCGCGGGGAAAACCTTGGATCCTCTCTGTCTGCTGGACCCAGTTCTGGAGGACAGTCTGGGAGGGCAGCTGCTGCAGTCATTATTACCATCAAGCTGCTACCAGGGCCTACTAATGCTGCTAATGCTATCCTCCATCTGTCTGCACGGACCAAACTCTATGGACCGTTCAGTTCCGCGGGGAAACCTCAGATGTTTTCTGTCTGCCGATCCGGTTCTGGACTGCGGTCTGTGAGGGCAGCTGCTGTGGTCCTTATTACATCTCCTCCTACATGTCACTGCGTGAGTGCAGCTACAGCGTGCGCTCTCAAGACATAATTACATGCAGTGTCCCCTCAGTGTGAACTGAACTAGGCAAACAGGCCTTCTCCTACTCCGCCCGTTTCCTGGAATATCTTGAAAAAAGATCTGAAGCTCTCGACCTTGACCTCTCTCAAACATCTGTTAAGTTCCTAGAAAAAAAAACAATGCAGACATGTTCTTGTTTTTAGTTTTCTACACCGTCCTACAATCTAGCTGTGTTTTGTTACATTTTCTTTTAAATACCATTTTATTTTCACTTCTTAAAAAAAAAAATCTCAATTTGTACACATCCTTTGATGGTCTTTTATTGTCTTTGTTGTCTACTGATGTCATCATTCTTTGTTAAAATCAGGTTTCTCTTGTAAAAGAGTCCCGGAGGCTCAGTGGGATTAACCTGTATAAATATATGTTGAAATAATTACCATCAAGCTGCTGACCAGACCTGCTAACAAGACCACGCCGCTAACAGAACAGAACCATGCTGCTGAAAGAACCTCACTGCTAACCAAATCACACTATAGATGTATTTCTTTTTCAGCTTCGGTGCCTTACTTTTTAGGATTTTAATAGTATATTTTTTTTTACGTTTTTTAGTATGATAACATTTTTTAGTATGTTTTTAGTATTTTTGCTGCATGCTTTTGTAAGGATGGTACCATTTGCTGGCTCTGTTGGTGTCTGTGTTTCCCTAGTGTCTCCTCTTCAGTTTAATTGGTGCCACCCTTGTCTCGTCACAGTTGTTTGTAATCACGTCTCGTCTTGTCCCTGTATTTAAGCCGTCTGTTCTGTCTTGTTCCTCGTCGGGTCGTATTTGTTGGGTCTCTGTGTTCTCCTGCGTTCTCCTGAGTCTCCCCTGAGCTTCCTGAGTCCCTTCTGAGTTTCCCTCCTGAGCCTTCTATCGCTGTAAGTTTTGCTGCCACGTCAGCTTATTATTTTGTTCGTTATTCATCATTAAAATATTTATTTTTGTAAATCTGCCGAGTTGAGTCCTGTCTGCACAACTGGGTTCGTACCTGACCACAAATCCTGACATTACAACCCGACCACATATCAGAACCCAGCGGGCAGGATTCTCTCGGCAACTTACCTTTTTTTTCTTTTTCTCCTCCGAGCCTTCCTGAGATGAGCAAGCCCACAATCCGGTGCGGCGGGTTCTGCACCAGGCCCGTCCGCCCACAAGGACATTATGACCAAGAGGTAGAAATCCTGTCCTCACCACTCCTGGTCCTCGAGGAGAACAGGTCTCGGCACCGGGGAAGCCACCAGACCCATGTTTCTGAGTCCGCCTCGCCCGGCTATTCGGGGTGGACGTCGGGGGAGGACGAAGAAATGGAGGACGAATTCTGTTTTGTTCCTGTCCCACGACTCCCGCCGTCGCCGGGGAGGTAAAAAGCGGTCCCGGGGGCAGTCCGCGGCGACCGGCCCGGTCTCGTCGGCTGAGCAGAATCTTAGAGTTGGTTCTGGTGTTTCTGTGGGACCCGGATCCGCCGCCTCACCTCTCAGGTTTCCGGTGGGGGCGAGATCCGACGTCCCGCGGGAGCTCCGGTCCACTCCTGTTCGGTTCGGCGAGTCCGGTCCACTTGACGTCACAGGGGCGGATTCCGTGGCCTCACCTTCCAGGTTCCTGGTGGGGGCTGAGTCCGGCCTCTCACCGTCACACCGTGCCGCGGCTGTCCAACCCAGTCTGACTCCTGTGCATTCACCCAATGACTCTGTGGGGGCGTGTTCCGCCGCCCCACCTCCCAGGTTTCCGGTGGGGGCGACACCTGACACCACACCCTCACATAGAGACATTTGTCCGTCAGTCACATATTCACCCCATGAATTATCCCAAATAAACCACACTCTGCAAAGCCTCTTTTGTTCTGCTAAAAATAACCCGGACTGTCTAGATACTGTGCTCACCCTTGCCGAAAAGTTTCTATTATCCCAACCCAGTTTAATCCAGCGTCCTGAATATCAGCAGCTTCTTGCTGGACTCAGAACTTTGAAAATTGAACATGATTCTGACTTAGCACCAGCATCAGAAGACCCTGCCTCTGTAGACCCACCGTCAACGCTGCACGCAGCCCCCGAGGTGGATCCCACGCTGCACGCAGCCCCCGAGGTTGACCCATCTGCTGAGCTTCTTGCTCCTTCTCCGTCCGCTGAGGTCCTCGCTCCACTCGCTGAGGTCCTCGCTCCTGCTCCGCCAGCTGAGGTCCTTGCTCCTGCTCCGCTCGCTGAGGTCTTCGCTGAGGTCCTCGCTCCGTCCGCTGAGGTCTTCACTCCTTCCGAAGACTCAGCCGCCAAAGACTCAGCCGCCATTTCAGAGGTCTCAACGTCCACCGAGGGCCCCAGGTCTGCCGATGTCGCTACGTCCACCGAGGGTCCCAGGTCTGTTTGTGTCTGTGTTTCCCTAGTGTCTTCTCTTCAGTTTAATTGGTGCCACCCTTGTCTCGTCACAGCTGTTTGTAATCACGTCTCGTCTTGTCCCTGTATTTAAGCCGTCTGTTCTGTCTTGTTCCTCGTCGGGTCGTATTCGTTGGGTCTCTGTGTTCTCCTGCGTTCTCCTGAGTCTCCCCTGAGCTTCCTGAGTCCCTTCTGAGTTTCCCTCCTGAGCCTTCTATCGCTGTAAGTTTTGCTGCCACGTCAGCTT
Organism: Nematolebias whitei; assembly: GCF_014905685.2. Classification (NCBI taxonomy): domain Eukaryota; kingdom Metazoa; phylum Chordata; class Actinopteri; order Cyprinodontiformes; family Rivulidae; genus Nematolebias; species Nematolebias whitei. The sequence continues at coordinate 4,421,574 of NC_056512.1, forward strand.
ATTATTTTGTTCGTTATTCATCATTAAAATATTTATTTTTGTAAATCTGCCGAGTTGAGTCCTGTCTGCACAACTGGGTTCGTCCCTGACTACAAATCCTGACAGCTTTCGTATTTGGGGACTTTAATTTGCACGTGTGCTGTCCTGAGAAGCCCTTGATTAAGGACTTTTTAGATCTACTGGACTCATTTAATTTAACTCAGCATGTAAACGGTCCCACCCAAGAGCGCGGACATACACTGGACATTGTTTTAACTCATGATGTGACTGTTAATAATCTTGTTATTGGTGATAATGTTGTTTCAGACCACATGCCAGTCCGGTTTGAGTTCACCCTCCCCCATCTAACTCCTAAGTCGTGTATTACTGCACGTAGGACCCGGGCAATTAACCATTTCACTGCTGCACGTTTCACAGATGTTTATAACTCTGAAATGATCATTCAGCCCCCAGTGTTTCTCACCACCACTGAGGAGCTGACATCCAAGTTCAACTCTGTCTGCTTAAAGACTCTGGATCATGTTGCGCCTGTTAAAACTAGAAAATCAAAACTGAGAGCAGAACCTTGGCTGAGTGACGTCACCAAGGCTGTTAGGCAGCAATGTAGGAGGGTGGAACGAAAGTGGAGGAAAGACAGGCTGCAGGTCTCTTTTCAAATACTTAAAGAGAGTTGGCGCTCTTATCAGAAAACAGTAAAAGCTGCTAAATCCAAATTCTTCTCTGATATAATTACCTCAAACTGTCACAACCCACGTGTCCTCTTTTCCACCCTAAACTCTGTTCTCCACCTCACTGAACCATCACCTCTGGAAGCCTCGACTGAGCTGTGCGACAACTTCTTACATTTCTTTTTGGAAAAAATTGCGACCACCCGGGCTCTCATTTCCCCTCCAACTCATGACCAATCCATCCCACCTCAATCTGTAGCTCCTTTTGACCATTTTGAACCCATCACTCTATCTTCTCTAGAGCAGGTCATGTGCAACTTGAAACCTTCTGGTTCCCCCTTTGATGTGGTCCCGCCTCGACTACTAAAGGAGGTGTTTCCAACTCTAGGTCCGTCCATTCTTGATATAGTAAACAGTAGTTTATCCACTGGCGTGGTGCCAAAATCATTTAAACATGCTGCCGTCCAGCCTCTCCTGAAAAAAAACTAACCTTGACCCCTCAGTCGTTTCCAACTACCGGCCTGTCTCCAAACTCCCATTTGTTTCTAAAGTACTGGAGAAAATAGTTGAGTCCCAGTTGAAGTGCTTCCTGGAGGATCACGCCATCTTAGAGCTATTCCAATCTGGCTTTAAACCTCTCCACAGCACTGAAACTGCCCTGCTGAAGGTCTTTAACAACATCTTCAGATTCACAGATACCGGTGATTCTGTGCTGCTTGTCCTGTTGGACCTCACAGCTGCCTTTGACACCATCGACCATGAGATCCTCATTGCTAGGTTGGAGCAGTGGGTGGGCGTCACAGGATCAGCCCTCAATTGGTTCAGATCTTACCTCGCTGACAGATCCTTTTGTGTCTCCATCAAGGATTTTAATTCCACAGAGGCAGAGCTTAAATGGGGGGTTCTGCAGGGGTCCATCCTGGGTCCCCTCCTATTCTCTTTATACCTGCTGCCGCTTGGTGCTATTTTCCGGAAACACAACATGCCCTTCCACTTCTATGCCGATGACTGTCAAATTTACTTCCCCCTAAGACACAATGGTACATGCTCTATTCAACCGCTGCTCAACTGCCTGGCTGACATCAGGAACTGGATGGCTTTAAATTTCTTAAGTTTCAATGAAAAGAAGTCTGAAGTCATGTTGTTCCCTCCCAACGACACGATCACAAACCACTGCATCGACCTCTTTGCTCTAACCCTGTCAGAAAAACAAAGAGTCACTAATCTGGGCGTGATAATGGACCCTTCCCTGAATCTTAACAATCATGTAAACATGACTGTTAAATCATGCTTCTTCCAACTGAGGCGGCTGTCTAAACTGAAGCCCATATTGTCCAAAAAGAACCTGGAGACAGTAATACATGCATTAATTACATCTAGGCTTGATTACTGCAATTCACTCCTGTTTGGTATCAGTCAGACCTCTATTGCATGACTACAACTGGTCCAGAATGCAGCAGCACGATTTTTAACCAGTACAGGCAAAAGAGAGCACATTACACCAGTTTTGGCCTCACTGCACTGGTTACCGGTTCACTTTCGAACCCAGTTCAAAATACTCATGTATGTCTACAAATCACTGAACAGTTTTGCCC
>NC_056512.1:4423936-4425673 GCF_014905685.2 Nematolebias whitei
CCGACAAACGCCTATTAAATACTGTTAGCCAATCAGTGTTCGCCGCCCATAAACGCCTATTCGCCAGAAACGCCCACTTTTGGTCTGCAGAGAACCCCTTCTCCAATGAGTTGCCAAAGATTAAAGATGAAAAACTCAATTATACATTTAATAATATTAATACAATGTTTCTTGGAGGAGTGAGTGAAAGTGAAGTCTTAGAAGTTACAAAATAAAAAAATAAGAAATCAAAGCCTAATGAAATTGATATGGCTATTGTGAAATAAGTCATTTATAGTATTATTAAACCTCTCACCTATATTTGTAATAGATCATTCTTAACTGGAATTTTTCCTGACAAAATGAAAATAGCCAAGGTATTTCCAGTCCGCAAACATGGTGATAAACAAATTTTAACAAATTATAGACCTATATCATTGCTACTAGAATTTTCTAAAATTATGGAAAAAATATTCATAAAAAGACTCGAATCCTTTCTTAATAAAAACATATTAAATCAGTGCGGTTTTAGAAACAACTCCTCCACAACTTTAGCTGTGAATGAGTTTGTGGAACATGTTGCTGCAGCAGTTGATCAGAAACTTAACACAGTGGGTGTGATCATTGATTTATGTGAGACATCTGACACTATTGACCATGAACCACTACTGGGAACATGTGAACAATGTGGCTTACTGGGGCTTACACATCAGTGGTTAAAGAGTTATTTGAGTAATAGCTTACAATATGTACAAACAACACAAAGTCACAAATTGAAACTATAAAATGTGGTCTTCCTCAAGGCTCAGTTCTAGGACCTAAATTATTTTTTTATATGTTTTCTTATGATACAAACATTTTCTTATCTGGAAAGAATGTGGATGAACTAATACAAATAGTAGAAAAAGAGCTAGCTGAGTTAAAAAGTGGTTTGATTATAATAAGCTATCTTTAAATAAAATAAAAAACTAAATGTGTGGTATTTTCAGGTAATCAGATTTATAATAATGTAAAGTTACATATAAGTGGAGTTGAAATTGACAGAGTTTATGAGATAAAATTTTTAGGTATCATTCTGGACAACAAACTTAGTTGGAAGCCTCATATTAAATATATTAAAAATAAAATTGCAAAAACTATTGGAATATTGTTTAAAATAAAAGATTTAATAAATGTAAAAGTCTTGCATATTATATACTCTTCCTTGATTATGCCCTACTTGTCATATTGCTCAGAAATATAGGGAAATGCAAATAAAACAACTATCAGAGTCAGAGAGTCAGAGTTTCTTTATTGTCATTCGCACCTCATGTGGTACATGTGGTGGAGCGAAATTATGTACACAAGGTCCCAGTTACATCCAACAATAAAATGTATAAGAAAAACAGTAATAACATCTAAGATATGAACTAAGAAAAACATCAACTAAATATACACTAAGCACTCATAACATAAAACATTGAACATCACCACAAACATGAACATGAGTCTGTGAGCAGATGTGCACGCATGAACACATCAACATTGAAACAGATCAGCAGCAACATGAAACAGATCAGCAGCAACATGATATGGTTTTTCACAGTGATTATTCTAGTTAGAGATTCATGAGTCTAACAGCCTCAGGGTAGAAGCTGTTCCTCAGTCTAGTGGTTCTACAGTTAATGCTCCTTAACCTCCTTCCTGAGGGGAGTGGGGCAAAAAGTGTGTGTGCTGGGTGGGTGGGGTCCTTCATGATGCAGGTAGCCCTCTTCCTGC
>NC_056512.1:4425773-4428516 GCF_014905685.2 Nematolebias whitei
TTCATACAGCACTCTACTACACTCACGTTAAAACAGTACTCTACTATACTCACATTCATATAGCACTCTATTACACACATTCATATAGCACTAAATTACACACATTCATATAGCACTCTACTAATCTCATTCATATAGCACTCTACTACACACATTCATATTGCACTCTATTACACACATTCATATAGCACTTCACTACACTCACGCTCATACAGCACTCTACTACATTCACGTTCAAACTACTCTACTATACTCACATTCATATAGCACTCTACTACACACATTCATATAGCACTCTATTACACACATTCATATAGCACTCTACTACACTCACGTTCATACAGCACTCTACTACACTCACGTTCATACAGTACTCTACTACACATTCACACAGAACTCTACTACACACATTCATACAGCACTCTGCTACACACACATTCATATAGCACTCTACTACACACATTCATATAGCACTCTATTACACACATTCACATAGCACTCCACTACACACATTCATATAGCACTCTACTACATTCACGTTCATACAGCATTCTACTACACTTACGTTCAAACAGTACTCTACTATACTCACATTCATATAGCACTCTATAACACACATTCATATAGCACTCTATTACACACATTCATATAGCACTCTACTACATTCACGTTCATGCAGCACTCTACTACACTTACGTTCAAACAGTACTCTACTATACTCACATTCATATAGCACTCCACTACACACATTCATACAGTACTCTACTACACTCACGTTCATACAGTACTCTACTAGACACATTCATACAGTACTCTACTACACACATTCATACAGTACTCTACTAGACACATTCATACAGCACTCTACTACACACATTCATACAGTACTCTACTACACACATTCATACAGTACTCTACTAGACACATTCATACAGTACTCTTCTACACACATTCATACAGCACTACTACACACATTCATACAGTACTCTACTACACACATTCATACAGTACTCTACTACTCACATTCATACAGTACTCTACTACTCACATTCATACAGTACTCTACTACACACATTCATACAGCACTCTACTAAACTCACATTCATACAGTACTCTATTACAAACATTCATACAGTATTCTAATACACTCACATTCATACAGCAGTCTACTACACTCATATTCATACAGTGCTCTACTACACACAATCATACAGCGCTCTACTACACACATTCATACAGCACTCTACTACACTCACATTCATACAGTGCTCTACTGCACTCACAATCATACAGCACTGTACTATATACATTCACACAGCACTCTACTACACACACATTCATACAGTACTCTACTACACACACATTCACATAGTACTCTACTACACTCACATTAATACTAGTGATGCACCGATCCACTTTTTTTACTTCCGATCCCGATACCTAACTCTGAATATCGGCCAATACCGATCCAGTTCCGATATCATGATCATCATTGATTTTACATGAGGCTGTAATAATCTCCTCACAAGTACAGTTTGTACAAATATATGCATGCATGTCCAAAAAGGCAACTTGAGGTAAGTTTTATTAATGTTGGATAAGTTTTAAAGTTAGAATTAAATTCTGCTAACACAAAACATGTTTGTTTTTATTCCTAGCTTTAAAGTGGATATTAAAGTGATTAATTTAACTGATTGTTTAAAGTTATTTTATATTTTATAAATAAGGAGCAGATATAAGATTTTTTCTTCTTCTTTCTGCACTCTTCATTCAATGCTCTCTTTTTGATTTTTTTTTTTATTGTTTCTTTTAAATGAATGAATAAAATTAAATAAAATGTTAAATGTCTTCAAACATCTGCTAAGTTCATGGCATAAACCAACAGACATGTTCCTGTTTTTAGTATTTTACATCGCTTTATAATGTAGCAGTTTTTGTTTTTAATATATATAATTTTCAAATCATGTTTTTTATGATTGTCTACTGTTGTACTGATAAATATCTCCTGGAGGGTAAACTATATCTTGGCTGCAAGTATCAAACTGTGAAATCCTTCATTTTCTACAACTGATAGTGGTTGGTCATTAATTATGAAGTTTAGCAACTTCTCTGTAAACATTTGAGTTCCGTGGTTTCAGCGACGTCTTCTTCTTGTTCAATCTGCAGCAGGCAGCCTGATTTGGGTCAGCCATGCTCAGTCAGTTCCTCCTCAGAGACGGCAGACTGAGCGGGGCAGACTGAACGCGGCTGGCTGGGGTCGAGTCGCCTGTTTTGGTTTGAGCAAAGAGCAGCGCCCCGCTGAAGCCACGGAGCTCGAATGTCCATTGTAAAACTAACTTTAACGTGGTTTAATGTGGCGCTATGGCTCTGCAGACATTGCACGTTGCTGTCTTGTTTTGTGGTGTTTAGTGTAAAATACTTCCACACAGCGACATGTTTAGATGAAAAGTTTGTTAGCTGTTAGCCACAGTGCTGCTAACTCAGTCCTCACGTTGTAGCTGCTGCAAACTATGAACTGGATTTCCTGAATGTGAGGCGGGTCTTATTACTCTGGGTTCATGAAACACGCCTCCGTTCAGGAAATCCATTCCGTAGTTTGAAGCCAACATGTATCATGGATCGGAAAAATCAGATATGTAAATTATACTGGTATCGGAGGACCATATCCCTAATTAATACAGAAGTCTACAACACACACACACACACACACACACACACACACACACACACACACACACACACA
>NC_056512.1:4428616-4434995 GCF_014905685.2 Nematolebias whitei
GTGCTATATGAATGTGTGTAATAGAGTGCTGTATGAATGTGTGTAGTAGAGTGCTATATGAATGTGTGTAGTAGAGTGCTGTATGAATGTGTGTAGTAGAGTGCTATATGAATTTGTGTAGTGGAGGTAAATGAGGGCGCATATTGTGTTGATCATATAGAAAGGTGTTATATAAGTACAGTTCATTGACCATTTATCCTGTGGGTTGTTTCCAGGTAAATTGGTTTAAAAACCGGGATGAAATGCTGGCTGTTCTCCCCCAAGTGGAAGAGGCTGTAGAGGAGTACTTGGTTCTTCAGGACTTGCTCTGCCAGGGGGAGAAACTACAAGTCCAACTGCAGGAGGAGATGGACTTCTTGGAGGGGGCAGAGAACCATCCAGATCATGTCCTCGTCACTCTGGAGCAAAGGTTAGTTATCTGCTTCTCATTTACCATACCATACCAATGTATTTATAAAGCACTTTAATAATAATAATAATAATGTCATCACAATGTCAGCACTGTATGTTTCCATACAATGGCGAAATTAGTCTCTGCATTTAACCCATCCACCACCAGGTGGTGCAGTGGGCAGCTATTGAAAGCGCCCGGGGGACATTTTGGGGATTAGACGTGCTGCCCAGAGACGCCACGTGATGTGCAGTGACTGGGGATCGAACCTGGGACTCTCGGGTCCCAAGCCGGCTGCTTGCCTCTACACCATCTCGGCCCCTAAACAGTGACAAAGCACACCAAAGTGCTGTACAGGGACAAACAGAGCAAGCACATAGCAACAGATTACATAACAGGACACCAAAAAGTAGAAACCAACAAAAACAATAATGGATAACAACAACAACAACCGCAACATGACTAACACAGTGTGATGCACACAGACTCAGCACAGATCACACAGTGCAGAAAGCCAGGGAATAAAAGTGAAGCACATTTGAACACTTTTTAAATTGTTTTTGTTTAGTTTTTTTGATAACCGTTCAGTGTTGTCTAGATTAATTTATTTAATTTTATCTTTTTTATTATGCTTACCGTAATTCTCAGGCTACAGAATTCACCTGTCTCTAAGGCACACATAGTAAATATAAGATAAATCATAATTTTTTTACATAAATTAGGCACTCCAGTTATTTAGCTGTGGACATCTACCGTTCATTGTCAGGATCTGTAGAACATGATGCCGGTAATACGACTGTAGAGAGCAACAACATTATTTTAATTATGACCATTTCAAACTGAAAGTTTTTCTTGAACAACATTTATTCAATATAACACTGTACAGCTGAAATGTCAGCTTTAATACTCTAATGGCACAGTTTGTAACCTGGCTGACATCATTTTTTACTTCTAGGTTTCATGAAAGAGTTCTAATGCCCTGTTGTATGGCTTTGTATGGATGAAAAAGATGGCAAACCTAGACACCCCCCCCCCCCAAAAAAGTGATTTTTAACATGTAAATTAAGCATTCTGGTACATCCCAAGAAGGAAGTTAGGGAAGAGACAACATGCTTCAGGTAAAAAAACATTTACTAACATATCTTAATTTAACAAGGACATAAATAGTAAACATGGTGTCAACCAAAAAACAAACAATAAACAAACAAGAGCAGCAAGCCAAACACAACAGAGCATTTTGCTAACAGTAAAAACTCTTTTCTTCAATCCAAAAAAGTTCAATCTGGTCCTCTGGACATTCAAAAAAGCAAAACAAAGCAAAAAAATCTAGAAACGTTTCGTCTCTCATCCAAGAGACTTCCTCAGTCTGAGGTGCTGTTTTCAGCTCTGGGCCTTCCTGAAAGCAGAGAAGAAACCCAAACAGGACTCCAGTCAGCCATCAGGTGAAAAGGAGGAACCCAGACCAGTGGTCATTCCAGATGTTGAGGGAGTATCAGAGAAAATGAGACGTTTATTTTCTAAACATAACGTCCCAGTGGCTTTTAAACCCCAAAATACATTATGGCAAAGACTGGTTCATCCCAAAGATCCAGTCCCCCGGCACAAACAGAGCAATGTTGTGTATGTTGTTCAGTGTCAGGAGGGTGATCAGTCTTACATCGGGGAAACTAAACAGCCACTGGCCAAAAGGATGGACCAGCACAGAAGACCAACATCATCAGGCCAGGACTCTGTGGTCTACACTCATCTCCAGGCCAGCGGTCACTCTTTCAGGGATGAAGATGTTCACATCCTGGACAGAGAGGAACGATGGTTTGAGAGAGGAGTAAAGGAGGCCATCTTTGTGAAAAGAAACCGTCCATCATTAAACAGGGGTGGAGGCCTCCGGGTTCAACTGTCCCCCTCTTACAATGCTGTGATTGCTAGTATCACTCAGCCCTCTGTGAATAGTAAACAGCCATCAGGTGCTAATGATCCATTGTTAGGCTGATGGTCCTTCTTGATCATGTGATCAGCTGGTTTTGGTTGTCAGCAGCAAACTGGTTGATCCACTCTGAGAAGGTGCTATTTAAGAGACTGAGCTGAATACAGCACCTCAGACTGAGGAAGTCTCTCGGATGAGAGACGAAACGTTTCTACATTTTTTTGCTTTGTTTTGTTTTTTGTTTTTTTGAATGTCCAGAGGAGCAGATTGAACTTTTTTGGATTTTTCTGCCTGGATTATTGAGCATGCATCAGGATCTTTTCTTCAATGTTTGGCCTGGACAAGACTTTTAAGGGCCTGTTCCCACTGCTTGGCCATGTGCCTCTTTTGTGCCCATTCATTGACAGAAGTATTTGTAATGTGGGGGGGACACACAGGGGGGAGTGGGTCTGGGGGTCCTCCCCCACACATCTTTTAATGAAGTAGATGCCTTTTCCTGCATTCTGCTGTATTTTAACGGGTTCTTAAACATCTGCGTTTACCTACTTAAGTAAACAATTCAAAATAACAAAATAAAGTCAGGATGTCTGGACAGATTAAAAAACTGTTGAAATTATTGATCATCGATCAGGATATTTTAGAGATACCTTGTTCAATTAGTCCATATCTGCGTCATCCTGTTTATAAACTCACTCCTATGGCTAAGATAATGAAATTAATGTGACACAATTTATCATAATAACTTTAGGGGTGCACTTGACTTATTTTTGTTGTTATTTTTTATTTAGTTTTATTTGTAACACAACATGCCTTTGTGATAAGCAATGGTGACACTCAGCTGCATGTTGAAATATTAACCTTACTCAATGAACAGTGACATTTTAACAACCACCAGCAGTGAGTTCAGGGCTTTTTACAGTTTTCTGATTTAGTGAGACTCTTCAAAAATAACCTGCTTCCTGCAGCCTTCACAACACAAACTGCACTGTGCCAAGCAAGTGATAAAGAGATATATAGAGAATTTTAGTTCGTTTTGTCAACCTGCATGTAGTAATTAAAGTAATTTACAGGTTCCTTCCTTGCTGCAACAATTTCTACACTTCATCACTTTTATTCTCCTTCACAGTCCACTTGGAACAACATCCATGTCTCTTCTCGTGTTGTTTTCTCTCCACTTCCCCTTCACTGATTTGAACTATTTTACTTTCCAGAAAACGTGTTACTTGGCTTCTTTCTCCCAACACGACATTTCTCCATAAAGATGTTCTCGCTAAGCTAAATGACAGAGGAACGATGTTTCTTAAAGGGAAATGATGCCATCCACCGCACATCTTACCCCCCCCCCCCCCCCCAAAATAAAGTAAATTTTAGCGTTTCTTGATATTTAAATTTATTTCAATTCTATATAAACCTTTATTCTGAAGGTGTGGCGGCCTGAATTTTACTGTGGCAGTGTGTCACGATAAAAGGCATGTAGAGGAAACCCTGCAGTATCTAAATACATATACACAGTGCTTTGTGAAAGTATTGGGCCCCTTGAACTTTTCAACCTTTTGCCACATTTCAGGCTTCAAACTTAAAGATATAAAATTTAAATTTTTTGTGAAGAATCAACAACAAGTGGGACACAATCGTGAAGTGGAATGAAATTTATTGGATGTGTCAAACTTTTTTAACAAATAAACTGAAAAGTGGGGCGTGCAGTATTATTTGCCCCCCTTGCGTTAATACTTTGTAGCTCCGCCTCTTGCTGCAGTTCCAGCTGCAGTTCCAGCTGCAAGTCTCTTGGGGTATGTCTCCATCAGTTTTGAACATGGAGACACTGAAGTTCTGCCCATTCTTCCTGCAGAACAGCTGGAGCTCAGTGAGGTTGGATGGAGAGCGTTTGTGAACAGCAGTCTTCAGCTCTTTCCACAGATTCTCGATTGGATTCAGGTCTGGACTTTGACTTGGCCATTCCAACACCTGGATACATTCATTTGTGAACCATTCCATTGTAGATGTGTCTTTATGTTTTGGATCATTGTCTTGTTGGAAGATAAATCTCCGTCCCAGCCTCAGGTCTCTTGCAGACTCAAACAGGTTTTCTTCCAGAATGGTCCTGTATTTGGCCCCATCCATCTTCCCATCAATTCTGACCATCTTCCCTGTCCCTGCTGATGAAGAGCAGGCCCAAACCATGATGCTGCCACCACCATGTCTGACAGTGGGGATGGTGTCAGAGTGTCCGCGGGGTCTTGAAAGTTATTAAAAGTTGATAAATCAAATTTGGGAAAATTAAGGGTCTTGAAAAGTATTAAAAAGTCTTGAAAGAGATTTGATGAGGTATTATTTTTTTTGCTGTTATTCTAGCTTTAAATAATTTGACAGCAAAAAGTATGTATGACTAATATTTGTTTTCCTCACCGCGGAGGATTCGGAAACTGCTTCGCACAAATTTAGAGTGTCAGGTTACAACAGCCTTAACGGCTAGGCCTATCTTGTGCGCATGCGCGGCTGCTTTGAGTCTGTGTGTTCGAGTAAGTTGCCGCGAGACCGTGAGAACAATGGGTAAATGCAAGTTTTCGGACTCCTGGTTGGAGATGCCTGATTTTCAAGAATGGCTGAGGCCTGTCGCCGAGAATAACCGCGAGGCTTATTGTACATTTTGTAAAAAAAAAGATGAGCGTAGCCTCGATGGGCATAAACGCCTTGAAGTCCCATATGACTGGAGCTAGCCACAAAAGTGCAGCTAGCCGCAAAACGCAGATGTCTATCAGCAGTTTCTGTGCTCCACCAGCGACAGCGCTTCCAGCTAACCGTGTGCCTGAACCAACCAAAGCTCCCTTGACACTGTCTTCTGCCTCTCCGTCTGCCGACATCATGGTGACCATGGGCAGCACACCAACACTGCGTGCAGAGGTGATCTGGTGTCTCCACACTGCGGTGAATCACCATTCTCTAAATTCCAACGAAGGCATATCGGACATTTTTAAATCAATGTTTCCAGATTCGGATATAACCAGAACATTCACTTGTGGCAAGGACAAAACGGGTTACATCTTGCGATTCGGGCTTGCACATTTTTTTAAGCAGGAGCTCGTTGACAGTATTAACAAAGCTGGCCCATTTGTGTTGATGTTTGACGAGTCTCTGAACCAGTCAACTAAAAAGAAACAGCTCGATGTGCACATTCGTTTTTGGAATGAAGACTGCGTTAAACAAAGTGACGATAAGGTCTTGAATTTATTTTGGAAGGTCTTGAAAAAGTCTCGAAAAGGTATTGAAATTAACTTCATTATTCCTGCATATACCCTGGGTGTGTTCAGGGTGATGAGCTGTGTTGCTTTTACACCAAACATCTCGTTTTGCATTGTGTCCAAACAGTTGGATTCTGGTTTCATGTGACCAGAGCACCTTCTTCCACATGTTTGGTGTCTCCCAGGTGCTTGTGACAAACTTTAAACACTTTTTATGGATATCTTTGAGAAATGGCTTTCTTCTTGCCACTTTTCCATAAAGGCCAGATTTGTGCAGTGTACGACTGATTGTTGTCCTATGGACAGACTCTCCCACCTCAGCTGTAGATCTCTGCAGTTCATCCAGAGTGATCATGGGCCTCTTGGCTGCATCTCTGATCAGTCTTCTCCTTGTTCCAGATGAAAGTTTAGAAGGACGGCCGGGTCTTGGTAGATCTGCAGTGGTCTGATACTCCATCCATTTCAATATGATTGCTTGCACAGTGCTCCTTGGGATGTTTAAAGCTTGGGAAATCTTTTTGTATCCAAATCTGGCTTTAAACTTCTCCACAACAGTATCTCGGACCTGCCTGGTGTGTACGGGCGGCTGTGTCTGAGTGGTTAGAGCAGTCATCCTCCAATGCGAGAGTTGGGGGTTCGAATCCACTAGGGCTGCAACAACGAATCGATAAAATCAATAAAAATCAATAATTAAAAGCGTTGGCAACGAATTCCGTTATCAATTCGTTGTGTCGCGCGATTATGCGTCTTTCACGGCGCCGTGGAGTCGTTTTGTTCACGGGCAGTTCATTGTCTTTTTTTTTTTTTTTTTTTTTTTTTTTTTTT
>NC_056512.1:4436379-4437993 GCF_014905685.2 Nematolebias whitei
GTTTTTTGTATTAAAAACACTTGTCTTTCATTGGTGGGATGAAATATGCTAATTTTTTGGGACAGGCATTTTGGGTTTTCATGAGCTGTATGCCATAATCATCAGTATTAAAACAATTAAAGACCTGAAATATTTCAGTTGGTGTGCAATGAATCTGAAATATATGAAAGTTTCATTTTTATCATTACATTATGGAAAATAATGACCTTTATCACAATATGCTAATTTTTTTAGAAGGACCTGTATAAAAATATAAACTGTACAAATAACTTAATGTTCACCTTTTGTTTGTATTTAGCTTTTAAATAAATTTGAAATCATTGTCAAATAAACAAAGTCTCAGCTTTGTCAGTATTAATAGTTTCAACTTTAAACAACAACATAGGCATTTTACGTTATTCTTATTTATTTAAAGAAAGGTGCTTCAGCCAGGCTAAAAAACGGGCTCAGAATGTCAGGTTTTGTTTCGTGGCAGATCAAGACAGAAGAACCCAATTGCGCAGGCAGGACTCAGGAGGCAAATGTATAAAATAAAAATGCTTTTAATAATAACAATAATAAATCAAAAGGGCTGACATGGCAGCAAAACTTACATGGCCTCAAGAACACGATCATTAGCAGGACAAGACAGGACATACCCAACGACGAACCGACAATGACAGAACTGACAGACAGACCTTATATACACACAAACAGGACATGACACAGGTGACAATCATCAGAACAATCAATTCAGACACAAGGGAGAACAGACAGGGGGAAGGCCCACTAGATGGTGCCATCCTGACACAGAATTGCTGCTATAAACAGAAAGAAATAGAAGAGACTTGACACCGACCTCTGTTGCTCCTCCACCCTTTCTCTAATTTCACCATAGCAGGTATGGCTGTGCATAAAAAATATTTCCGGCCGGGGCCGTGGTCGATGACCGACATCATTTTTCTGAAACGCACATTTTCCACTGTAGTAAACGGCATCACGTCTTTAGCCAAGAAATTTTTAACGGCCTTAGTTACGTCTTTATGGCGTTTGGAGGTCTGGTCATAAGGCGTAAATGCAGCAATCTGCGTTTGCTGCATGGGCTTTTTTGACACAGCTGGGGCTGATACTTTAGGGACACGTTGGTTCAAACTTTTATGGTGCTTCATCTTACACGACTCAGCATATTCTATCGAGTGGAAATTCTTCAGCTGGTGGAACAGGTTTGATGTGTTCCCACTGCCAGTTGGAACAACTCTGTTCTACCCCATCTTATCTCAATGATCTTCTGCAGCCATATGTCCCACCGCGCTCTCTGAGGTCAGCAGACCAGATGCTTCTTTCAGTTCCAGAAACCCGTCGTAAGCTCAGAGGTGACAGGGATTCTCTGTTGCAGGTCCAAGACTGTGGAATGAGTTGCCACTGCATGTCCAGCAGGCTCTCACTCACAGTCTTTAGGTCTCCCTTGAAAACCCACTTTTATTCCCGTGCCTTTGACACGGTGTGATTTGTTTTGATCCATTCTGTAGTCTACAGTGTTAGCCATTTAGTTATTATCCACTGCTATTTTTATCTTTAGTTTTATTTTATGTTTTCCTGTCCGCTGTGCTTGTTTGTTTCTGTTGTACAGCACTT
>NC_056512.1:4438093-4448173 GCF_014905685.2 Nematolebias whitei
ATATATATATATATAGCAGTCGTCCTCCAATGCAAGAGTTGGGCGTTCAAATCCAGCAGCAGTCACATGCTGAAGTGTCCCTGGGCAAGACACTGAACCCCTCATTGTCTCTGATGTGTGTCCCATCTACGGGTTGAACGAGTATATAATTTTTAAACTCGACATTAACACAATAAAACCCGAGTAGAACTCGAGTATTTGATGACGTCATAGATCTCAAGATACAAAAATAAATAAAACCGCAATAAAAGGTAATTATTTACAAAAAAAAGACCAACAAAACATTGGGAGCGTATATTATGCTCCTACCATTTATCATACTGCAAATAAGTCACAGGAAAAACTAAACTATTAGTTATTATTATTAAACTGCAAACGTGAAGAAACGCAGCACGTCAGAAACGAAACTTAAAACAGTGGATGGGCGGTGGATTGGACCCGGTGTTACACCATACTCTGTGACCTGCAACAGTGCAACACCACCCCCTACGGTCATACGGTGGTCACATAATATGACGTCACTACGGATACTCCACGTTACATTTTTAACCTCGATAGATGTCCTAGCAATCGATGTGTAGATTACTCGAGTACTTTGTTAATGCCCTAATATATATATATATATATATATATATATATATATATATAATAAAGTAATCTAATCAAGATTTGAAGTCTACATGTTATTAGACAAGCTCAGTTGATTATAAATTAGGTGTAATTAACCATTTCAACTTGGAGCATTGTAAATCAGTTAAAAACATATTTTAAAAATCACATGTTCACAATTTTTTAATACTCAAAACATACAGAAGGTTGATTGATTCTAAAATAATGTACATTAATAATTTATGTAAAATTAAGGAGTCAAGAACAACGTACCTTTGTTCAAACCCCAACGTATTCACAATCCAGAACTTTCAAAATGTCCAAATCGTGCACCCAGCGTTTCGTAGATTGGACAAGCGCTCCCAGTGCTTATTTGCGGTGTAAGCAGTGACACAGACCAGGAATCAAAAAATGACTGGGACTGTCAGTGGAGGCAAATATTACTCTGGGTCTCTGTTCCTTTTTTTCCCAAACGGGCGACTTTTCCAATTTTACCTATTTTTTCCATGTACTGTTTTCTTGTCATCTGGGAGAAGTTTGTCACGATATAGTCCACTTTGTTTGGAGGTGGTCGAGATGGTAACGCCTCCAACGCAGTGACATAGGTTCCAAAGGAGGGCCCCGCCCTCTTTGACACTGACAGGCTTATTTCCAGCCAATCCTGGCTGGTGTAATGTAATAGGAGCTTCTGATGAGGTCACGCCGAGGGCGTTCCCAATGTGATACACAAAACGAATGCTATGAAAGAGAGCCATCGTATCACCATCAAACTGTTTGGCCCACTCTGTGAGTGCTACCCATAGGACTGAGATTGTTGTGTCTCTTCAGACTGATGAAGGCTTTTGGATGAAAGATGAAACATTTCAACAAAAAGAAACTGTCTAGAGGACCTGATTTTGATGGGTTAATGTTAAATGTTAGCAAGCCAGTTATAATTTTACTAATGTGATCAATGACGTTTTTAATTGGTTGAAGTGATTTCAAGTATTACCCAGATTAAATTGACCTCGTCTGTTTAACTAAATGTACCTGAAGCACCATAGTGGGGTTGGCTACAGACAGCTTCTCTACGATCTTGCTGTAGCAGTCTTGCATCATGGCTTGGTCTTGGCTGGAGCAAGGTGCCATCTCTTCTGGAGCTCCTCCTTGTTCAGTGCCCTGCAGCTGCTCCTCCTCATCATCTTTCTCCTCAGCGAGGTCCTCTCCCTGAATGCTGCCCAAGAAGGCAGGAAGAGCTGGTGGCAATTTGCTTCCTGTTCACAGATGACATCATCAGTCAATGGACCCACGTTTACCGACATCAAAATGAACATTTCTAAACATGGTCAGTGTTGGCACAGACAGAGTTGGTGCTGAGGCTGCTGAATGTATCGGTCAGCCGGGAGTGTAATAAACATTTGACTGGCTACATGCACCTCTTCAGCTCACTGATGCAACAGCTTTAGCAGAATGAGCAAAAATACCATCTATCTCTGCTCCACACACGAACATGCACCAAGTAACGCACGTTATTTGGTGGAAAACGTATCAACTTAAAACTGTGTCATTTAATATTAGGGATTTAATATTAGCTAGTGCAGGGTTCTTTAACAACAGGAAGTTGTTTATAGGAAAGAATAGTTTTACAAGACTGAACTTTGACAAAAAAAATCAGGCCCTCATTTTGCTAGCAGTTAGCCATGCCTGGATGAAGACTTTAGTCTCTCTTTATGCCTGGTGTCAGGGCTAAGAAGGTACTAACTACTAGAGCCCAAACGATACTTCAATAGTGCCAAAAATTTAGGACGATGTAGATGTTTGGGGACTTATCAGTACTGATAAAAACACTTTTAATTTCCACCTCTAGAAACCAGCCATAATTGTACAATATCTCCAGCAGAGGGAGCATGAAGACTATTTTCAAGTCATCGCCGTTCATGTTAAGTTTCACTTTCAAATTCAGCACAGAAGAAGCAGGGAGAAATACTGTGTCGTATTTTGCTGCGCACAGCATGTTACATTTATTTTAACTGATCTGTAAAACAAACCAACAATAATAAATTCTCTTCAATCCTAAACCATTAGCTACATGCCTCTCAAGTTAGCCAGCTAATGTTTAGATAACCTAGCATAGGCTATAGCCTTGTAAAACTTTATCCAGAACAATAAACCTAATGTAGAGGTAAAATATATCACTGTTAGTGATATTATCTTTGTCGTCCTTAAAGAAATGCATTGCCTGAAATCTTTATTTCTCTATAAAAAAAACCTGCTGCTCTCAACACTAATTAGACCTTTAACACATATGACTGACTAAACGTTGAACAGGGAAGGTGTTTCTGTGTTTGATTTATATTTATGTAACACACTTGATAACTTTATGGTGAATAGTGGAGGAAAGGAAATGTGAATACACATTAGGAAGACTGGTTATATCCTAGGTCCTCAACCACAGGTCAAGGGACCGGTACCGGTCCGTGGGTCAATTGGTACTGGGCCGCACAGAAAACACAAAATAATCCATCCATCCATTATCTTTAACCCGCTTCTTCCTTTTTGGGTCGTGGGGGTCACTGGTGCTTGTGTCCAGCCATCACTGTGCGAGAGGCGGGGTACACCCTGGACAGGTCTCCAGTCCATCACAGGGACACAGAGAGACAAACGAGACAAACAACCATTCACTCTCTCACTCACACCTAGGGACAATTTAGAGTTACCAATCAGCCTAACATGCATGTTTTTGGTCTGTGAGAGCTAACCAGAGTACACATCGACCAGAGTACCCAGAGAAAACCCATGCATGCACGAAGAGAACATGCAAACTCCACCCAGAAAAGCCCCCGGACCAGGATTTGAACCAGGGTAACCTGCTCGCTGAGAGGCAGCAGCTCTACCAGTTGTGCCACCGTGCTGCCCCCCAAAAATAATAAATTTAAAAAATGTTTAGAAAAAAAAATCACTGAATTTTCTCCACCACATCTGTCAATGGCTCACTCTTGATGCAGGTCAACATACACAAGTGGTAAGTTTCAGTTTCTGTTGGGCACATGCACAGATTACAGTTCCCGTGCAGGTGAAGCAATTTAGCTGCGTGGTCTGAAGCAGACAGGACAGGAGGAGGCACGCCGCCGTATCTGCACATTTGAAGGATCACACTACATATTTTTCAACACGCCAGACAAAGAGTGACTGTAAAACTATAACTAAATAAAAATATAATTTTAAAGAAATCTTCCTAATATCACATTAGAGCTGTTTTTATCTTGAACTGTTTTGAATCAGAGCTGTTCCTTTGTATTTCCGTTTATCCTCAAAAAAAACTCCCGTTAGCGGTCCTCCAGTAGACCCCGAGCAGCCGGGACCAGTTATTAGTTATGATTCTTTTGAATCACTGTCCCTCAGTCTTTCTCATCCAAAATGTAAATCAGAAAAGACACTTTTACTAGTTGTTATATATCGTCCACCAGGAGCTTACTCTCAGTTTTTGTCTGAATTCTCAGAATAATTAACTGACTTATTAATAAATACTGATAAAGTAAATGGAATGGACAGTACTTGTATAGCGCCTTTCTATCTGATCAAGATAGTCAAAGCTCTTTACAACAATCTGTGCCTCATTGACCCATTCATACAGCTCTATACTAGATCTCTACAAAGATAATTGAACAAATCATTCTAAAGAGACTAATCAGAGCTTTAGATCACATTCATACACTGATGGGACACACATCGGAGGCTATGAGGGGTTCAGTATCTTGCCCATGGACACTTCGGCATGTGACTGCTGGTGGATTTGAACCCCCAACTCTTGCATTGGCGGACCACTGCTCTACTACTCAGCCACAGCCGCCCCAGTCATAATAATGGGTGATTTCTTTTTCTTTTCTTTTTTTTTTTTTTTTCTAGATGGCCTCCCTTCTTCCCTTACAGCCATCCTCTCCACACCATTATTATGAAATATTTATTATAGTGACTATCTGGTGTAGGTTTTTTTTTTTTTTTTAATAGGATAGAAAGAAAGAAAAGACAAAGTAAGACTCCAAAATATAAGAAATATACACAAAGAGAGCACACGTCAAAACACCCGGCCACTGTCTGTTCACCTGCAAAGAACATGACAAAACACAGCAACAAAATACATATGTATAAAGAACTTAAAATATTCATGGCTTTACAGTAAGTTTCCATAAATATATATACCCATACCTACGCCTATATACATACATACATACACATGAATATACACTCACATACATATCTATATATCTACATATAAAGCCTACATAAGCATCCCTGCTTCTATTTGTGTGTGGTTGTGAGCATGTATAAGTGTATAAGGCTTCTCTAATAGAACATTTAATAGTAACTGTGAAGCAGCAGAGACCCGACCCCCAAGACCAGAGGCAGACGAAAAAAGGGGGACCAGAGCCCAAGACCCCAGGAGGGACCCCGACCGCGGAGCCCCCAGAGCCACCCACACAGGACGAACCACTCACCCACCCCCCAGAACGGACCACAGGGGAGAACCGGAAGATCCCCACCAGCAACCACATACAGTGACCCCCCGGGGCCAACAGCGACAAACTCATAGGCCTCCGTCGGCACCCGCCGCACCGATGTAGGTCCAGGTCCAGGCACCGAGGCCCGGGCACCGAGGACTCGCACCACCCAGGCCAAGGCCCGACAGGGCCAGAGGACTCGAGCCCCACCAGGCAGACACCAGGCCGAGCCGATACCAAGGGCCCCAAGCGCGCCGGCAGGCAAGGGCACACCCCACCAGGGGGCCGCGTGATAGGGGCGCGATGCCAAGTACCCCCAGTTGTATCAAAGAGGGGGCAGTCCGAGTCTCGGCCTAACAAATACCCATTCATACACAGACACAATCACACAATCCCAACCTCAATCTCACATTCACTCACTCAAAGACATACAATAACGATACATTTCATTCTTATTCCCGATTATAATGGGTGATTTCAATATTCATGTGGATGTTGAGAGTGATAGTTTAAGCATAGCCTTTAATAATTTAATAGAGTCATTTGGTTTTACCCAAAAAGTCCGCACATCTACTCATTCTTATCATCACACTCTTGATTTAGTTCTGACCTATGGTATAGAGATTAAGGACTTGGTAATAGTTCCTCAAAATCCTATTCTGTCTGACCATTTTTTAATAACCTTTGAGTTTACATTAAATGACTACACAGTCACTGAGAGTAAATTTCATCTCAGCAGGTGCTTATCAGAAAATGCTGTAACCAAATTTAAACAATCTCTTCCATCAATGTTTTCCTCTGTCTTGCAGAGTAATGCATCAGAGAACAGAGACTTAGATCATCTAGTTGATCATCTTACAACTTCAATACAAACTTCACTTGATAAAATTGCTCCACTGAAAAAGAAAGTAATCAATCAGAGGAAACTGGCTCCTTGGTTCAATTCTGAGTTACGTACTTTAAAGCAGGCATCTAGAAACCAGGAGAGAAAATGGCGCTCTACTAATGTTGAAGAAATGTATTTAACTTGGAAAGATAGTCTGCTAACATATAAAAAAGCTCTCCGTAAAGCTAGAACTTTATATTACTCACCTTTAATAGGAGAATAAAAATAACCCTAGGGTTCTGTTTAGTACTATTGCTAGACTAATTAAAAGTCCCATTTCTGTTGAACCATGTATCCCTACAACTATAAGTAGTGATGACTTCATGAGATTCTTTATAAATAAAATTATTTCAATTAGAGATAAAATTCAAACCATCCTTCCTTCTACTATCTCTAGTCCCCTGTCAAATGAGACAACTTT
This sequence comes from Nematolebias whitei, assembly GCF_014905685.2. Lineage (NCBI taxonomy): Eukaryota > Metazoa > Chordata > Actinopteri > Cyprinodontiformes > Rivulidae > Nematolebias > Nematolebias whitei. Next base: position 4,444,488 of record NC_056512.1, read on the forward strand.
AAATATTTCACTAGAACCTGATTTATGTTTGGACAGTTTTTGTCCTGTTGAGCTCTGAATTGTCAAAAATAATAACCTCATCCAAACCATCCACATGCCTGCTAGATCCCATCCCAACCAGACTGTTTAAAGAGGTATTTCCCCTAATTAATGTCTACATTTTGGATCTACTTAATTTGTCTTTAATGGATGGTTATGTACCACAGAGCTTTAAGGTTGCTGTAATTAAACCTTTACTTAAGAAGTCTGACCTTGATTCAGAAATTCTGGCCAACTATAGACCTATATCTAATCTAACTTTCATCTCAACAATTCTAGAGAAAATAGTTGCAGGTCAGTTGTGTGAACATCTACAAAGAAATAATCTGTTTGAAGAGTTTCAGTCAGGGTTTAGAGCTCATCATAGCACAGAAACAGCACTAGTAAAAGTAACTAATGATATTCTCATGGCCTCAGACAATGGACTTGTGTCTATACTGGTCCTGTTAGACCTCAGTGCTGCATTTGATACAGTTGATCACAATATTTTACTACAGAGGCTTGAATATGATGTTGGGATTACAGAAACAGCTCTAAAATGGTTTAAATCATATCTATCTGATAGATTCCAGTTTGTAAATGTAAATAACAAATCTTATTCATACACCAAAGTTTGTCATGGAGTTCCTCAGGGCTCAGAGCTTGGACCAATATTATTTACTTTATATATGCTTCCATGAGGTAAAGTTATTAAACAGCATGGGACAAATTTTCATTGTTATGCTGATGACACACAATTATATTTGTCCATTAAACCCAATGAATCCAATCAGCTATTTACACTACAAGCATGTCCTAAACATAAAAACCTGGATGACCTTTAAATTTCTCCTTTTGAACACAGACAAGACTGAGGTTTTAGTTTTTGGACCTGAGCACCTTAGGAATGAATGTTTCAGTCTTTCTCCCTCCTTAGATGCATTAATCTGTCCTCCAGCTCTAATGTTAAAAATCTTGGTGTTATTTTTGATCAGGGCATGTCTTTTATCCCCCACATTTAAAACATTACTAGAACTGCCTTCTTCCACCTGCGTAATATCACTAACATTAGAAACATCTGATCTAAAAATGATGCAGAAAAACTGGTCCATGCATTTGTCACATCTAGTCTAGCAAGGGTTTATTATCTGGGTGTCCAAACACTTCTTTAAAACGTCTTCAGTTGATCCAAAATGCTGCTGCCAGAGTCCAAGTGGAGTTGATAGGAGAGATCATATCTCTCCAGTTTTAGTTTCTCTCCATTGGCTCCCTGTCAAATCCAAAAGAGAATTCAAAATCTTACTTCTAATCAACAAAGCTCTCAACAACCTAGCTCCATCTTATATTACAGATCTTATTGTTCCATATTTTACTAACAGAGCACTTCGCTCTCAGACTGCAAGCTTACTAGCGGTCCCTAGAGTTTCCAAAAGCAGAATGGGAGGAAGATCTTTGCTCCTCTCTTGTGGAACCAACTTCCAGTTTCTCTCCGTGAGGCTGACACATTGTCCACTTTTAAGACTGGGATTAAGACTTTCCTCTTTGATAAAGCCTATGAATAGGGTTGACTTGTCATGCTACCTTAAGCTTAGACTACTAGAGGACAAACTGACTTAATTTCCTTAAATTAATTGTTAAAATTAAATTGTTTTCATTTGACACTATTTCTATCTTAACGTGATTCTTGACCTGCCAGTGTGTTTCTGTTCCTACCAAACCCAGTCGGTCGAAGCAGATGGCCGCTTGTCCTGAGCTTGGTTCTGCTAATGATTTTGTCCTCATGAGGGAGTTTTTCCTTTCCACCGTCACTTTCAAGCTTGCTCAATATGAGAGTTCTGCAATGGTGTTAAACTCAAAACAGTCTGCTCCTCAGATAAATTATGTTAAATTATTATTTTTATATATGAATGTTTCTGTTCAGTCCCTGAGACGACTTCTGTTGTGACTTGGCGCTACGTAAATAAACTGAATTGAATTTAATTGAACCCTCGTCGTCATCTGTGAAAGGCAGCTCTGAGTCCACAACTGAGAGCTGCCTCCTGCAGTCATGAAGTCGAGTGAGCTCCAAGTGAGACCCTGCTCCATCAGGTGGCAGCTGTTCCACAGCCTCAAAAAATGTCAGGGGAATTTAGTTAAAGGTTATGGATGTTTATTAGTAACTAATGTTAAATTAATGTGTGGACCCCACTAACCCAGGAGCCAGGCAGAAGGAGAAATCCCACACAAGACAGGCTCTAGAGCAATGTGGATATCCTAACTGGGCCTTCCTGAAAGCAGAGAAGAAACAGGACTCCAGTCAGCCATCAGGTGAAAAGGAGGAACCCAGACCAGTATTAAATATTATACAGGACTTCCTTGCTCTGCCATCTTGTTTATTAGGCCTGAGCAGCGAAGCACTGCAAAGGCCTATTGTAATCGCTCTGTTCAGGCCCGAGCTGCAATTTTTTTGGCAAATGAATTGGCATTTTGGGGACCTTAACATATCCCAAAACTCACCAAATTTGGCAGATGCATCAGGACTGGTGACAAATTACGTATTTTAAGGGCGTTGCAAAAATCGCAACAGAACGGCTCAAGAGCGCCACCTGGAAAATTTCAAAATACTCTCCGCATTAACCTTAGTTTGTTGTAGAAGCACAAAATTTAATAGACGTCCAATTCCCCAAGATGCACAGGAAACCCTCTGGCACCAACATTGTACGATAAACAGGAAGGCGGCCAATTTGGAATGCCGTCCCAAAATTAATTTTATATTATTTTTATTGTTTAACACTTAGGCCTTTTCTGCCAGCATTAAAAAACCCTCACAATTTCAATGGTTCCACTAACAGTAATGCATCTGTTCTGCATGTTTTTAAGGTGTCACATCAAACTCTGTCTAAGACCTGTGTCTTTCTTTTCTTTCCAAGGGATGGACGTCCATCAGACAAGCTCATAACAGAAGCTGTGGCCTTCTCTCCAGATTATTACCTGGGGACGTTGTTATGACAGAGGCTTTGATATTAAAGACAGTGTGGGAGTCAAGGTCAAGGTTCTTTACTGTCATTCACATCGCATGTTGTACATGAGGTGGAACAAAACTGTGTACACAGGGTCCCAGTTACAGCCAACAAAAGTATAAATGAATGATGTGCTGAGGTTCAAATCCCATCAGTCACTAAATGGAGGAGTGAACTTGATGCTCAGGATGTTGAACACACACGAGCACACCTTAGAGTTCATGTGGAAACAGTGACTGGTGGCATGAGAAACACAATGTTACACAGAAATATACCAGTTAACTATAATGGTGCTCACATGTAAATATACCAGTTAACTATAATGGTGCTTACATGTAAATATACCAGTTAACTATACTGGTGCTCACATGTAAATATACCAGTTAACTATACTGGTGCTTACATGTAAATATACCAGTTAACTATACTGGTGCTTACATGTAAATGTACCAGTTAACTATACTGGTGCTCACATGTAAATATACCAGTTAACTATACTGGTGCTCACATGTAAATATACCAGTTAACTATACTGGTGCTTACATGTAAATGTACCAGTTAACTATACTGGTGCTTACATGTAAATGTACCAGTTAACTATACTGGTGCTTACATGTAAATGTACCAGTTAACTATACTGGTGCTTACATGTAAATGTACCAGTTAACT
>NC_056512.1:4448273-4453241 GCF_014905685.2 Nematolebias whitei
ATCCATCCATCCATCCATGTACCCATTATCATCCATCCTCCATCCATTAATTCATTCGTCCTTCCGTCCATCCAGACGGGCCAAAGTTTAAATATTTTCATCAGTTCAACTAACAGCAATTGGCATTAATTCACACAGTTTTTCTTTTACATTTTATTGTTGGATGTAACTGGGACCTTGTGTACATAATTTTGTTCCACCACATGTATCACATGAGGTGCGAATGACAAATAAAGAATCTTGAATCCTTGAAAGAGAGCCAAGCATGTCATGAACTCCACTCTCTGCCACCTGCCAGCCCTTTTGGCCATGACCACTTCTCCGCTGCAGCAGAGGTCATGACATGCTGCAGGAGGAAGCTTCTCCTACACCTATGGGCTGCACAGAGGTGCAGCAGGTGCTAAATAATTTACAATTATTTATTTTAAATTAAAAAATCCATGCCAATCGTGCAACTCATCCATCAATCAGTCAATTGTGTGTCAATTTTACTTTGAAAAACTGTGAAAGAGTGAGTCCGCAAAGTCCAATCGCGAAGTAGCGAGGGACTACTGTACAGTACTGTTAATTTTAAATGATAGTATTTTTACCTAAAATGTCATATGAGCTGAGTAAAGATATTCTAAGATGAGGTGTGTGCTGTGTTTGTCGAACATGTGCACAGAAAAGGAGGGGGACATTTATCTGGTAACCCTGATGCAGGGCTCTGCTGCATTCACTGCACATGCAGTCTGCATGAGCACAGTTACTCCAAAATGGTGAATACACCAACATCTCTTTGGACCCTGGATTTTATTTGTTTTGCTCCTACGTGCTGAAAAAGAGTGAGCAACACAAAAACACTCTGCTCTCTGCCATTAATTATTATAACAGTTGTTAGAGCAGAAAACTTTGGACTGCAGCCACCTGCAGTGCACATGTGCCACTTCACTCTTGCAGCATTTCACACCTCCGTGGGGGGTTCTCCCCGAAAATCTCCACTCAGAGCTGGATTCAGAAACCTTCAGTTTCAGAGAGAATGAGGGCTGTTGTCTGCACAGATATCATATAAAAGCTAAATCCAGCATTGACCACTATTTCCAATTGGCGCTGAGGAGCCGTAGGGCCGCCATCTTGGAACGGTCGACCGCTCCACTCAGTGTAACCCGTTTGTCAGGAGCAATGAAGTATCTGTGCTTTAATCAGTCAGAGCTGAATACTAAACTGATTCTCACCATTTTCTCCTCTGTAAATCTCAGGAGTACAGACATTAAAGCTGAACACATGGTTCAGTGTATCTAAATATTCTTGGTGGAGTTAACATCAACACTAAAATAAAATATTATTATGACACGTTTTGCAAAACTCAGTCACTGATACATTTTTATTAAGATCTATATATTATATATAATATATATATATATATATATATACATACACACAAACACACACACACACACATTATATATATCACTGTCATATATACATATGTACAGTTTAATAATTTTCTTAGATATACACTCATTATAATATCACAATCTTATATATACATTATATCTATCTTATATATACACATCTCTTGTATATATATATATACACACAATTATATCTATTTTATATATAACCACATATTGCCACCATATATATATACTGTTGGATTTCATATTTTTATACCATAGTATGAGATGAAATGATTTGCAGATTTGTTATATAACAAGAAGTGATTACATATTATCATGCTGCCTAAACCTTTACAAGGTCTAAATGGATAATGTGGACCTGAGAGTGGACTTCACTGTCAGGTGGTGAGTCAAAACACATATTCTACAAGATGGAAGACATTGTTTTGAAGGGAATATCTTATGCAGTAGGGGTAAAGACTTAGATTGTGCAGTGTTTAATGGAAGTTTTCACTCTTATGTAATTGAGCGTTTAACACATCTGTTGTACAATCCAGGACACCGGAATGACTCCGTTGAAGGTAAACGCTGCAGTTCCAGAGTAGAACTTGCTAACAGAGGATTAATGTGGATAACAGATGAATGTTGAATCAGATTTTAATAATTGGATTGATTATTTTTCCTTCTCAGCGGCCTGAGAGGACAGACCTGTGGATTGGGAAGATGAGTCTGGCTAGGCCCACAAAACACAGAAGTTAGCATTTAAATACATACAGCATCCATCTGAGTTTTGATCAGGACTCTCTAGTGCTGGGTGCCGGATCAGATACCAGAGGTGTTCAGGTGGGCGCTGAAGTTGGGTCTGTGAAACTGACCAATGAGACGGTTCAAAGACGTTGTCAGTCAAGCACCACTGACACAACAACAAAGAACTTGTCAGCCAAGTAACGTGACTTTTCAAAGATCTAACAGTCCAACAGCGAACTGAATTAACTGTCCAGAGGGGGTCCTGGAGTTTGTCCACAGTGAGAATATCCAGTCCAGTATGGTGGAGGATGCGGGCAGTCTTGCTCAAGTCTCAAGTCTTGCTGTATGCTGAGATATGAACTGCTGCACAAAGCTGAACTGGTCTCCAGACCGAGGGAGACAAACTGAAGACTGAAAGGCTGAAAGAAGAGCTGGTGGTCAATCTGTCCAAGGTCACTAACATCAACTGCAGCCTGACGGAGGTGTCAACCCCACATTTGGTCTGTGATGGTCATCTAAGCGCCTTGGTGTCGTGATCAAAACTGCAGTTGGCTTTGATAATAATCACTCACATAGACTCATTTTAAGACAGGTGACACAACATGACACAGAAGTACTGATGTGGGAGGGCTAGATGATTCGCCCTTCTCCAATTGCTCTGAGATGAAAATTGTTTTATTACCTTTAAACCTAATAGGACAATAGATAATGCTACCCCCCCCCACCCCCCCGAGCATAATATTGATTTTTAACTTTCCGTTTATTCAGGTCACTAAGTCTCATTCGAGAGAAACCTGTACCTGAGACCTGATTTGGATGAAGTTCACTAATGTTTTCTAAAATAATACTAAATGATTGTCTTTGCCTTGAATGAGCTCATTTGGTGGGTCTGATTTGATACAAGGGATGAAATCCAACAATGGTTTCAACTAACGTCCTTCAGGGGGTGGGCTAAACCAGTAACCATGGGAACTGAAGGGGCTAAACCAATCAGAGGAGCTAGCTTTTCCAAGCTTTTATAAAAGCCGGAAATGACACACGCTCATCGAGCATTTCTGGGAGGCGCACACCGAGATGGTTCGTTCTTTAATGCTCCATCTATATGCATATATCTTATTAATGTAATTGTTTGTCTCTGAATATCTGTAACCCATGTTTTGTCAAATAAATCTTTTATACCGAGGGCGATGTCTCAGCTGTTTTGAACACGACGTGGTATCCAGCCACGACAATACACACACACATTATAATTTCATTATCTTATATATACACATATCTCCATTATTTTTACTGTAGTTTATCGTTGTCATTGTTTCCTGTTATTCTTGTCTGTACTTTATATGTTCTGTCTGGAGCAGGTCTCTTGTAAATGAGTCCTTGTGGCTCCATGAAGCCAACCTGTATAAATAAAAGGTTGAATAAATCATTATTTATGGCGCAGAGGTTAGAGAGGTGGGCCTGTGATCCGAAGATCGCCGGTTCACGGCCCGGCCCCGACAACATCAAAATTGTGGGTGGGGTAGGTGAAACAACCACACTTGTCCCCACCTTCATTCGCCCCACTCTGGGCCCATGAGCAAGGCCCTTAACCCCCGCCATGTGCTCCCTAAACAGGTCTCTCTTGAAAATGAGTTCTCGTGGCTCAATGAGACTAACCTGTATAAATAAAGGCTAAATGAAAAAAATAAAAAAAATAAAAAAATTATGTATATATTTATATTCATTCAACCTTTATTGAGCCACAAGGACTCATTTACAAGAGAGACCTGGATTTTAACAAAGAGTGATGACAACAGTGGAGAACAAACTGTTTTTAATTGTAAAACAAACAAACAATAAAAAAAACTTAAATTTTGTCTGAATCATTAGTGAATGTCTGTTGTTGTTATCAGTGTCTTATTATCTTGTGCTCTGGTCCAGTGTGTTCATGGACGATGTGTGTGAGGGTGGACATGTTTGGAGGTTGCTGTGTTGAAGCTCCATGAATCAGCCTCTCAGCACCTTCACTGAGCCTTGAGGGAATCACTGAGCTGCTCTTGTTCTTCACAGGTAGAAGGTGGGAGCTCTCGTCAAATCATGATCTCCAGCATCATCTTGTTCATGCCAGGATTTTCATCCATTGACCACACACACCTGGAAACATCAGGGGACCAGTTTAACACATCTGGAAGGAAACCAGTGAGATTTTAATATGACCATGACCATTATGATATGATGTTATGTGGGGGAGTGGTGGAGCAGAGGTTACAAGACGGGCCTGTGATGGGAAAGTCACAGGTTCAACTCCCGGTACCGTCAACATCAAAATGAGGTGGAAAAGGTGAAACACCCACACCTGCCTCCACCCTCATTGGCCTCACCCTGGTCCCCTGAGCAAGGCACTCAACCCCCACATCTGCTCCTAAACAGGTCTCTCTAGAAAATGAGTTCTCTTGACTCAGTGAGTCGACCTGGATAAATAAAGGCTAAATGAAAAAATAAAAGTTTAAAATAGAAATACTCACATCATGAGGTCAAGGTTGTGTGTGTGACATGCATGTTCCTGAGAGTGTGTGTGACGTGCACGTTCCTGAGAGTGTGTGACGTGCACGTTCCTGAGAGTGTGTGTGTGACGTGCACGTTCCTGTGTGTGTGTGACGTGCACGTTCCTGAGTGTGTGTGTGTGTGACGTGCACGTTCCTGAATGTGTGTGACGTGCACGTTCCTGAGAGTGTGTGTGTGTGTGACGTGCACGTTCCTGAGAGTGTGTGACGTACACGATCCTGAGAGTGTGTGTGACGTGTACGTTCCTGAGAGTGTGTGACGTGCACGTTCCTGAGAGTGTGTGTGTGACGTGCACGTT
>NC_056512.1:4453341-4460906 GCF_014905685.2 Nematolebias whitei
CAGATGGTTAGGTTAATAGCTTGTTTAGAGAACCTTTTCATGATATGTTAATTTTTTGGGACAGGCATTTTGGGTTTTCATGAGCTGTATGCCATAATCATCAGTATTAAAACAATTAAAGACCTGAAATATTTCAGTTGGTGTGCAATGAATCGGAAATATATGAAAGTTTCATTTTTATCATTACATTATGGAAAATAATGACCTTTATCACAATATGCTAATATTTTGAGAAGGACCTGTATATCGTGATGGCCACCCTTCACAATACATATCGTGATATGAATTTTATGCCATATCGCACAGTCCTAATTCCCACCCATGTTGGGTCCATGAACACAGCTACGCCCCGGGCTGTTTCCCCACCTCCATGAGAGAAGTGAGTAGGAGGAGCAGCTTCTTCTGCAGAAAGGTAAATTTTAAACTCTGATAAAGTTGTAAAATATGAACAGAAACTGCATTACCCTGTCTGAAGTTTATATGGGCTGAGTTTTTATAAGATATTAGTTTCAGTGCGTGAGTGAGGAATCCTTGATAAAATCAGCTTTGTTAGGAAAAGTCAACCACTCAGTAACAAGTCATTTATAGCTGATTAGGATTATTTACTGAGCCTGACAATGGCCTGAAACAAGTAACTGGCCCAAAGACAACTCACATAGAAACAACAGTAATCACAGAATATCATACTGCATAGAGCTAGCCACTAGCTGCATTTCTAATGCTGCCTACAACACTTAATGCAGAAATTGTTTAGCGAAAAGGTAGTTACATATTTTATGACTGAGTCTTAGGACCACGCTGTTAAGACACATTTTTATGCAGAGAGTGGGGTCTTGAAACAGGATAGCAGATCAGATGTGTAATAGAGAACAGCTCTGTGTTGTGTATATTAGGGAAGGTGCCGATCAGATCCAGTATCCGTATCGGCCTCCGATACCAGCATAAATTACGTATCAGATTTTGCCGATCCAATCTGCCGATATTTCCAATCCATGATGCATGTTAGTTTCAAACTACGGAATGGATTTCCTGAACGGAGGCGTGTTTCATGAACCCAGAGTAATAAGACCCGCCTCACATTCAGGAAATCCAGTTCATAGTTTGCAGCCAGCTACAACGTGAGGGCTGAGTTAGCAGCACTGTGGCTAACAGCTAACAAACTTTTCATCTAAACATGTCGCTGTGTGGAAGTATTTTACACTAGAAACACCACAAAACAAGACAGCAACGTGCAATGTCTGCAGAGCCACAGCGCCACATTAAACCACGTTAAAGTTAGTTGTAGATTGGACATTTGAGCTCCGTGGCTTCAGCGGGGCGCTGCTTTTTGCTCAACACAAAACAGGCGACTCGACCCCGGCCAGCCACGTCCAATCTGCCCCGCTCAGTCTGCCCGTCTCTGAGGAGGGACAGACTGAGCTCTGCTGACCGAAATCAGGCTGCCTGCTGCAGATTGAACAAGAAGAAGACGTCGCTGAAACCACGGAGCTCAAATGTTTACAGAGAAGTTGATAAACTTCATCATAATTAATGACCAACCACTGTCAGTTGTAGAAAACGAAGGATTTCACAGTTTGATACTTGCAGCCAAGATATAGTTTACCCTCCAGGAGATATTTATCAATACAACAGTAGACAATCATAAAAAACATGATTTGAAAATTATATTAAAAACAAACCCAGCTACATTATAAAGTGATGTAAAATACTAAAAACAGGAACATGTCTGTTGGTTTATGTCATGAACTTAGCAGATGTTTGAAGCCTTTTAACATTTTATTTTATTTAATTCATTTATTCATTCAGTTAAAAGAAACAAAATTTAAAAAAAATTCATCAAAAAGAAAACATTGAATGAAAAGAGTGCAGAAAGAAGAAAAAAAATATTATATCTGCCCCTTATTTAAAAAATATAAAATAAATTTAAACAATCACTTAAATTAATCACTTTAATATCCACTTTAAAACTAGGAATAAAAAGAGACATGTTTTGTGTTAGCAGAATTTAATTCTAACTTTAAAGCTAGGAATAAAAAGAAACATGTTTTGTGTTAGCAGAATTTAATTCTAACTTTAAAACTTATCCAACATTAATAAAACTTACCTCAAGTTGCCTTTTTGGACATACATGCACATATTTGTACAAACTGTACTTGAGAGGAGATTATTACAGCCTCATATAAAATCAATGATGATCATGATATCGGAACTGGATCGTATCGGCCGATATTCAGTCTTAGGTATCGCATCGGATCGGAAGTTTAAAAAAGTGGATCGGTGCATCCCTAGTATATATTTGTGTGTAATTAAACCTTATAATTAATCTAGCATTTCATGTCATGGGTATAGCAACTCTTATTTTAGAAAAATTACTGCAATATTCTGTTACAGTTTACACTATAGTTTTTAGTTACTTTAAAAATAAAAACACTAAGTGTTAAATAATGTTTTCTCTTTTACCTCCAGGAAAGCATCCACCAGTTACACTGTGTGTAGATGTGAGTTAGATTTTAATTAATAGTAATTGTTCTTACTCAGACTGACATCCCCATCATGAGAGAAGCTGTCCTTAAAGCTCTGATGATCTACCTGAACCTGTGAAGCATCTTTTGAAAGAACACCAGGTAACTGCACTAACACGAGCAACATCCACACACCTGTTGTGTTTGAAATGCAACATTGCACTGAATATTGTTACTTCTCCTTGTTATAGACTCCTTTTATTTTTGTCTATTGAATTTGGGTTCAAACTGAAGTAACATCATGCCAGAGTGGGAGAAACAAATAGATTTTTTGACGACTCTTTGATCTTTATCGTAGCACCTACATTCATTTGAACTGAGAACTCTTCTTGTTGTAATCCAGCTGTTAAACTGTCCAGAGTTTCAGAAAGTAAAGAGACTGTTCAGACTGTTGTGCTTTGGTAGTTCTCTGCACTCTTTTACTCTTTTAGTTGTCCTCATTTCTTTATGTTTGGTGTGTTTGCAGGATGTGCAGGAGAATGACCAACTGGAAACCATGGTGATCTTTGTCACTGGGAGAGAGGATCCTTTCCATCCACCCAAAAACATCAAGATAATCATCAAAGGAACACAGGTCCTGAATGAAGTGTCTTCTGTTGTTGAACAGATGTTGTCATGTTCTTCGGTCTCATATACTCAACCTAAAATATCACAAACAATCTACAGGACACTCTTGGTGTACAACACACTTGAAACACAAGGTGTTTTTCAAGCCAGGGGGCTGGACTTTCTCCACCCATATGTTTGAAAGTTATGGAACTGACCACAATTCCTATTGAAATAATTCTAACTGTATTATTTAGTAACATTTTCCCTTGACCATTCTGAAAAGGAGACATTAGCTGATTTTGTTTGAGGAAGAATATCTAATTGTCCTTTCACTTCATTTATGGATACATGTTGCAAAGTTGAGTTATTTGTAACTTCATGGAGTAAGTTCTTTGAATTTCAGAGTATTTAGTTTGTTTCTCTTCAGCAGGTTTGACAAGGACAAAATGTACCCATTCCAAAGTCTGTTAGCTAAACTTCAGACATATTTTGGCTGTTGTTTTTTCTTTTGTTACTTTTAGTACCGGGCAGCACAGTGGCACAACTGGTAGAGCTGCTGCCTCTCAGCGAGCAGGTCCCTGGTTCAAATCCCGGTCCGGGGGCCTTTCTGGGTGGAGTTTGCATGTTCTCTCCGTGCATGCGTGAGTTTTCTTTGGGTACTCCAGTTTCCTCCCACAGATCAAAAACATGCATGTTAGGCTGATTGGTAACTCTAAATTGTCTCTAGGTGTGAGTGAGAGAGTGAATGGTTGTTTGTCTCGTTTGTCTCTATGTGTCCCTGTGATGGACTGGAGACCTGTCCAGGGTGTACCCCGTCCCTCGCACAGTGATTGCCGGACATGGACAGTTTGGATGGAGGCCTGCAGCAACTCCAATGTAAACTCTGGACTTTTCTCGAGCACCACACAGCGCCGCTCCTCTACAATTCACTCTGCTTCTCTGCACTTCACCTCCGCACCCGACAGCACGAGAGGCCACCCCCGGTGAAAAACGACAAGACTGACCGGAGAGGCTGAAGTCGTCACTGGTCCGGTCCAGTTCTGCTCCAGTCCAGCTCCGGCGCTCCACAGCATGAGAGGCTACTAACTCCGATGAACAATGATGAGACTGACTGAAGGGGCTGAAGTCGTCTCTGGCACGGTTCTGCTCCGGTTCCAGCTGTGCTTCAAAGCATCAGAGCGTTTCCTCCAGGCGAACACTGCAATTCCCACGGAGGTGGACAGTCCTTCATTTTAAAGTTAACGGGATGCTCACTGAGGCCTAGACCAGCTCTATTGAAGACAAAGTCCCCCAGAGCAACTCGGTTCGGTTCTAGTCCTGTTTGGAGGACACAGGTACACTTCCCCACACCGAATGAAGACACCACGAGGGCCAGTCCAGCAGAAAGCCAGCTAAAAAGCCAGCAAAATACCACCCAGTGATTCTTGTCGGAACCAGGTAGAACCATAAAAGGTCCAGATGAGAAGTTTGTTGGGGTCCAGAGAGAGAGCAAAAAAAATACCGGACCTTCATGCGATGACTCTCCTGGAGGGGTCAGGGTGGCTGGCAGGGTGTGCTCAGAGTGACCGGTGGGGTGGGAGCGGCCGGTCCTGGACCAAAATAATTTTTTGGGACGGTCCTGTCCGGCTCTGAGTCACTGAACACTGAATTCGGTTGGAAGGGGAACCAACTTTGTCCAGTTCGAAAAACGGGTCAGTTTGATGATAAAAGACTGCAGAGAAGTCGGGGGGAGAGCTGCCGTCCATCAGCTTACCGGAACCGGAATTTTCAAAAGTTATATTTTATTTAGAAGGACTTCCTGACCGTCTCTCAGTAGCTTCCTGCCACTGACTAAAATTTTCCTTTGACAGAGCTGGGCGCTTTAGGCTCCCAGCACCCCGCCCCTCATCGGGGCAGGCGTTTGTGACACAGAGAGAATGCCCTCAGGTAATCAGATGTACGACTCTTGCTCAAGGTTTCAAATACCCAACCATAACTCCACCCACTCTGTCATCATGTGACCAGAAGTCTAACCTGAATGACCAAAGAGGTACTGTTCCATCCCAACAAGATAGACGTGCATTAATTTCTTCAGATCGTTCCCGTGTTGTTACCGGATTTTGCGCTTCGTACACAGACCTGTTCATTTGTTCAGTGATAATGGAAAATGCACAAAGAATTTCTTATGATGCAACTTTAATGTTAAAAGCGATCGGCTGAAGAGGAGGAAACAGAGCTGCAGCCCGTAAGCTGCATCAGCATGTTGATGATCAGGATCAGAGACACAAAAGCAGTCCAGTCTGGTACATGTTTTAATAAAAAAATTAAAATTCTTTCTATGTGACAACTTTCTGTGCCAGCAAATATGCATTTATATACCGGGATCTCATTTTAAAGTCACATTTGAACACGAAGGGGAGAAACAGAAAGGAGTCTTTCCCCCTCCCCTTTCCGTCCATGAGAGCACAGCGGTGGAGAAGTCGTCAGATTTATTTTTAAAGCAGTCAGTCAAGACTGGTACATATTTAAATAAAAGTTTTAAAAAACACCTTTCTGAGTACAGTAAACATGGGTATGTGTTTAAATACCAGTATCTCATTTACAGGGTCAGGGTCATTAAACAGAGCAGAGACAACAAGAGAAAACAACCAGGGAGGGAGGGGCTATTCCTCTGAGCTTAGCTGAGGAGAATCACGACAAATTTATTTAGAAAGTACATTTAAAAACAGCAGGCGTTAACAAAGGTGTTTAATAAATCATTCAATAAAACCAATAAAAATCAATGGTACTAATTTAATGAATATTTACCACATTCTACCAGCACTTATTTGACTTCCGGTCACATGACCTAGATAAGACTGTGTTTTACCGGCAAATAATTTTTGTTTATGTTTAATTTTTACGTAGGTGATTGGTGCTGTTCTGTCCAATTATGCTTAGTAATTGTGTTCATCTTGAAGGTATAATGGTTGTAACCATGAGTCAGACAGCCAAGTTTCATGGGGACTCATGATCTTTGAGTCTGAACGTGTGTTGAAAGTGATCTATAGTCTGTGAATCTCCATCTGCTGATTCTTCTACTACAACAAGAAAGCTGCAGACAGTCGGAGCAGACTCGGGGCACAGATTCTGACCATGAATGGTGGATGCCCACAGCTAAATAACTGGAGTGTCTTATTTAAGTACAAAATTATGATTTATCTTATATTCAATAAGTGCGGCTTAGAGACAGGTGCATTCTAAAGTCTAATTACGATATGCCTTTAAAGTAATTCAAACAATTAAAAGGTTTCTATGAAAATCACTAAATTAGCTACATACCAAGTTCTATTTGAGTATGACTTCATCTTTAGTGTATTGTTCACTTGATAAGAGATTTTTTTTAGATTAAGATTATTCCTGAACAGGTTTTGAATGATATGCTTAGTGAGCTGGACCTTATTTAGACACAGGATATTTACCTGTATGCCAGTTGGCCGACAGATGGCCTGTCCTAGAATGCTGAAGACAGCGTCTTTGTCTTCTTGGCTGGTGGTTGCAGGCAACAGCTCCTCAATGTCTGCCTTTTCTTCTGCAAGTAGAGGCAATCCCTCTCCTTGGCTGGAAGAAAACAGAACATCAGAATATTGGTCCTGACAGAACACCATTTGAAAGGGTGGTGGGTCATAAGACGGCATGTGTACTAACCTGGCATTGTCCACCACCTTCCGTCCCCAGCGATAAGCCCAGCTGGCCAAAGATGCCCAGGACTTGGCCAGTTCTGGCGCCAGGCTAGTTGAGAGCTGATAGAGTTGGCCCAAAACAAAGTCTGGCTCCCCAACACCCACATTCACTGTAAGACCACATAAATCTAAATGTAATCAGGCAGTCTTAGTCCGTACCAGTTTTAACATATTACAAATGCACAAAGTAATGTTTGAAATGGTTCTGTGTAACTATTACTCTTGTTTTGTTGTTCTTAAGAGATTGTATAAAAGCAGAAGACTTATGTTAATCCTACACCACAGATGTTACCTGAAGTCTCTGCGGTGATGAGGGTGTTGCCCTGGTCCTCCACAGGAAGCTCCAGCAGAGCAGCAATGTTCCGGCTCAGAGGTGACATGTTGCTCACAGCTCCTGATTTCTTCATCACCTACAACAAAAACATCATTTAAGAATCAATAATACAGAAAACAGACTGTTGCATTTTAAAGTAAGAAAAGGCCAAAAGAGATGGAAACGTATTAAACCAGAACTCCTTTGACAAGATGAGAAGCATCAGTTCTATACAATGAGATATCCTGATGCATGCTCAATAATCCAGGTAGAAAAATCTAAAAAAGTTAAATCTGCTCCTCTGGACATTCAAAAAACAAAACAAAGCAAAACAACAAAAAAATGTAGAAACGTTTCATCTCTCATCCTGAGGACTTCCTCAGTCTGAGGAGCTGTATTCAGCTCAGTCTCTTAAATAGCACCTTCTCAGAGTGGATCAACCAGTTTTGCTGCTGACAACCAAAACCAGCTGATCACATG
>NC_056512.1:4463906-4466460 GCF_014905685.2 Nematolebias whitei
CAGTTTGATCAAAATCCTCCAGTTTAAAATCCTCACTGCTCAGATGAATCCTCCTCAAAGATACTTCCTCCTCTTCCTCACATCTTGTTCTTTGGGAAACCTTCAAAATGAAAACAGGAGATTTGTGTCTACACAAAAACATTGTACAGAGGAGGTCAATCTTATTTTCTATTTCCTATATTCTCCCTAGTTTTATTTTTTTATATCCTAGAACTTAAACAAAACTCCAGTTTTGATGCATATCTGTTAATAATGAACCAAAGCTGCTGAAATAGTGAGTATGCTTGTTAGCAAAATATTCCTGTCATCAGATCTCAGTCAGCTTCATTGCAGCTAAACACCGTGTTACACTGAACATCACATCAGCTGGTGGACATAAATACAGTACAGTAATTTTATATTCACAAAATACTAACAATAATATGTTCATCTTACTGTGAAAAGTTATCCCCCGAGACCTGACGTCAACAGTCCGTCGATTAGAACAGAAATAAGCTGCGAAGTGCTGAGACATCTTCTGCTTTAACAAATAAGACGACCGCTCCAAGATAGCGGCCGAAAATCCTGCGCCGCAGCAGCCAGTGTGGGATCTAGTGTTTATATCTATGGTTGTCTGTAACTGAACAGCTGAATGTTTCGCTCATGTAAACGGGGCCTCAGACTGAAGGCTCCAGTTTTCGCGTGTCCTGTCAGCCACGCGAAAACTGTGTGCGCTGTCTGTAGAGGGTTGAGACTTTATACTCGAGCGTCCACCCAGAGCAGCTTCACAGACAAGGGGCGTTTACCTTCGGGACAAATAGAGTTAGCAGATTGGTCATTTGCTGACACGCCTACTGGACTGATTGACAGGTCGCCAAAAAAAAGAGAGCTGGCAGCCCCAGCCACAGTGGTGTCCTGTGTTTATATGTTGTTAATAAAAAGTTATAATTTATTTAAAAAAACAGGGAGCAATAGCCCTGCAGCCCACACATCAGACCAGCCCAACAGGAAATCTCCAGACCCTCCCGCAGCCACGCTGGACCTGAGTTTAATTCTCTCGTGACAAATTCCTTCATTTCTCACCATTTCAGTCATGGCATCAACAGAGGAGGAAGAGATCACTGCCTCTTGGCAAAAAAACTAAAGAAAAGGCCATTAAACCAGATCAGGGATGAAGAAGGGGAATTTAATACATTGTTGTCCCATTCAAAACAGTCCGTCGCCGGGCAGATTATTGTGCAACACAGAACACGCGTACGAGGTTGTAAAAATTGAGCTTTGCACGGACATTCCCTGTGGGCGTCCGCTTCAACTCTAATCTGGTACACGCAGACTGACGTACACCCGAGTATACTGGGGCCTTGAGTTTGTTGCAGCTCCTCAGACTGACCAAGTGTGTTGGTTAAGGCAAAACGTTTCAACAAGAATAATCTGTCCAGAGGACATGACTTAACTTTGTTAGAATTTTTCTACCTGGATTATTGAGCATGAATCAGGATGCTCATTTCAGCTGTATGCAAGTTTATTTTTTCCATAATTTGAATACTGTGAAATAGAAGTAAAGCTGCATGTTCACTGCACTAAGAAATACTTGATTTGAGATTTATATTTGTGCTAAAAGCATGCCTGTTTCAGCTGAGGGGTCATGTCCTTCCAGTCAGCCAGCAGCCACTTGCAGAGTGTCAGCAGAGAGCGGCAGGCAGCAGCTTCGTTCTTGCCCACGTGGCAGTAAGACAGAGCGGTTGTGCTCAGCATCTCCATGGCTGTCAGCGACTGACCTGTGGACACACAACACTGATGGAGGAAACTGAAGAGTGTGCAACACACATCTTTATTCCACCCAGTAGAATAAGAAGATGCTGAACAAATGTTTACAAAAGAAACAGAACATCACATGTTGAGTTGTTAAATAGGAAAAATTAAATTTAAAAAATCATACAAAGCAACGGGGAGATGTTTCTTTTAGGATAATCTGTGCACAGAAAAACAGATTGTTTTTAAAACATTGAACATCCTTGATTATTGACTTAAAGCTAAATGTGTCCAGAATGCTGTGCAGTAAATAAATCAACAGTTAACATAAAGTACATAAAACTATAACTCAGGATGACCAAGTGAAGTTACTCAGGGCATCAAACCCTAAACTAGTGCTGGGCAATATGAACCAAAATGAATATCTTGATATTTTAAGATAAATGGTGATATACGATAGATATCTCAATATTTTTTTCTTTACATAAAGTAGTAACAAAAATATATTTCTGAATCAAAGCTTTGTCTTCATTGTCACACAGGCACAATTTATTATCAAAGCTGTAACTGTACAAAATAAATGTATAAACAATAAAAATGTCCTGCATAACAAAACCAAAAACCCTGTGTGCACTTAAAATGTAAATATAACACATACAGAGCACACGCAATGAAAGGCTGACTTGCTCTTTAAAAAGTCTGAGTCTAATGAAGTACAAACAATTAACCTTTATTAACAAAGCTGTCAGAAAGCACGTTGTTGTGTATTAACATTGTTGTGTAGTTAACATCGTTGTGTCGTTAGCTTGGTTGTGTAGTTAAC
>NC_056512.1:4466560-4466713 GCF_014905685.2 Nematolebias whitei
ATTGTTGTGTAGTTAGCTTGGTTGTGTAGTTAACATCGTTGTGTAGTTAGCTTGGTTGTGCAGTTAACATTGTTGTGTAGTTAGCTTGGTTGTGTAGTTAACATTGTTGTGTAGTTAGCTTGGTTGTGTAGTTAGCTTGGTTGTGTAGTTATC
>NC_056512.1:4466813-4476617 GCF_014905685.2 Nematolebias whitei
AGTTAACATTGTTGTGTAGTTAGCTTGGTTGTGTAGTTAACATTGTTGTGTAGTTAGCTTGGTTGTGTAGTTAGCTTGGTTGTGTAGTTAACATTGTTGTGTAGTTAACATTGTTGTGTAGTTAGCTTGGTTGTGTAGTTAACATTGTTGTGTGGTTAGCTTGGTTGTGTAGTTAACATTGTTGTGTAGTTAACATTGTTGTGTAGTTAACATTGTTGTGTGGTTAGCTTGGTTGTGTAGTTAACATTGTTGTGTGGTTAGCTTGGTTGGGCTCGGTTCTGTTTGGTTACGGCTCGTTTCTTTCTGAATATCAGAGTTCCTATGCTCTTGAATGCACCCTGGCTGTTCCGATGCTAGTGAACGCACCACTCTGTGTAAACAAAGTGCAGAGCTGCGTGTGTCGGTCCGAGTTTGTTTCTCAACACGGACAGAGCCTTGAGCTTCTGTTTGCGCTTTAATTCTGAGTGTAAATATTACTTAGATAGAGAACTTTACTAATTGGCTTTTATGTGAATGTTCCTGTAAAGTCCCTGAGACAACTTTGTTGTGATTTGGTGCTTTATAAATAAACTGAATTGAATTGAATTAAAATACCAGAAGAAACACAGCAAATAAATCACTCTAAACTGAATATTTGTCTCAGTGTTTTTAATGAGAAGACAACTTCATACCTTGCCACTCCAGTTCATTTCCTGGAGAACACCAAACCTCTGCTTTTTAGCACGGTCATTTTCACGCCTATCAGGAAAACAGTGGCTCTCCCACTGTGAGTCAACAATCTGCATGTCTAGCTTTGCTCAGCTTTATAATTCAAATAGAGTCTTCAGCTGCAGCAAGGGAGGAGCTGGTTTGTATTCAGTGAGTGAGAGGAGGGTCGGCACGAAGGTGCAGACTGGGAGAAAAAACGTTGGTTACGTACTGTAACCCCAGATTCTATGAGTATAAGCGTAGCCCTTTAAGGCCTTCGCTTTAGTGGGTTTATCCCGTTATGCAGAGCATAAGCACTGAAAAAATTAGTCCACGCCCACCTGCTGTGTGGGCCCCACCCGGTCCGTATAAATTACGTTAAGAGCGGGAAATCGGCTCCCAAAATAGCTTTTTTCTTCAGCCATTTAGGAGCCAGTGAGGCCCGACGCTTAAAGGGCTACGCTTATACTCATAGAATCTGGGGTTACAGTACGTAACCAACGTTCTATGTCGTATAAGCTTCGCCCTTTAAGGCCTTCGCTTTAGTGGGTAAAGGGCGAAGCCGATGTGGTCCTCGCCTCACTGGGTCCATTCGAACACAGTAAGAAGCGGAAGCTTGCCCAAAAAACGTCTTGTCACTCAGCTCCCCGTGTGCATAACTACGCATTGCGTAATTATGTGCCATGCACAGACGCATGTTGAGTAACTATGCGTTCTGACAAAGCATGAATGCCCCGGAAAAACTTTCAACGGGAAGAAGAAGTTGAAAAGGGGGGGGGGGGGCATGAACCAACTGGTTCATGGCTGAACAGTATAAACAGATTAATGTCCATGAATTGATTATTGATCAAATGAACTGATTGGTAACAATAGTCATGAACTGATTAGTGACAATAAAACCAAAATCACAGACACGACTTGTGACTGATAACAACATCTCACACTGTAATGCATGCAGACAGAAGTGAGCTTAAACAGAGTTCCATGAGAACAACAATATTCATTCTGTTAGAGCACTAAGGACAGAATGTGTCATGGAACGAGCCGTTACATCACGTAGGTAAAAGCGAATAAGTGAGCAGGGTGTTGACCATGCAGCCGCAGTGCAAATGTCCTGCATTGACATACCATTATGCAGAGCAGTCGAAGATGCGATACCCCTGGTCGAGTGTGCTTAGAGGTTGACAGGAGGCCCTAAATCTGATGCTCTGTAGGCTTCAGAAAAGGCCTCACACAGCCAGTGTGACAAGCGCTGGATGGATAACGGCGACCTGCAGAAGCATCTCTATAATGCACAAACAATTGTTGAGTTTGAAACGCATTGCAGCTGTGCGCGTTATGTAACACGTCAACGCCCGCACCGGGCAGAGAAGATGAAAAGATGCTTCCCCTTCTGATCTGTGGGGGGGAAAAGACCCCTCCAACGATATCACTCTTGATTTAAAAGAGCTCGTGATGTTTTAGGCATAAAAGCTGGGTTTGGTCTTAAATCAGCTGAACTACCGTCAGCCTGGATTCTGAGACATGACGGAGCGGCAGAGAGGGCCGATAAATCACTCACCCTCTTAGCGGATGTTAAAGCCAGCAGCAGGGCTGTTTTAAGAGACAAGAATTTAAGTGAAACCTGATCCAGAGGTTCAAATGGAGCTTTGATCAGGGCTCGCAGGACCAGTGTTAAATCCCACTGTGGAACGAGTGGGCGTGAAACCGGCCTATGTCTTTGTACACCTTTTAGAAACCGCTTCATCAGCGGGTGATTAAAAGCTGTTCTGTCTCCGAACCCTTCGTGGCAGGAAGAGATGGCTGCAGCGTACGTTTTAATCGTGCTGAATGCCAACTCCCTATCCATCAGCTGTTGAAGAAAGGACAGCACGCCACCTAATGGACATGAGGTGGCCTCCAGACCTTTCTCTATACACCAGCGCTGAAAGGCCGTCCACTTTGATGTGTACAGGGCTGTGGTAGATACAGCGCGTGAATCTTGAATTGTGCGCACTACCTCCTGAGGGAGACCCATCTTCTCTAAGCGGGACCGCTCAGCGGCCAGACCCACAGGTGCTGGCCTATTTCCGGGTAACTCCTGATCGCTCCTCCTGCTTGAAGGAGAGCATCTTCCCTCCATGGCAGTTTCCACGGACGACCCGACAACAGACGTTGCAGGACTGGGAACCATGGTGCGTTCACGCGCTCGGGAGCTACCAGGAGAGCTGTCAATCCCTCCTCCTGAACTCGGTTCAGGAACCGTAAAATCAGAGGGGGAGGGGGGAACGCGTACAGAAGCGTTTTGGGCCACGGGCTGTGGGCGAATGCATCCACCCCCAGCGGTGGATCGTCTCGTGGGCTCAGGGAAAACCATAATTGGCACTGAGCGTTCTCTCGCGTCGCAAACAGGTCCACAGCTGCTTTGCCAAACTTCTGCCACGTCTGAAACATCAGGTCTGGATGGAGGGTCCAGTCCGTGTGACGTGGGCCGCCCCTGGACATCACATCTGCTCCTCTGTTCAGAACGCCGGGTATGTAAACCGCTCTGATGGAAAGCAGATTTTGGTGAGCCCAACACAGTAGCTTCCGCGCAATGTGTAACATCTGGGCTGAACGCACACCCCCCTGGCGGTTTATGTACGCAGCAGTCACCATGTTGTCTGTGTGAATCAACACGTGTTGATTCTGTAGCACGGGAGCAAAATGCTGAATCACGTTCAGCACTGTGCGACACTCCAAAACATTGGTGTGGGCTGATGTGTGGTGGGGCCACAGCGCCCCTACTGCTTGAGATAGGCATGTCCCCCCCCAGCCTGACAGCGACGCGTCCGTGAAGACTGACACGTGTGACGAGGGTTTGCTGACGGGGACTCCCTCTGACAGAACCAGGGTGTTTCCCCAGTGTCGGAGGTCTGCTCTCACGGAGGGAGGGACAGTGATCATCCGTCTCTTTTGTTTTACTGGATCCACACGTAGACGCGCAAACCACCTCTGGAGGCGTCTCATGTGTAACAAACCCAGCGGAACCACTGTGTGAGCTGATGACATCATTCCCAACAGCTTCATGACGGAAACAGCTGTTACCACTTTGCCAGGTCTTACGTGGCGTAGTTGGTTTTTTAGAGTGTTGATTCTTGTTTGTGATAAGCGAGCCGTCATGGTAATTGAATTTAATTCCACTCCCAGATAAACAATTGTCTGGGCCGGGAAAATCGAGCTTTTCTTCCAATTTATGGCGAAGCCCAGATTTAACAGGTGTGATGCCAACACCTGAGCCTGTATCAGCGCTTCCTGTCTGGAGTGAGACAGGAGCAGCAAGTCGTCCAGGTAAAACAAAACTCTCATCCCTGCTCTGTGCAGTGGATGCAGGGCTGTCTCCACACACTTTGAGAACGTACGAGGCGCGAGGGAATACCCGAAAGGCAGCCTGTTGTACTGGTACTTCATCCCTTGAAAGGCAAAACGCAGAAATTTTCTGTGTTTTGGGATGATCGGTATGTGAAAATAAGCATCTTTTAGATCGATGGAAACAAACCAGTCGTTTTTCTGGATGTTGTCCAACAGCTGTCTGTTCGTCAACATGTGAAAAGGTCTGTTCATGATTGCTTTGTTGAAAGCTGACAGATCCAGAATCGGTCTCATCCCTCCGGTCCTTTTGGGGACCAGGAAGTAGCGTGAGTAAAACCCTGTGTTTTCCTCTTCGTTGGGAACTCTTGAGATTACACCTTTTATCAGAAGCTCTTGGACTTCTGCATTTAAGGCTGAGACTTGGTCTGGTGATGACAGGACCGTCTCTATAACTCCTCCGAACGGAGGGGGTCGGGTTGCAAACTGCAGCGTGTAACCCTTGCATAACACTCTGTCCATCCATCTGTCCGGCGAACAGGTTTTTTGCCACTCTGCGTAACGTTCGTGGAGTGGACGTGCGTTTAAATGATGTGCCGTGTTTTGAACGGATGTCATCCAAACCTCCGCCTCGACCGCCGTCATGCGTCGCGGAAATGTTTTCCGCGTGACCCAAGGCGAGGCTTCCTCGAAAGGGCTGATCTGCGCGCGCCCGTGCACTGTGTCTGGATCGCGGACCAACCTTCATGTCCGGGCGGGGCGGTGTGTGCTGAGGCGAGGCGTGTGTCAGCTGATGACGTCGTGAGGCTGCACGTTTAACGTCGCTGTGCGAACGTTGGGAGGTGGAGGGCGTGACGTCATCAACGCCGTGCTGTCGAAGTGAAGGTTGTGAGCCTCGCGGGAGCGCACGTTTTCTCTGGAGGGACGCGCGCCGCTCTCGCTGAGGGCGGGGCCCGTCATTGGATTCATTCAGCTGTCTCACGCTTATGCCGCCGTGAGCTGCTGATCGCTGAGACGCGATGGATGACGGCCGCTCGCGTTCGCTCAGGAGAGGCGTGTGTTGTTTTCGCTGAGAGCGGGGACCTCCACCGGACCCGGCCTGCGGTCCCACATTTATCCCTATGTGAGCCGGTGAGCGCCGGGCAGCTGTGCGTGCATCATCAACACAGCGCCGTTTGGATGGAGGCTGTTTGCCTCGCTCGGGTGCGCGTTTAACACCGCTTGGGTGGTGATCGTGCGGTTCTGATTGACAACAAATTATTTCGCTTACCGTGGTGTCACGTGAGCGTCTGGGCATGTGATGGAGCGACGGTGGATTTAAAAAACCTTTATTTAAGGACACCGGCTCTCTCTCTGTGGAGGATGTGTGTGTAGCGGCTGTGAGCTCATCCGAACTTACAGACTGGCTAAAAACAGGCATTTTGATTTTTGAAAAATCATTTATTTCAATTCCTGTGTCATTTATACACACATCCTCCGCAGACCGTCATTTCTTAAATCTTCTCACTCGAGAGCTCTGCGGTTTGTTTGCCCCGAGCGCCGTCTGCAGGCGATCTCTGGGGAAACGCTGAAGTGCAGGCTGCCGGACTGAGGAGGGGTGGTCTCTGGCGGGCGGGGCTGGTGGTGGAGCTGGGCGAGACGAAGCTGCTGCTGCCGTGGAGTGTCGATGTTTCTGCCTCTGCTCTCGACGGTCTCTCCAGCGGGCTGGGGGACGAGATGAGCCGCGCGGCTTGATGAGGTGGCGCACAGCTTCTGGCACCTCCTCCGACTGTTTCACTTCGCCAGCATGGTTTGAAGCTGCTCTGAACAGCGCGTCCGCGATGGCTTCATCAGGTCTTGTGCAGATTCTCCGGCAGCGAGGGGAGTAACGAAGCCAGGTGGGTCGATGGATCATCGTCATCCGCGCTGCAGTCCTCGACAGGCAAACCGTGGGAGAGGCACACATGTTGAGCTGGCGTCAGCTGCCTTACAGAGGGAGTTCTTCGTCTCCAAGGCAGGTCTGCGGCCTTCAGTCCCTTGGACATGCTATATGCTAGCAGCGCACGTTGTTGCTAACTGCGGCTGCCTGAAAACACGTCGGTGGGCTCGATTGGAGAGCGTGGTCGCCGTCTGGTTCCTCCGGAGGGACGGGACGCTGCTCCGACCTGGGCAGCTTCGCTCCGGAAGCTTCCGCGAGGCTTGGCTCCAGGGGGGGTTACCGAGGAATAGCCCCGCTCGGTGAATCCCTCAACTCTGGTGATGGGAGCGGACTGGGGACCGACTCCTCTAATCTACCAGGAAAGAACCGTCTGCGGCCTCGCCCGTCGAACGTCCTGTTGGAACGTGAGGCCGTATGGATCAAGACGGTGAGCCACAGTGGAGCCCAGTGAAAAACAACCTTTCCGCCGATCATCCGAACTGGCGGGAAAAGGCGAGGGACGTAGAAAAAAGGGGTCCCTTCATGTCAGCCTCCTCCTGGGTTCCGCCGGGCAACCCCTGAGGGCGCTGTCGGCCGGGAGCGGTGTGATCGCCGATGCGAAACGAGGTGGGATGGGGTGAGCATTCACTCAGCCCCCCTCCACCTACACTACGCTCCCCAGGAGGGAATGAGCAGCGGGGGCTGCAGCTGAGCACGCCTTGCCCCGGAGGAACCATCCGGTTCGGCCCGAGGGTCGGCGATAAGAGGAAAAACACAAGATGGCGTTGTCCAGCGTGTAGTGACCTGTCACTGGGAAATGTTCCCCGACGCTTACCTTGGAATAAGACTGCTGTCATCTTCTCCTCGGGGAGGAGAACTCACCGGACGACCGGAGGTCGACTGCCGGGCCAAGCATCCTTCACAAGGTTGGTCATTTACACAATTTATCTTCTTTGTTCTTCTGACAGTGCTATATTAGCTCGCTGAAGAAAAAATGGGAGCCGATTTCCCGCTCTTAACGTAATTTATACGGACCGGGTGGGGCCCACACAGCAGGTGGGCGTGGACTAATTTTTTCAGTGCTTATGCTCTGCATAACGGGATAAACCCACTAAAGCGAAGGCCTTAAAGGGTGAAGCTTATACGACATAGAACTGACAGATTTTCAAGTATAATTATAAATCTAAGATTATATCCTGGTGAAGATTCTCAGTCATCCAGGACATGATGAATTCAAAAAGCGTTCAATACAAATACAACTGGACTTTATTTGTAACAGAAGACGTTTCGCTCCTCATCCGAGGAGCTTTCTCAATTCAAAGAGCAGAGAGTGACAGATACAGGTTATAAGGCTGGGTGAGATAAGACACACACACACACATAAGACACACACACACACATATATGTAGATTGGCAGTTCACACCTAAAAACCTAAAACAGTAGTTTTACAGGATGCGAACAGTAGAACAAAGACCTACTGTTTTAGGTTTTTAGGTGTGAACTGCCAATCTACATATATGTGTGTGTGTGTGTCTTATCTCACTCAGCCTTATAACCTGAATCTCTCACTCTCTGCTCTTTGAATTGAGAAAGCTCCTCGGATGAGGAGCGAAACGTCTTCTGTTACAAATAAAGTCCAGTTGTTTTTGTATTGAACGCTTTTTGAATCTAAGATTATATCATTTCATATCGATAGAACTCATTTTATATCGCGTTTGAAATCATCTCGATATTTTTAAAATATCGGCATATCGCCCAGCCTGTACATAGAAAAATAAAACATAAGTTAGCACAAAGCTCAAGTCAAATATTCTGTTCACGTGCAGAACATGGAACAAGAACATAAGACAAGTCAAGAGTAGGCTTTCAAAAAGTTCTGCTTCCTACCTGCTGTCCTCAGGACCTTGGCCTTTTCAATCTGAACCTCTGGCCCCCATTTCTCTCCCAGGGTGCCCTCCAGGCTGAGCTGTCTGAAGGTCAGACAAAGGTCGTCCTTCTGCTTTTCCTGCGTCCCATCGCAGCACTGGCTGAGGAGGCGACAGGCTAAAACTATGTTGCCTTTTTTCCGGGAGAACTTGGCAGCAGTCAGACAAAGCTCCAGCAGATGGCCGTTTATGGACGAAGAATAACCTGGACAAGAACAAAAGTGGAAATCACCATGAGCTGTAACAATCTGAATACAACTCAGCTATTCCTTGCATTTATTTCACACTACAGGTTTTTAGAAGATGAATTTTCATTTTGAAATTAAAAAAAGTGATTTTTACAGAGTCCATGCTACAACAATGTAATTGAACCCTGAAAGAACTAATGGGATATTGTGTCCATGTTCGTTTTTTGGTGATGTCATCCATCCTGTCGAAGCTTAAGAACACTTTTAAAATGTATTTGTCAATTATTTTAAGTCCTTCAGTAACCTCACTGTAGGGGATCAGGTAGTCGGAACCAACAATGCATCTTTTAACAGATGTTCACCCTAACCGTTCAAAAGTTATGTAATAAATGTGAACCGACCTTGATTAAAAATTATAGTGAATTCTTGGCAATGTTGCGATTCCCCTCACTCAAACAAAAACACAAAACCCAGTCAGTTAAAGTCACAATTCTGTAACATTTACTTTCACGTTTGTGAACAATAAACAGTGTGGAATTATGGCAAGTATGAAATATGAGTGCACAGACCAATAGTGTTATTTTAAAAAGTGAATGAGGTAACTAGTTTTAACTTTGAGAAGACTTGTTCAAATTTAGGACGAACCTTAAAATTTAGGTAACTTTATCTTAGATTCGTATAGTTAACTAAAGGGGTCTAAAACTTAGTTGGCACTGAGGGTTGTTCCCTGTCATCAGGAGAAAGATGTTTATCCAACCGGATACATCCTATCCTCATTACCACAAGGTAGGGCTGGACAATATGGCCAAAACTTTTATCACAATATATTTCGTTATTTCGGTTGATAACAATATAATTCAATATCGATACAAACTATATAAAAACCTCAGGAAAAACTGTACAAACTGTACAAATAAATGAATGTTCACCTTTTATTTGTATTTAGCCTTCAAAAAAAATTGAAATCACCGTCAAATAAACATAAAATTCTCAACTTTGTCAATATTAATAGTTTTAACTTTAAACAACATAACATAACCCATGCAGCAAACATCTTTGTTTGCGGCATGGGTTTCTCTTTTGATACAGCTGGGGGTGTTGTTTCAGGTACACGTTGGCTCAAACTTTTATTGTGCTTCATCTTGTGACTCTCAGCAGATTCTATCGAGTGGAAACTCTTCAGATGGTGAACAAGTCTGATGTGTTCCCACCACTAGTTGGAATGACTCTCCGTCACATTTTGCAGCACACTGAAACCTGCAATTTATTGGAGCTTAGACAGCCAAACCACTTCCACACTGCCGTATTAGTCTTTTCTCTCTTATCAGTGATGTCATCTGCTTTCTCTTCGCTTGTAAAAGCTTGTTCAGTCACACACTGACAGTCATGGGAACTCATTTTGAAGCAAAAACTTAGCACGCGTTGGAGATTAGCCTAGCCTGCTACCGTTAACTCCTTCTGGACACGAGCTCCGCGTAACATCTACGTCAGCACGTACTTATGCAATTGTGTCGCACCTTTTTCTGTCCAGATTGAAACTGAAGCGGCCACTTCAATCTGAACAGAAAAAGAAATGCGTCAGTGAAACGCTGTAATCATAACAAAATATTGAAAATGTGCTTAAAACGCATATCATTGTTACTGAATAAATGTATATCACAACATATGTCAATAGAATTATTGTACAGCTCTACCACAAGGGATATGACGCCAAGGCCGGAGGTTCACGCTGTCACAGGAATGGATGTCTTTTCTTCAGGACCACATCTCGTCCAGCAA
>NC_056512.1:4476717-4477048 GCF_014905685.2 Nematolebias whitei
GGCAGTGTCTCATTCCGAAGTGTTTGAGGGACTTCAGTGGACTTTCTCCATTTCAACTGACTGAGCCCCGTCAGAGGTGGAAAGGGACCAGAGTTTGGCTCTCCACTGATTCCTGGGGCTGACTTGGAGCAGCTCTCTAAAGCCCCAGTATACTCCCGCGTACGTATGTACGCGGAGGTACATGTCCACGCAAAGCTCAATTTATACGACCACGTACACGGTATCGCAAAATAAACTGCCCGGCGACAGACTGTTTTGTATGTATTAAATTCCTCTTCTTCATCCCTGATCTGGCCTTTACTTTAGTTTTTTTTACAAGAGGCAAGTGATC
>NC_056512.1:4477148-4493399 GCF_014905685.2 Nematolebias whitei
TCCTCCGTTGAAGCCATGACTGAAACTGTGAGAAATGAAGGAATTTGTCACAAGCAAATTAAAATCAGTCCCAGTGTGGCTGCGGGAGGGTTTGGAGATTTCCTGTTGGGCTGGTCTGATGTGTGGGCTGCAGGGCCAACGCTCCGTTATTTTTTTGAGAACGTTTTATTAACAACATATAAACACAGAACACTGCTGCGGCTGGGGCTGCCAGCTCTCGTTTTCTTTTTTTTGACCTGTCAATCAATCCAGTAGGCGTGTCAGCAAATGACCAATCGGCGACCTCAATTTGTCCCTAAGGTAAACGCACCTCGTCTGTGAAGCTGCTCTGCAGCCACTCAGGGTGTGCGCTTGAGTATGAAGTCTCAACCCTCCGCGTACGTAAGCGCGTACCTCCGCACAGACGTACGTACGCAGGAGTATACTGGGGGCTTAAGACCACTTCTCGGCCAACACAACAACAACTACCTTTGAGACCCTCCCTTCCGTGTCAGCTTTACCTGATTTTAGAAGGGGGAGTTGCCTATGCAAGTTGTATCCAATCAATGCAAACTTACCACCTTATCTTGGTGTAAACCAAGCTGCATAAATTAATTTTGATTATATAACCTCACCACTCAAAGTTTAGAAGAAAATAATGACTTATTTGTTAATGTAGTATGACATAATCTGGATATGTTCATACATTTTTCACGAGTTCCTCATCTTTCTGACTGTGTAAGTCGTGCGTTGAGTTTAACAAAAATGTAACGAGAGAGACGTTAATTATCTTTGACCCATCAAATGAATGCGGTCATTTATTTGCAGAATCAAAGTTTAACATCAAACATTTACATTAATTTGGCAAAATATGAAAACAATAACAATGTATGAAGTTCACAGAAAGTGGACAATACGGCGATTGTCCTCACTTCTCAGCAGAACCACAGACATCAATCACACGGCGGTGATTGAGAACTTTGCTTCAGATATTTCTAAAATATCTATAATGATTTTAGGAGAAAGGAGAGTTTAAGATGGAAAATGGAGATTTATCTTACAGAGAGATGTATGAGGGAATTAATCTGTTTGACCAGAAACGTGCACGCTCTTTGGGGGATCAGCTTGGCCACGGTACACTTGGTCGAAAATAGAACCTTCTACCTGGTTGATGATAAAATCAGCGTCGGCGTAGGGTTCCTTTCTGACTCTTTCAGCGTCTCCATGAGGACTGCCAAACCCTTAGAGAGTCGTGCGAGGTTATCCAAACAGAAGTTGTAACTCCCAAAATCCTCTCTGCATCCTGTCTCGTCAGAATTCTGAACTCCTTCAGAACTCTCTTCAGAGAGTTAAACTCTGGAACTCTTTACTCCTTAACTCTGTTACTCTCATGTTGAACTCATTCCTGAGCGCAGCAGCTCTGAACTGGGAAGTTGCCACATTTTAAATGGGTCGACTTCCGGGTCATTTGAGAGCTTTTTGATTGGTCGATGGACCAGAAAAGAGGTGTGGTTTGTGATGTAAGGTGTTATCACAGTCAAGGGCAGAGAATGAGATTGTTTAAAAACAGACAGAAAGATTATTGGAGAAAACCAGACTTCGTGGAGTCAAACTCTCCTGTATCTTCTGTGAAGATTAAACTTGACATTTCTTCTCAGTAAACATTTTAGTTGACCGAAACCTGACTTTTAACATACTTACAAATTTGCTCATTGAAGACAGAAAAATCAAGAAATGCATATTACCCTGATTTCTTCTTTGAATGAGGAATAAAAATCATTACTTACTGTTTATGTAAATAAAATGAGTAGTTCTCTTCAACCTGTAAACATTGAGTGAACTAACAGAATTTGATTATCAAACATTTGTAAAATAGTAATGATCATAGAGAATTGTCTTTTCTACTTGATTAATTCAAGAAAGAAAGTCTCCAGATAGCTCAAACTGTATTTCTGGATGTAGATCAATGAAATAACAGTTTCTGTCCATCCGGTCAGTTTTGACATAGGCCTAGTCCACTACAGTCCCCCCTTTGGAAATCATTGCCTGTCCATGGGGATGAATTCCAACCGTGAACTTACGCCTTCAAATGTCCTTGAGCTTGATGTAATCCAGCAAGGAAGACCAAAGTCAAAAGTAATCCAGCAAGGAAGACCAAAGTCAGAAGTAATCCAGCAAGGAAAACAAAATCAAGGTAATTCCACAATGTTCATGGTAATTCCATTGTGTTGATGATAATTCCATAATGTTGTTGGTAATTCCATGGTAGCAATGCTTTAACCCCTTGGAAACAGAGTCTGTAATCCATTGGAAAAAGTCATATAATCCACAACGGTAAATCCACAACGATTGGAAGTGTTGATTAGTCAGCATACAGAGGGGTGCCCTTGGGTTGAACTGAAGAAGCGGCCACTGGATGAAGAGTGGAGACCAACGTCAGGATTGCAGGTCGCCTCCAGCGAAGGTTGTCTCCAGCGACGACCAGCCTGTGCCGTTCTGGTTCAATGTGTCATGCAATTATGTGGTTTAAGGTGGGCTTATGAAGGGGATTTTACATAAGGCCTTAAACTATATGCACCTGGTGTGTAAGCTATTATGGTTAGGAACAGCTACAACTACCAGTTAAGGGGTGGAAAATGCTGAAAAGGCTAACTACAGGGGTTTATGCCTATAGAAAAGTGTTCCAAACTATTTTTCCATTTCTAACTTGGTTTAAGTTAGCTTTACATGGTAAAATATAGTTTGGTGCAATTGTCTGTTGTCTTTTAGACGAACGACTTGAGATTGGGTGTTTGGTTTCCCCATAAATGTTTTGGAAGTCTATGGCGAGACTTATCAAAAAGAATTAGCTATCCCCCCGAATAGAATTGTTCGAGTAGGTTCGGCTTAAGCGTTGTGAGATCAATGTAGATTATGGTACTTAAGGTAGCAATAATATACATTGACTCCGCAAAGATTGCAATTTAATGAATGAACTGCATGTTGGCATGGTTAAAGGCCTCTTAGTCTCTAACTTAACTACACAACAAAATCCATTCTTGCCTGGGGATTTCGAAAACAATACCAAAACCAATTAAACGATGTCTCAACATCGACAAAAACAGTGACTAAGCAACCAGTAAAACAACGTTTCAACATCGACAAAAGCAGTGATTAAGCAACTAGGAAACAACGTTTCGGTGCGCCACTCACTCTGAATGTCAGATTTGATCATGTTATCGCGTCTGGTAGCATTATCCTAACTGGCGTCACCCCCCTTCGGTCATGGGAGACTGCGAACACGGGTGAGGACGTCGCTCCATGAGCTAAAGTTAGGCTGTCCTTGAGTAGTTTTAACTGTTTGCGCAGCTGAAAGAGGACTTTTAGGTCTGGATTGGAATCCAGTTTGACTTTCGATGGAGTGTATTTGTCTGGGTCAGTCAGATACAGTATCATCGAGTTAATTGCAGGACCATCCAACTTCTGAAGTTGGATGATGTCTGGGTCAGGTGAAAATGACTTTTCATATTTTAAAAGAACTTGGCGAGGTTTGTCTCTTTCTTCATCAGATGTCAGAGTGTCGGCTTGGGCGACCACCTGTTCAATCTGTGATGAGACTGATGAGGGTTCTCGCTCCTTGGGGAGCTCCAACGAATCCTTTTTTGAGTCGTCGGACCTGTCTATGGGCAAGACACCATAGGTTTGAGGTCCTTGGTCGACATCATTGGTTGAGGAAAGAGCGATGGCCTGTGATGGTTTCGTGAAACATCCTGGCCCAGCTTCTTGACTCGGTACCAGGTTATCTGGGAGTCCTCCCAGAACTGGAATGCCTAGTTCAAAATCATGAAAATCAGGTTCTGAGTTTTCAGTTTGCGATGACTCATCATCGTTTGTGTGTGAGTTTATCCCCCCTTCGTCCGATGAGGGGTTGTTGGAGGCAATAACAGCAATGTCTTGGTGTGTTTCACCGACATCTGTAATGTTGTCATTTGCGCATTCAGAGTTAGTAGCGATCACATCACTACATTGTGCTCCTGGTTGTGTTCCCATTTCAGCGTGTATCAAAGTGTCTAAAAACCTTTGCATTTCCTCTGTCTCTTCCGAGCTCAGAGGTTTAGGGCCTTGTTCCTGGGACCTTTGTGATTTTATCGCCTCGGGACGTTTCGTCCGAGGTGGGGGAGGGTTAGGTACGTCTTTTGGGGGTTCCTCTTCGGATTTCCCCTGATAATATGGGTCCTCTTGGGTCCCATATCCTTGCGTCCTACGCATGCCCCATATACGATAATCACGTTCATCCTCTGAAAGAGGAGCATTTTTGTCCCAGCGTGCACCTTCATCACGTGGTTTGTTAGTTTGAAAATATTTCTCGCCTGTTTTAGGAGGAGGTGGCGTCGCACGCCTTCCTTCCATTTCTAGGGAGTGGGGTTTAACCTTTATACCAGGAAACACCTCTATGGGCGTCTTAGCATGAGAACGTACCTCAAACACATTCACTGCACACTGTTTAATCTCATTTATGGATTTTTCTCTGAAATTTGCCATAATTTGTACTGACATGCGTATGTCAGTGTGGAGATTTTTGCTGAAAACAAATTTAAAATTTTCTTCTTCCTCCATTCCGGTTTCATTTCTGTAACCAAAATAAGCTTGGAAGATTCTTTTGTAATAGATCTTTGGATGTTCATTCTTGCCCTGCTTGACCTTGTCAGCGGCTGGGAAACCAGCAGGTCCCGTGCAGGAGTCGTACTCTTTGATCAAAGCTTCACACAGAAGGTTGTAATCCCTTCTCGTTGCACCTGGTAGACGCACGATGAAGGCGAACACCTCTCTGTCCGAAGTGTGTATTATCAGATTGATCTTATATTCAACCGTAGCATTAGGATTATCCTTCAATCTGAATTCGAGATCTTTCAGGTACGCTTTTGTTCCAGATGAGCCCATCTGTCCAGGAACAAAGCGTTGTACATATTTTGAGAGTTTTCGCAGAACATCCAATGAAAGGCGAAGTTTCCATGCACTCTGTTGCATGTTTTGTGGAGGAGACCTGTTCAGGTCTGTTCCTACCACTTTATGTGAGGGTGGATTAAGAGCAGGAGGTACAACAACGTCTTTCTGAGGTGTATGTGGGTGACCTGGCCTCTGTCCACGGTCTTCTCTGAGTTCCAGACAAACTCGCCCCACGTCAGAACTTTTATTTGTTGCTGCTAATAGCTTCTCCTCACAAGCCTTCAGTCGTTCCTGCGATGACCGACATTCCTGTCGTGAACGCACAACTTTTTCCATTAATAACTCTTTTGGGTTCATGCTCTCCGCCTGCTTGATCTGTGGATGTAAGGAATCTGTCAGAAGCGCTAACACATTCTCCAAGCAGTCCCTTATCCCATAAGCATCAAAATCTTTTTCTAACACACCTGTCATGTTTTTCACTGTGTAGCACTTTATCTGTTTAAAACAGTTGCAAGCTTCAGATATTTTACAGGTAAATATTTGTATTCAAGTTGTCATTGAGTTTTCACACTATTTTAGCTGTTTGGGTTTACACAGAAGTACTGTTATAAGTCACCTTATTCAAATGTGGGTACCTTTCTGTAGGTTTTACCCCAATTCATGAATATTTAAGTAAATGCTCTCGGCAGTGTTACTTGTATGTGCTTATTTTTCAACAGGTACTAGTTACCAAGCTCTTTTTAGTGTAGCTCTTTTCAGCTGATCTGCTGCAGCAGCAGCAGATCAGCTGCTGCTGGTCGTCCCAAGGTCCAACAGGAGACTGAGAGGTGACCGAGCGTTCTCAGTCGCTGCCCCTAAACTGTGGAACGAGCTGCCTCTGCATGTCAGACAAGCTGGCTCACTTCCTGTTTTTAAGTCTTCTCTGAAGACACATCTTTTCTCTTTGGCTTTTACTTCAGTTTGAAATGTTGGTTTTAATGACTCTAAGTTATTTGTTTTATTTTATTTGTTATCTTTATTTTATTTCACATTTTTAACGTGTGGGGTTTTTATGTTTTTGTATGTCCTAGTGTACAGCACTTTGGCCAACAGTGTTGTTTTAAAGTGCTCTATAAATAAAGTTGTATTGTATTGTATTGTATTGTATTTTACTCTAAAGCACTGAATTTTTAATAAACCTGCACTTTTTCTAAAAAGTCTCACAGCAAATCAGTTTAAAGCGTTTTTTAAACCGTTCTGTTCCAGAAATTTGCTATTTTAACAGTTACTCATAGAACTAAGTGGTGAAAAGAAAAAGAACAGTTGATGATGTGTCAGGATTAATCAGTCTCTCTTCAGAAAACTGTTATTCCTGTTCTCCTCCTGTCAGTGACTTCTATTTAAAATTAAATAGGAAGATTTATTTTTAGGTGGCAACTTAAACAGAAAAGTTTCTTTTTCCTGATAAGTTTACTCTTATTTAGTGATTTTGCAATTAAACGTGTATTATCTCTCCAGCAAATGAGTAAACTGTTCAACTCTGTGAATATTTGAACCGTATCTTTAAAAAGTTTCTAATTTTATTTTGTACCTTTTTCTTAAGGAATTACCAGTGAATAAAAATGTGTTGGTAAATGCTTCTCTGCATAAATACCCTTCACTTTTTAAATGCAAGATAACAGTGATTATTCAGCTAGAGGAAGTTTGTTAACTCAAAAATGCCTTACAGAAAAATAAAAACGTTTAATTTCACTCTTTAAACCTAAAAAGCGAAGTGAAAACCTGTGATCTTCACGTTTATCCAGAAGGTGTCAGTACAACCTTATTAATTTTAACTCAGACACTGTTAGTGTTGTCCAGTAGGGGAGCTATAACTTCCTGTGGCGTCCGGTCGTTAGCTGTTAGCTAAAAATTAGCATCGGCTAGACTCGGATAAAACCAACATTTCTGAACGGATTTTTTACACAAGCGTGGCAAAATTTTAGCAATTAGACTTCGAAGAACCTAAACAGCGTTTCAGAACACAGCTTTAAAGCGCTTTTCAGCTTTAAAAAGCAGATTTTATTTCCCTATGAAAACGAGTTTCATTTCCGGGTCACGTGACTGAAATCACCAATGACAGAGCAGCGCGGGGTTGAGAGGAAATTACGTAGCCACGTCATTCAACTTCTCAGCGAATCAGAGCGCTCCACAGCAGCAAAATTCCACCAATCACAAAACGTTTCAGCAACTAGCATGATAGATTAGCATGAAATGAGTTCGTCAACTTTTCGTCTTTTAAACTGTCAAAATGCACTTTTTCTGTTAAAAACTGTAACGAATCAACTCTGAGCTGTACGGAGTCTGCTACTCCGGTCTCAAAAACGTCTTTCTAGCTATTTAAACAACTCGTCCGAACCTTTTTCAGAACCGAGCCGGTCCAGAACCGCATCTGGACCGTCTTTAAACAGAATAGAGCGTTTCCACAACCCAGCTTTTAGTTACCATAACAGGCGTACAATTTCAGCTTTCATAAAGACTCAATGACACTATTTCAGCTTTCAAAACATCACTAGCCCAACACGCTTAAACATGCAGCGTTTTGACTTCAAAGCGGCGCAGCTTGAGCTGCGTTTCAGCACAGCTGATAAACTGTTACTTTTCTTCATGCCAACATGTAAAAAACAATCTTTACACGAAATACACAGTCATTTATGAGCACGTAACGGGCCACCAATATGTAGTATGTCATATGCTGGATATATTCATACATTTTTCACGAGTTCCTCATCTTTCTGACTGTGTAAAAGTCGTGCGTTGAGTTTAACAAAAATGTAACGAGAGAGACGTTAATTATCTTTGACCCATCAAATGAATGCGGTCATTTATTTGCAGAATCAAAGTTTAACATCAAACATTTACATTAATTTGGCAAAATATGAAAACAATAACAATGTATGAAGTTCACAGAAAGTGGACAATACGGCGATTGTCCTCACTTCTCAGCAGAACCACAGACATCAATCACACGGCGGTGATTGAGAACTTTGCTTCAGATATTTCTAAAATATCTATAATGATTTTAGGAGAAAGGAGAGTTTAAGATGGAAAATGGAGATTTATCTTACAGAGAGATGTATGAGGGAATTAATCTGTTTGACCAGAAACGTGCACGCTCTTTGGGGGATCAGCTTGGCCACGGTACACTTGGTCGAAAATAGAACCTTCTACCTGGTTGATGATAAAATCAGCGTCGGCGTAGGGTTCCTTTCTGACTCTTTCAGCGTCTCCATGAGGACTGCCAAACCCTTAGAGAGTCGTGCGAGGTTATCCAAACAGAAGTTGTAACTCCCAAAATCCTCTCTGCATCCTGTCTCGTCAGAATTCTGAACTCCTTCAGAACTCTCTTCAGAGAGTTAAACTCTGGAACTCTTTACTCCTTAACTCTGTTACTCTCATGTTGAACTCATTCCTGAGCGCAGCAGCTCTGAACTGGGAAGTTGCCACATTTTAAATGGGTCGACTTCCGGGTCATTTGAGAGCTTTTTGATTGGTCGATGGACCAGAAAAGAGGTGTGGTTTGTGATGTAATGTGTTATCACAGTCAAGGGCAGAGAATGAGATTGTTTAAAAACAGACAGAAAGATTATTGGAGAAAACCAGACTTCGTGGAGTCAAACTCTCCTGTATCTTCTGTGAAGATTAAACATGACATTTCTTCTCAGTAAACATTTTAGTTGACCGAAACCTGACTTTTAACATACTTACAAATTTGCTCATTGAAGACAGAAAAATCAAGAAATGCATATTACCCTGATTTCTTCTTTGAATGAGGAATAAAAATCATTACTTACTGTTTATGTAAATAAAATGAGTAGTTCTCTTCAACCTGTAAACATTGAGTGAACTAACAGAATTTGATTATCAAACATTTGTAAAATAGTAATGATCATAGAGAATTGTCTTTTCTACTTGATTAATTCAAGAAAGAAAGTCTCCAGATGGCTCAAACTGTATTTCTGGATGTAGATCAATGAAATAACAGTTTCTGTCCATCCGGTCAGTTTTGACATAGGCCTAGTCCACTACATTAATCAGTATTAAAAAACACCAATTTCTTCACATATGTAAGTTTGGGTTTCTTTTACACAATGCAGGCACAACAGGGGTTCTGTTTGTAGCTCTATGCAGCTGGCTAACTTCCTTCGTTGTTATGGTGACCACACCTCTTCTTGTTCTGGCTCGACACATTTCAGTTCAGCTGCTGATATAGACGTTTTTGGAGATGCAAAGTCTATCTTTCTCAGGAAGGAGAGTTGATTAGCACAGGGGGTTTAATTACCAAAAACATTCTTGGTGTCTCTGAGGCCAGGATTAGGACACCAACTCATCCTGATTTGTAGATTAGCAAAGAGGGAGTCTATAAGTTTACAATATCTCTGAGAACAGGTTATGGAATTCAGAGGGACAGGATGTCATGAATCATCCCAACTTGTCCTCAATCATAGAACACTACCTAGTCCAGAGGACCAGATTTAACTTTTTTAGATTTTTCTACCTGGATTATTGAGCATGCATCAGGATACATAGAACACTACACTCACTCTAACGTGACCGACTTTTATATACTAGTTGAAAATAGTTATGTGATTAATTCATATTAAAGTTAATAAAAAGTTCATAGAATTAAAATTCCAAGAGAAGTTCAAACTATTTTATCCAGAAAGAACTCTGGCTAGTCATCGCATTTAAACCATACAAATTTATTTTTTGAACGCTACTTCTAAAAATAATCGAAACCGGGAATCGTTAGGAACCAGAATTGAAACGAGGAATGGGAATCGAAACAGAAATCATCTAAATTTAAGCGATAACTCCTAAATATGGATTTGTTTAATCTTCTTAGTCTATTAACTTGTAATCAGATCAGAAAGGGTGACTTTTGCCCAGACAGGGATTAAAAAGCACATGGTGATTGATCGTTAAACACCATTTAATTCTGATGGATTTAAAACCTAGAGGACAACTGACCAAGATAAGAGTTATTTCTAGAATATCTAACAAAGTATTCAAGGATTCAAGGATTTTTATTGTCATTCGCATCACATGTGGTACATGAGGTGGAACGAAACTATTGTAGTGAACCTAACCTGATGTCAAACTAAGCCTAAGGTCAAAACACTTGACCTTAAGAACCTTGTGGGACAGAAACTGTTATTTCATTGATCTGCATCCAGAAATACAGTTTGACCCATCCTGAGACTTTCTTTCTTGAATTAATCAAGTAGAAATGACAATTCTCTATGATCATTACTATTTTACAAATGTTTTGATAATCAAGTTGTGTTAGTTCAAACAACGTTTACAGCTTGTGAAGAGAACTACTCATTTTTATTTACATAAACAGTAAGTAATGATTTTTATTCCTCATTCAAAGAAGAAATCAGGGTAATATGCATTTCTTGATTTTTCTGTCTTCAATGAGCAAATTGTAAGTGTGTTAGAGTTCGAGGTTCGGTCAACTAAAAGTTTACTGAAAAGAAATGTCATGTTTAACTTTTACAGAAGATACAGGAGAGTTTGACTCCACGAAGTCTGGTTTTCTCCAATAATCTTTCTGTCTGTTTTAAACAAACTTAATCTCTATCCTTGAATTTTCATAACACCTTACATCACAAACCACACCTCTGTTCTGGTCCATCGACCAATCAAAAAGCTCTCAAATGACCCGGAAGTCGACCCATTTAAATGTGGCAACTTCCCAGTTCTCTCTAGAATGAGTTCAACATGGGAGTTTTCAGAGCTTGAAAGTTTTTCCTGGAGAAGAGTTCCAGACTTTAACTCTCTGAAGAGAGTTAAAGAGTTCAGAGTTCTTGGATGCTAACGCAGGCGTCCATGATGCTTCTATTGGAATCCAGAATCCAGAGACGATTTTGGGAATTATAACTTCTGTTTGGATAACCTCGCACGACTCTCGAAGTATTTTAGCTGTTCTCAACGGAGACGCTGAAAGAGTCAAAGGAAGGACTTCACGCCGACCTGACCTATCATCAACCAGGTAAAAGTTCTACTTCGACCAAGCGTACCGTGACCAAGCTGAGAACTGAAGGAGCGTGCACGTTTCTGGTCAAACAGATTAATTCCCTCACACATCTCTCTGTAAGATAAATCTCCATTTTCCATCTTAAACTCTCCTTTCTCCTAAAATCATTACAGATATTTTAGAAATATCTGAAGCAAAGTTCTCAATCACCGCCGTGTGATTGATGTCTGCTGTTCTGCTGAGAAGTGAGGACAATCGCCGTATTGTGCCCACTTTCTGTGAAACTAGCCATGTTGTTGTGTACAACTATTCCACCAAATTAATATAAACAGTGTGCTGTAAAACGCTTTATTCTGTTTATATTTCCTGTTTGAGGTGCAGTGACATTTAAGGGCCCAGAGATCATGAGCATCCAGTACAGTTTTACGGCCTTGACCCTTACGCACAGCGATTGTTCCAGATTCTCTGAATCTTTTGATGATGTTATGCACGGTTGATGATGATAACTTAAAAGTTTTTGCTATTTTACGCTGGGTAACACCATTCTGGTATTGCTGCACTATCTTTCTGCACAGCAATGGTGGAATGTGTGATCCTCATACCATCTTGGCTTCTGAGAGACACTGACACTCTGAGAAGCTCTTTTTATACCCAATCATGTTGTCAATTGACCTAATTAGTATAACCAATAACCAAATAACCAAACCAAATAACCAAACTTCTACAAATCTAATCCCTACTACAATTCAATCCTCAGTTAATCACAGCTTCTCTTTTTCTCCATTCTCAGTCAGTGAGGTCAATAAACTGTTAAAAGATCTTGACCCTAAAAAATCTGCAGGTCCAGATGAACTTCCACCTTATTTCTTAAGGCTGGCTGCTCATATCATCACAGTCCCTGTGACCCACATCTTCAATCTCTCCATAAGACAAAACTCCATCCCAGACACTTGGAAAACAGCCTTTGTTCTTCCTGTGATGAAGGGAGGAGACCCCACCTCACTGAACAACTATCGACCAATCTCTAAACTCTGCATTTTAGCCAAGGTTCTAGAAAAACTGATAAACTCTCAAATCAAAAATGACCTGGACTCATTTAACATCTTACCTCCACATCAATCTGGTTTCAGGAAACAACACAGCACAACCACTGCTTCACTGAAGGTTCTTAATGATGTTGTTGAAGCACTGGATACTAAGGATTATTGTGCTGCACTTTTCTTAGACCTGTCTAAAGCTTTAGACATTGTGGATCATAACATCTTGTGTCGTAAACTCTCAGAAATCGGTTTCTCAGATCACACCATTGGTTGGTTCTCTAACTATCTTTCAGACCGGAGGCAATGTGTTCAACATAATGGTACTTCCTCCAGTTATTTAACAGTCAACAATGGTGTACCACAAGGCTCAGTCTTAGGACCCACCCTCTTTACAATCTACATACATAATGTAGGTAAAAACATCCCTAATGCATTCATACACTTCTATGCTGATGACACAATGTTTATTGTCGAGCTAAAACTGTTGCTAAGGCTTTCCAGCTTTTGAATTCTGCATTCAACATCATCCAGACAGATTTGTTCCGCCTCAAACTTGTCCTAAATGCCGACAAAACCAAAGGGATGCTTTTTTCAAATAGGAAGTTGGTCCCAGCAGTTCTTCCTCCGATTTTATCCTCAAATGGTGTCCCCATTGAGTTTGTTGATTCCTATAAATATTTGGGGATCTTGGTCGACTCACATCTCTCTTTTAAGCTCCATGTGGAAAACTTGATAAAGAAACTGAAAGTTAAACTGGGTTTCTTTTTCAGAAACAAATCCTGTCTAACCCTGAATGCTAGAAAACGCCTTGTATCTGTGACTTTCCTTCCCTCCATTGATTATGGTGATATTATTTACATGAACGCTCCTACAAGAACCCTGCAGATGTTGGATGCTGCAGATGTTGGATGCTGCAGATGTTGGATGCTGTCTATCATGGTGCACTAAGATTCATAACTGGCTGTGATTATCGTACCCACCACTGCACCCTGTATTCACTGGTTAACTGGACATCGTTAACTTCACGCAGACTCTCTCACTGGTATATTTTCATCTTTAAATCACTTCTTGGTCTGCTGCCTTCATACATCTCCTCCTACTTGTCTCTGCGTGAGTGCAGCTACGGAGTGCGCTCTCAGGACATTATTACCTGCAGTGTTCCCTCAATGAGGACTGAACTAGGCAAAAGGGCCTTCTCCTATTCCGCTCCTGTTTCCTGGAATATCTTACAAAAAGATTTGAAGCTCTCGACCTTGACCTCTCTAAGTGTCTTTAAGAATCTTGCATGTCAGCATTGGACACCTGGCAGGGTCCAATGCTGACATGTTCCTGTTTTTAGTTTTCTACATTTGTCTTGGAATCTAGCTGTTTTTTTTTGTTTTGTTACCTTTTCCTTTTAGCCATCCTATTTGTTAAAAAAAATAAAATAAAAATAAAAATAAAAATAAAAAAATTAGTATGCTTTTTTTTTTTTAATAACTGTTTATTGTTGTTGCTGTTGTCCATTGTTGTCATCTTTCTTTGTTGAAATCAGGTCTCTCTTGTAAATGAGTCCTCGAGGCTCAATGGGATTTACCTGTATAAATAAAGGTTGATTGATATTGTTAATTGGTCTTCCAGCTGTTCGTTATATGCTCAATTTCTTTTTTCCAGCCACTTATTGCTACTTGTCCCAACTTGTTTGGGGATTTGTTGACACTGTGAAATTTTGAATCAACATATTTTTCCTTTAAAATGTTACATTTACTCTGATTAAACTTTTGATCTGTCATCTATGTTATATTACGAATAAAATATTGACATTTGCCATCTCCACATCATTGCATTCAGTTTTTATTCACAATCTGTTTAGTGTCCCAACTTTTTTGGAATCCGGTTTGTAGCTTCATCACACCCGCGTGCTCACATATGTAGTGAACTAGGCCTCTGATCAAAAACCTGCCTCTGAAGACCTTCATGGGACAGGAACTGTTATTTCATTGATTTGAATCCAGAAATACAAATTAGCTCATCCAGAGACTTTCTAATTGTATCCTGAACTAATCAATTGAAAGAACATTCTCTTTTTATATTATCATTACTATTTTACAATGTCTTGATAATCAAAAGTGTGTTTAGTTCATACCATTTTTAAATGTTGAAGTGAACCACTCATTTTAAATCAACTGTGAAACAGTATTAATGATTTTTTAATCCTCATTCAAAGTAGAAATCAAGTTAAATGTCTATTCTACAAAGTAATTATGCATTTTTTGATCTTCTGTCTGAAATGAGAAGGAG
Source organism: Nematolebias whitei (assembly GCF_014905685.2). Classification (NCBI taxonomy): domain Eukaryota; kingdom Metazoa; phylum Chordata; class Actinopteri; order Cyprinodontiformes; family Rivulidae; genus Nematolebias; species Nematolebias whitei. The sequence goes on from NC_056512.1 coordinate 4,491,375, forward strand.
TGATTTCAGTCAAAAGTCGGAGACAGTCAAAAACAAGTTTATTGGAACGAACTGTCGTGTTTTTAAACCTCTCAGACAGAAACAAGAAAACTGGCACCTGTAAGTCTGTCATTTCTCCAAAATATTTTCTCGTCTGTAACTAACCGTTCCTAAACATTTCTGATGTTTTCTCGACTTGTAATGACCCTCTGACGTCACTAAAACCACACCCCTGTTGGTTCCTTCAACCAATCAGGACTTCCTAAAAGTGACCAGAAGCAGAACTCTTTAAAAGTCGACACTTCCTAGTTCCATTGAGTTCCGTTGGTTCCGTTAGTTCTTCTGGTTCTGATGGAGTTCGGCTGGAGTTTCTAGGAGTTCTTCTGAGTTTTTCTCAGACTCAGTCTTCTGAGTCGTGTTGGGATTATGGAGCCTTCCACATCTGAGGGGAACCTCTGACGGACTCACAGCTCGCTGTGTACCTACCCGGGAGGTGAGCGTGTTGTTGAACGGAATACCGTCACTACTTCGGACGATTCTCAGCCATCCTAAGGAGACGCTGAAAGGTAGCGTTGAAATGGAACTCCGTACCGGAGCTGACCTATCTTCTGCAAAGGTAACGAGTCGCCTCACTACCTAGTGTACCGGGGCTGAGCTGGGGTCGGATGAAGGGTGCCATTCCTCGTCAACATGCTTTCTTCCTCCACATTTTCTCTCCATTTAAACTCCCTCATTTCCCATCTTTAAACTTCTATCTTGCCAGTAATTAATCAGAGTCGATCAGTATAATCAAGTGTACAATGTTTTGATGTAAAATTTTGATTCTGTTAATAAATGACCACATTTATTTTGATGGGTCAAAGAAAATTAACGTCTCATGTCACTGATTAAACCATCGACAACACTACCTCTGTCACATATCTGTCAAGTAACTTGAAAAAGAGAGAACCCGTTATTAAAATATGACTGTAGTGGAGCTCTGAAGCTCACCAAGCTAACCTACCCTTTAGCATACTACACATAGCTGCCCAATACAACTCTCTTGAGGAGTGGGTCTTCATGACTCAATGAGACTACCTGTATACATAAAGATTAAAAAATAAATCTGATGAGCATGTCACAGTGGACCAGTGAAACCAAGTATGGGTGGGTGTGAACCAATGAGGAAGTAAAGTTTTCCCCACTCCCTGTTCTCTCCTCCCCTCCCTGTTGTGCCCCCAGGGAGGGGGGGCGCAGCGCGCAAGAGGAAGATGAATATAGCGATCAATGACTTTTTGGTAGGCCACTATATATTTTTTTATATACCAGCTATGTTTCAGAATTCAGAGAAAACATTTACTGTACGTACTTGTGTATGTTACTGGTACGTATTGTAGCATTCTGCTGTGGCTGACTGCTGGTCACGTGGTCTCAGAGGGATTATGGGTAAAATGTATGTTCATTTTTAGTCATTTTGGTTAGCTGTTTAGCCTTGTTGTTTTAGTGATTAGTCTGTTCTTGTTAGCCTAGTTCATGTGTTCATAATGTGTTAGCTGTGTTGTGAGGAACAGCATCTACCGTGAGGCTGTTAGACTCAGGACTCTCTAATCAGGATAATCAATGTGAAAATCACATGTTGCTGCTGATCTGTTTCGTGTTGATGTGTTCATTCATGCTCATCTACTCACACAGACTTATGTTTGTGCTGCTGTTCGGTGTATTGTTTTAATGCTATTAGTGCTTAGTGTATATTTAGTTGATGTTTTTCTTAGTTCATATCTTAGATGTTATCAGTTTTTCTTTTACATGTTATTGTTGGATGTAACTGGGACCCTGTGTACATAATTTTGATCCACCACATGTTCCACATGTACCACATGTGGTGCGAATGAAAATAAAGAACATCTGAATCTCTGAAAGTTTGTATTAGACCATTCAGTAGAGTAACCAGTAGCGTTACTAATTCAGTATTTAGTAATTCAGTAGTTATTAATTCAGTAGTTAGTAATTCAGTAGTTATTAATTCAGTAGTTACTAATTCAGTATTTAGTAATTCAGTAGTTAGTA